>NC_077227.1:741864198-742164198 GCF_027887165.1 Monodelphis domestica | reverse complement strand
CTTCCTGGGAGAAGGACAAAGATGCCCAAGTGGAGTGAGCCCCCAGACCCCCACCCTGGACTCTAAGGTCTTTCTTGGGGGTCTCCGAGGGTTGGATTTGGAGCCAGAGAACTTTGGGTCAGATCCTCAGCCAGCTACTCACCTTTTGTCTTAGTACCAATTCTAAGGCAGATGAGTGGCATGGGCTAGGCAAATAGGGACAAACAGCTAGAAAGTATCTGTGGCCAGATTGGAATCTGGAACCTCTGGACTCTCGGCCTGGATCTCTATCTACTGAGCCACCTAACTGCCCTCCTAAATTTTTTGAAAAATTTGGTTAAAAAAATATTTTGCCAATTCTATTTCAATGTAGTAGTTTCCTTGGAAATCTTGTGTATTTTATTTTATCCATTTAAAATGATGGGACTGAAGGTTTCACCTGACTGTCAAAGGGGTCCATAACAACAACAAAAACATTAAGAAGCCCTGACACAAGGGTTGGGGCTTGAGAAGGAGACTAGGGATGTGAGTGAGAGGGAGTACGGAGGGAGAGCATCCCGGGCATGGGAGACAGGCAATAGAATTCTCCACATATGGAACAACAAATAGGACATTTGGGCAGGAACCTGGAGGGCTTAAAGGGAAAGAATGTGATTTATGGGGGTTTATTGGGTATCCGGTGACTTTGCCTAAGATATTGATTATTTCCACTCGCTTTTTAGTTGATTTTCCAGGATTCTCTAAGTATATGAAGGGCAATAATCTGAAATGAGGAGGAGGAAAGAGAAAACAGACTTTTGTTCATTGAAAAAAATCAAGGAAAGAAATGAGCTCAGAAAGGGAGGTGGAAGACAGATTGGAAGGGCTACAAGTGCCAAGTGGGGGAAGTTGTACTTTATCCTGGAGGCAATAGGAGCCATTGAAGCTTCTAGAGCAGGGAAGATCCCAATCAGATGTGAGATTTAGCCAGCATCTTTGAAATGTAAAGACCACCTAGACCACATGCTGCTATTTTTTTCAACATTTCTTTGAACCAGGGCCCAGTTTTTATACAAAGCAGTTCCTCACCCATCTGATCCTGGCCTGGAAGGAGCGCTATCCGAGGAGGTGGAGGATGTCGAAACCACCGAAGAAGCCACTGAGGTGACGGACAATCTCCGGAGGGTGGAGGACATGATGTAGGGCAGCACCACGGAGCCGGTCCTGCTCTGCTTCCTCTCTGTCAAGGTGGGAGGCTGAGGAGCAAGGAAAGTGCAGGGCAATGGGTACATGCTGTGCTAGACTCATCTCAGTATCCAAGGCTAGACACCATTAGGGCAGCTTTCAGAAGGCACCTGGGAGGGAAAACTGAAGCAAATGTACCCCTTCCAGAAAGGGCAAAGGCTTGATCTATATCCCTGTTTCCAAAGGACTGATGATGAGCTCACTCCCTCTTCTTGGAAGAGAGGTGGAAATTATGGGTAGGGAATATTAACTATAACTATATTTGGGAATGTATGCATTTTGCTCAGCTTAACTGCTGTAAAAAACTTTGATGTCTCAGTGTATGATAGAGTCAAGCCTAGAGACAGAAGATCCTGGGTTCAAATCTAGCCTCAGGCACTACCTAGTTGTGTGACCCTGGGCAAGTCACTTATACCAATTGCCTACCTCTTACCATTTTTATGTCTTAGAATCAATACTTAGTATCACTACTAAGTCAGAAAGTAAAGGTTTTAAAAAAATATATAGATTTGAAAGAAATAGAAACTTTTAAGACTTAAAGATATTCTTTAATTTTGTCTTGTTTTAGGTATTATTGATGCTTAAAAAAACCAAACAAACAAAATCCTTACCTTCCATCTTAGAATCAATACTATGTATTAATTCCAAGGCAGAGAGGACTAGGCAATGGGGGTCAAGTGACTTTCCCAGAGTCACCCAGCTAGGAAGTGTCTGAGGCCAGATTTGAACCCAGTACCTCCAGTCTCTAGGCCTGTATCTTTTTCTACTGAGACATCTAGCTGCTCCTCCAGTGTATTTTAAGGAATTAGGGCAGAAAGGAAGAATGTTGGACCCAAGTTCTGGTGACGGAGCCCCATCAGGTACAGCTTAGGAAATAAAGGAACATCTCCAATAGAAAAAAAAATAAGTAATTTTATATAAAGAATGCTGTAAATGGATAATGTCACTTGATTATCATTCATCTACAAAGATCTGTCTGTGAAGCTTGCTTGAATACATTGGACATTTTGGAGAATAGCCCTGATTTGGTCAAACAGTCTCTTCTGAACTCTCACTTATAACCCAGACACTCACTTAAGCTAACAGTCAGTAGAACAATGAAATATGGCAGGATATGCAACGTTCTTTACCCAAAATCCCCCACTTTCTGCCAAGAGGAAGAAGGTAAATTTCAGTATCTGTTTTCTGGAACAAAGATGAGTTGCTGTAATTATTCAGGTGACATTCCAGTCAGTACATCATTGTGGTCATTGTATATGTTGTTCCCTTTCCTTGACTGTGCATCCATTCAGACAAATCTTCTCATGATTCTCTGAATTCTGCACAATTCTCATTGCTTACCATACAATAATTTTCCTTTATTTTAACAAAAGTCTGTTTAAAGCCATACCTGGACTCCCGGGACCTACTTTGTTCCCATTCTTTGTTAGCCCACAAAGCGCTAGTATTGAGCTGGGGGACAATGAATGAGGAATACACTGTATGGCTAAAAACAGGGTCATCTTTTTAGAACTGGAAGGGCCCTTAAATGCCATCAAACCCCAAATTGTCATTTTACAGATGAGTAAATGTGCTATGTGAGTGACTTGTCAAAGGTCATCCAGGTAGAAATGTGGTGATTGATTTTACAGAACATTTCCCCCATTTATCTTTTAATTTTTTTGGTGACAAAACATGGTTTTCTGGGAAGGACAAGGAAAAGGACATATTTGGAAATGATGCAAAAACAATATATATATATATATATATATATACACACACATACTAAGTGCTGGGAACTTATGAGCTATGGATCTCTCTCTCTCTCTCTCTCTCTCTCTCTCTCTCTCTCTCTCTCTCTCTCTCTCTCTCTCCTTAGAAACAAAAGATATGAAATGAGAAACTGTTAATGTGATGTTAACAATATCTTAACTACGTAAGCCTTAGGCATGCTGTGATTAGTGGATGGGGACAAGAACAAACCATCACAGTGTCTGAAATGAAGGAAGCAAAGGGGAACCCCAAAAGCAGGGAGGGAGAAGAGAGGGAACAGGGAAAAGTTAAAGGAAAAAGACTAAGAGTCAGAGTTATGAATGACTGTGGGGAAGAGAAATCTGAGAATCAGAGGCTTGAGAATGAAATTTAAAAAATGGCTGACAAACTGGAAAGGAAAGAGAAGCCTACCTGGGGTATGCAAGCAGGGTTGGTAGACAGGAATTTGGTCAGAAATCTTGATTTTAGAGGACTCATAATGTATGATTGAAAATCTGTTACCCTAAAAAAAGAACTAAATACCCCAAGAGACCACTGACTTCCTGTCATTACATACTTCCGGGAGACAGAAGATAAAGGGCGTGGGCTTTGGAGGCTCTGTCTCTCTGATGTAGAATCAACATTGATGGTGGTGAGTGGGGTTGATGAAAAAAAAAAGGCAAACCAGCCACGGGTGCATGGTCTTTATTTTGTATCTTCTTTATTCCTTGAATTTTAAAGATCATTAATAAATAAATTTTAACTTTTAAAATGGAGAACAATGAACATGATCTTATAAGACTTACGACCAAACCTGGATTCTCTCTACTATCTGTGTGACTTTGGGAAAGTTTTTATTCTCTGGAACTCTTTCCTCCTTTGTAAAATGAAGAAGATTTGGCCTAGATAGCCTGGAAGGTCAACACTGGGATCCTCGGATAAATCTATCTATCTATCTATCTATCTATCTATCTATCTCTCTATCTCTCTATCTACTCATTCATTCATTTATTTATTTACTTTACACTATTTTATTTTTTAAAACCCTTGCCTTCCATCTTGGAGTCAATACTGTGTATTGGTTCCAAGGCAGAAGAGTGGTAAGGGCGAGGCAATGGGGGTCAAGTGACTTGCTCAGGTTCACACAGCTGGGAAGTGTCTGAGGCCAGATTTGAACCTAGGACCTTCCATCTCTAGGCCTGGCTTTCAATCCACTGAACCACCCAGCTGCCCCCCAATTCCTCTATTTAAAGCAGAATGGTGAGCTGAAGCACTGACAACTGTACATGATCAATGCATATTTGTCTTGTATCATCTTGAGAAATTACTGCAACATAAAAAAAAAAAGCATCGAATGCAGTGGTTCTCCACCTTTCTAATGCTGTGACCCTGCAATACAGTTCCTCATGTTGCAGTGACCTGAAACCAAAAAATTATTTTGGGGCTACTTCAAAACTGTAATTTTGCTACAGTTGTGATTCAGAATATGATATGCATTATGTATTCTCATTGCTACAAATTGAGAGGTTGAGAACCACTGATCTAATGATAATAATTATACTACTACTACTACTAGCTAGCCTATATGCGGTAACTTAAAAGTTTTAATCATTTGATCCACATAATAATCCTGGGAGAAAGGTGCTATTATTATCTCCATTTGAAGCTGGAGGAAAAGGCAAATAGAGGTTAAATGACTTGCCCAGGGTCACACAGCTAATGAGTACCTGGAGCTGGATTTTAACATAGGTCTTCCTGACTCCAAGTTCAATATTTTCTCCACTCTACTACCTATTTACCAGATGCTTTTGATGATTGCCATTTCGAAATATACTTTGAAGTTTAGCCCCTCTTCATCATTTCCCTTGATTTTCTATATATATTTTTTTGTTAATGGTCACAGCATGGAAAAACAGAACAACGGAAAAGCCCAAATGGGACAATAAAAATGATGGTACTTAATAACTAGTATTCAGAAAAACCCAAACCAAAAATTATTTAGGGAATCGCTCCTAATTTAATAAGATTTATGGAAAACGCAGGAACACTGATACATTGTTGTTGGAGCCCTGAGATTATTATTCTACCATTCTGGAAAGCAATTTGGAATTATGTAAATATAAGTGAGTAAAATGTTAGTGTCCTTTGATCCAGAGATTCCTCTCTCATTGCCACTGACCAAAAGGAAGTCTCCATATGCACCAGAACACTTATAGCAGCACTTTTTGTGATAGGAAAAACTGGAAACAAAGTGGCTACCCAAAGATTGGCCAAAAAAAAAACAAAAACAAAAAACCCACAATTATTGTTATTGACCACAACATTGAAAATGGAACATCCAACCACAAAATAATCGAAAAAGAGTGCTATGAAATTTAAAAGGTCAAGGTTGGCCTAAAGAAGAGAAATGAGAGACACCACTCTTAACTCCTTTGAAGAGATAGGAGGAGAGAGAGGAAGAGAAAGAGATGGAGAGAAGAGCGAGTGTGTGTATTGGGTATAGACAGTCCATGACTGTGGAATATTGATCTTATTTTTTTCTATGGGTTGATTACTATTGCTGAATTTTTTTCTTTTTGTTTCTCTCTTTTTTCAGGAGTCAAAGAGAGAGACCGACATAAGAGAATAAACACAGTGAAAAGAAAAGATATTAAAAATATATAGAGTCTATTAAAAAGCAATAATGGCATCAACGAATCATTAAACAGAAGAGAGAAATGAGAGTATTGGTATGAAGAGAGTGAAAGCCAGGAGAGCCTGGAGATCAGATGCTCAGATCACCCTGGTCTTGGACAGAGCTTACCAGAGTGATGACTCCATAGAGTTTCTCCACTTTTTCCCTGAGTTCCCGGAAACAGGTGGTCAGCCGGTCATGTAGAGGCTTCAGCTGCTCTGTCAGCTTCTCTCCATGAATTCGGATCCCTTCTCCAAGGAGGGGCATCTGGAGAATTGAACCCAGGAACAGGGAAGGAAGCAAGTGAAGAATGAGGGTTGTCATATAATAATTCCAGACAGTCCAATCTAATCACATACTCTACTGAGGGTCACAGATGAAGAGCTAGAAAGGACTTCAGGGACCTAGTCTAGCCTCCTCATTTTACAAACAAGGCAACTGAAGCATAGAGTGGTTAAGTAATTTTCCTAAGGTTCCACAGCTGGTGTCTGAGGTAGGATTTGAATTCAGGTCTGCTCATTGTTTCTCCTCATTAAGATTTTGCAAGCTGATCTGTTTTTTTTTTTTTTTAAAACCCTTACCTTCTGTCTTAGTTAGAATCAATACTGGTATTGGTTCCAAGGCAGAAAAATGAAAAGGGTAGGCAATAAGGGTTAAGTGACGTGCCTAGAGTCATACAGTTAGGAAGGATCTGAGGTCAGATTTGAACCCAGGGCTTCCAGTCTCTGGGGAGGCTTCTCAATTCACTGAACCATCCAGCTGCCCTTTTTATAAGGAAAAATCAATTGAAGAAGTAATACCTCTAGACTTGCATGAGAACATGGCTATCTTGAAATGATAATTCGATAAAACTCAAGCCACTGTCACTGAGTCCAAAACTCTAGTCACTACCAGCCAAAAAAGTACCAGCGGAGGGTCCAAATCTTCCTGACTTTAAGCTCTGAGCCCTTTGTTGTGCCATCACCTGGGCGCTTTCTAAGATCCCCTCTAGCGTTCCCTGATGTACCCAATGCTGGTCCACTGGCTGGAAGTGATGCCCTGCCCAGCAGCAGCTGTTCCTTGGGAGAAGAATGTAAAATGGAGATTTGAACCCCAGACTTCAATCCTCAGAAGTCCTTGGTACTTCCCAGAATTCCCTATAATCTCACCTGAGTCCCCACCTGGGCAAGATCACAACCAATATTTAAACTGGCTGTAACGCCTACTTCAGGCTCTCTCTTCCTCTACTTGGACATGGCAAGATGTAGTGAGTAAGATGTGAATGGGCTAATCAGTCCTAGGCATGCGGTTTTATTATTTTGTATCCTTGATTTCTAGTAATCTTAATAAACCTCATAAAATAAAACTAATTTTATTTTTACAAGAGCCACCATCTCTGCCGCCTACCTGTAAGGCAATCAGGCGTTTGAGTAGCTCAATCTTGTCCTGGTCCTCAGGGTGCTCCTGCTGGTACTTCTCAGTGAAGAAGGCCTGGAGGAGAAGACAGAGAAGAAGCAATCGTGAGACACGTTCACCTGTGGATGCTGCTCCAATGGGGAGGGGGAGACGAGGCTTGGAGGAAATGGGGAACAAGAGAATGGAAACCGGATTTGAAAAACCACCATGAAGCAACGGTCTAGAGCTGGCGATCCCTATCTTAGCTTGAATTTTTGTTCTTCAACTTTTATTACAAAACCTCGCTGCCCTTTCCCCGCCCATCCCCATCTCCGTCTCATTTTTGAAAGAGCTTTTGGCTTCCAAGGCCACCTCGTTCTTCCTTTCCAATGCTGGGAAAATGGCTCTCTTACAAAGAGCAAAGGGTTTTCTAAACACGAAATGGCAAAAGCAGATGATACACTTCTGTCTCTAAGGCCCCCTTTGGAGACTGGGGGAAGGCGAAGGCTGAAAACATTTGGAGCTCAGAAGGGCAAATCTCAAACTGATAATAAACTCTGAAAATAGCTAAGCCAGATCATTCCATTTCCTCATCTCGAAGGGCAGGGGATTTTTGTGGGGGGAGGCAGCGGGGTCCACATCTGCTTCTAAATGTCACAACATTTCTGAATTTTAGGCACAGGAGGGGACTTTGGATCATTTAGTCTAATCCATTCTTGAAAAACAAGAGCCATTCTAGTGTCCCCAAGCAGTCAACTAGTTTCTCTCTCTCTCTCTCTCTCTCTCTCTCTCTCTCTCTCTCTCTCTCTCTCTCTCTCTCTCTCTCTCTCTCTCTCTCTCTCTGTCTCTCTGTCTCTCTCTCTCTCTCTCTCTCTCTCTCTCTGTCTCTCTCTGTCTCTCCCTTTCTCTCTCTGTCTCTCTCTGTCTCTCTCTCTCTCTCTCTCCCTTTCTCTCTCTGTCTCTCTGTCTCTCTGTCTCTCTCTCTCTCCCTTTCTCTCTCTGTCTCTCCCTTTCTCCCTCTCTCCCTCTGTCTGTCTGTCTGTCTGTCTCTCTCTCTCCCTTTCTCTCTCTGTCTCTCTGTCTCTCTGTCTCTCTCTCTCCCTTTCTCTCTCTGTCTCTCCCTTTCTCCCTCTCTCTGTCTGTCTGTCTCTCTCTCTCCTTAAATCCTTCTCTTGGGTCTTCAAATCAATACTAAATATTGGTTCCAAGGCAATAGAGGAGAAAGGGCTAGACAATGGTGATTAAGTGACTTACTTCTGTTTGCCCAATGGCAAGTGGATAGAATGAAAAAATCTCTTATCTCCCAGAGGGAGGCGTCAGACAGTCAATAAACATTTATTACACACCTACCATGTGCCAGGTACTGTGCTAAGGCCACACTGCCGAGGAAGTAAGCTAAGTCCTATAGACTTTTGCATGCCTGGGCCTTCTGCTCTTGGTCCCCAGTTCCATGGTTACTGGTCACCTCATTCACCTGGTGCATCTAGACCTGGGCTTTAGTCACACTTTACCCATCTGACCACTCCCTGACTGGCGAGCCTGCTTTCATACACCTCTACCCTTCTTCTCCTTGTTTTCCATTTCTGAGCACATAATTAAATCAGCTTCATCATTTTGCCTCGCAAGTGTGTCAGTCTATTTCCTATGGTACTACTGCCCATAACCAAAATATGCCTTCCTGACCACCACTGTCCTATATGTGTTCTCTCTCACTATTAGAATGGAGGCTCCTTGGAGCGACTATATTGATTTTGTATTTGTATCCTGAGTGCTGAGCATATGGTGAATTGTTCATTCATTCATTCATTCATTCATTCATTCATTCATTCATTCATTTATCCATCCATCCTAGATCCATGAGGAGCCAAAACTATCTTTTCATAGTTGGATTATCTACCCATAAGATCAGGGTCTACAATGACATTAAGTAACAGAGAATGGGTATGGAGAAAGCAAGTGGTCCCATGCTTACATATAGTAAGGACTTCATGAAAGTTATTCATTCATTCATTCATTCATTCTGTCATCCATACATCCATCTATCCTTGACCTATGAAGACCAATGGCTACCTTTTCGTAGTTGGAATACCCGCCCATGACAGCGGGGTCTACAATGCCATTGAGTAGCATGGAGAGTGGGTGTAAGGAGAGTGAGCGGTCCCACGCATGCTGCTGGACACTATTGCTGATCTTCTCGTTGGTGAGCTCCATGGTCTCAATTGCATTCTCCAAGGGACTGATTTCTTCCTGAGTGGTACAAAGCAAGAAAGAGGAAAAGGGCCATTTGTGAGACACACAACAAAACCTTAACATGCTAAGACAAGCAAAACAGTCCCATTTTAAACCAGGCAATAGAGTGGTACTTTGGGATTCAATTACTCTTTTAGAATCTCCAGTCAGTCTAATTATTGAAGATAGCTAATAGATTCTGCTACTTAATGGCTATGTGACCTTGAGCAAGTCCTTTTATTTCCCCGGATCTCATTCTCTTCCTTTGTAAAAATCAGAGGATGGACCAAGATAACCACTATTATCCTCTTTTACTCTAAGTCCATGGACAATGTAGAGTTGGAGATCATGGTTTTGAATCCTACTTATATGCCCTCTGAGGATTCATGCATGACCATGGGTAAGTCACTTAGTCTCTTTTGGCCTCAGGTCCCTTCTCTGTAAAATGAAAGGGTTGGACTCATTTGTCACTAAGGTGGCTTTCTGCTCTAAATAGATGGCCCAAGACAAAACTTTCTGAAAGAGGTAGAGAGAGGTAAAGGACTTCAGGTTGGATAGTAGGATGTTATAGGAAATCTTGGAAGCCTTCATAGAAGAGAACATTTAAACTGAGCCTTTAAATGGTGGGAAAGAATTAAAAGGCAGAAGTGGCATGGGAGGAGTACATTTTAGGCACAAAAGACTAATGGTCACCAAGTATTGGGTCAACAATCAAGGAAGATGAGATTCAAATCCATCTCTGACATTGACTAGCTGGGTGACCCTGGATAAATTATTTAACCTCATTGCCTTAGTTCCCACATTTGTAAAATGTAGATAATAATAGCACCTGGCTCCTAGGGTGGTTTTGAGGATCAAATGAGATATTTGTACGATGCTTAGCATAGGGTCTGGCACATAGTAGGTACTATAGAAATGTTCATTCCTTTTTCTATGCCCCAGACACTTCCTAGGTCTTAACCAAGACACACAGATGGGTTGCAATCCATAATGGTGTAGGGAGTTCCCACCACTGACCAAATCACTGATCATGTATTCCCCTACGGCAGTGATGGCGAACCTTTTAGAGACTGAGTGCCCAAACTGTATCCTTGCACCACATGTGAGCCACCTGCTTACCCCATACAGGAGAGGGAGGAAGTGCTCCCATTGGGCTGCTGACCAGGTGGGTGATGTGAAAAAATGTTCTCAGGCACAGTGGAAAGGGGGAAGGGAGCAGGCCCCTTTGAAACATGTGCTATAATAGGTTTGCCAACAAGGCCCTAAGGTGTCCTGAGCTATTGTAGACTCCAGCTATTCCAGCATACAGAATTTTAGATCTAGAATTGAAAGGATTAGCAAAAATTGTCTATGGTCTAGTTCAACTACTTCATTTGACAAAGAATGAAATTGAAGATCCAGGAGGAGAATGACTTACCCAAAGTCACAGATACTAAATATCAGAGGGAGGATTTGAACCCATATCTTTCTCCTCTCTCTCATAAACACACACACACACACACACACGCACATGCACACACGCATGCATGGAACAAGTAGCTGATGTGAAAACAAAGATATCAATCAAATTTTATTTTAAAAAATATTTCTGGAATTGAACTAAATTAGTCACCAGACTTGATCCTAAAAGACTTCTGGGTATTTCCCAAAATTAAATCTACCCACAGAGGATGAACATCTGCAACCTTTGAAAATATTCAAAACAATGTGCTATGGAGTCTGAAAGCAGCCACCACCCACGTCCTGAGCAACAGTAACTTTGGGTGAAATGGATAGAAAACTGAACATCCAGTTCTGATGTGTTCTTTAAAAAAATCACACCCAGTACTGCAGCAGCCCAGATCTCAGGAAGGAGATTCAATGGAATTACAATCGCCAGACATTTGTCAAGGACCTGCTGTGTACAGAGTACTGGGCTAGGTAGGAGGGGGCCGGAGAAGACATGCAAAGACCATGTCCATGTCCCTCCAGAGAATGTAGAATCAAAGATGCTCTAGAGTGGGGAGGGAGTAAGCAGAGCCAGGAAGACCTGGCTGAAGGGCCATCCCTACAGGGACTATTGAGGCTGTCTCTTTGGGAATGTGAATGAAGGAACAGAAAGAAGGTGAGAAGTGTGAGAGATATTGTAGACACAGAAATGACAGAGCTTGCCAGGCAGCCAGATATGAAATGTACACCAAGTCATGAGCATGAGTAAGAGTGTCAAGGGATGGAGTGTTGAGAGAGAGAGAGAGAGGATGGAGAGAGGAAGGAAGGGAGGAAGGGGGGAGAGAGAGGGAGAGGGAGAGGGAGAGAGAGAGAGAGAGAGAGAGAGAGAGAGAGAGAGAGAGAGAGAGAGAGAGAGAGAGACAGAGACAGAGACAGAGAGACAGAGAGAGAGAGAGACAGAGAGACAGAGAGAGAGAGAGAGAGAGAGAGAGAGAGAGAGAGAGAGAGAGAGAGAGAGAGAGAGAGAGAGAGAGAGAGAGAGAGAGAGAGAGAAGGAAGGGAAGAGAAAAGAAGGGGAGGGGAGGAAAGGGAAGAGATGACATAAAGAGAGCCCTGGAGAATACCCACCTTGGGGGATTTAGAAGAAGATGGGAAGCCAGTACAGGAGACAGAATCTGCAGCTAAGGGAAGTAGGAGGAGAGCCAGGAGAGTATGGTGTGTCTTAGAATCCAAAGGAGGAGAGAGGATCCAGGAGGAGAGGGTGACAAAAGCTGCAGAGAGATCAAGCAGGATGAAAACTGAGAAAAGGCCCTTGGGGTTGGCAAATTGGGAATTCATTGTGGGGTAGGGTGGGGTTAAGAGTGTAGTTTCTTTAATGTGAGGAGAGTAGGCATATGGGTAGGAGTGGAGCAGAAAATGGGCAGCAATACATGAGGCATGGAGGGTGGGGATGTTATATAACTTTTCAAGGAGATAGACAGCAAAGGGGAGGAGGGTGAGAGGTGTCCCAGTGGTGGGCTGGTGGGTCAGAAGGGTCTATTTTGGAATTACAAAGACCTCTTCATGTTGGATGGTAGGTAGGATGTAGCTGGTTCCGGAAAAGGGAGACTGATGATGCATAAGAAAGAAAAGATGACTTGTCATCAAAGGATGCTGAGGACCTGGAAGAGGATGGGATCAAGGACATAGGCAGAGGGATCCCAGTTAGTCTGGAATAAGGAAATCTTTTCCAAAGAGGAAAGCTTGAAGGGATAAAGTAGATGAAGACCATGGACAGTTTAGAAGAATTCAGAAACTGGAGGTAGGGATGGGTATAATAGATGCTGAGAGAGACTAGGATCAGGTTCAGATCAAGAAAGACACTACCTTAGAGATGGAGTCCAACCCCATTATTTTACAGATGAGAAAACTGAGGCCCAGAAAGTTGAAGTGAATCACCAAGGTTCAGAGAGATTTATTAAGTGTCTGTGGCTAGATATGGACCCTGGTTTTGTCTAATTCCAAGTAGTGTTGTCCACCATGTTGTCATTCACCATGGGTACTGGCTTCAGTCTTCATTATGAAGCAGAGCCACGAGAGGCCACAGAGCTGAGAATTTCAGAACTCTAAGGGGATGGGGGGAGGGCATCTAGATCAACCCTTTCATTTTTAGAAAGGAGGAAAGTGAGGACTGGAGAAACGTGACTTGTCCCAAGTCACCGAGGTGACAGTGGGGGCAGAGATGAGGTTGGCTTAAGGGGTTTAGAGGCACAGTTGGGTAACTAAAGAAAGGACTAAATTTTGAGTAATGCTTGTGCTTGAGCTAAGCCTAACTTGGCTGCCACCTCCACTGTGTGTGTACACAACTGCTACTGGGGTCAGCCTAGCAGGACAGGGTCAATTTGTCATTGTAATTCCAGCTGAGGGAAATTAGATGACTAACATCTCTGCTGATGGCTTTGTGTATACTCTAGAGACCCAAACAGTTGGTGTCTTTCTTTAGTGAAACAGTAGGCTGTCAGAACACAATGTTGAGGGTAGAGAGGGATGTAGGCAGCCCCCATGAGACACATGGGCACTGTTGGGGTCTGAGGACCCATTCCTGCAGGGGCCTGGCAGAGGACTCACCGTGGTAATCTGCTTGGCTTCAAACCACTTGAGAATCCCAGGAAAGGTATAGGCGGTGGTGTAGGTGGTCCTCTCAATCCACAGAGTCTGGGAGCAGAAGGGAGCAGAACCATTGAGGCAACCAAACAAAATTCTAGCCCTCCCAACTCCCAGTGGCCTGCTCACAGATTGGGAGTGAGTTTTCCATAAAACATTTGGAGAGCTCGGAGAGACTCGAAAATGGAGAGAGAGCTAAGAGGGGCTTAGAACCTAGAATGCCCCATCTGGGATGGCCCTTGGAATATGGAACGATGGGCCTCGGAACAGTCAGGGGATTAAGGTACAGAATGTTAGCTTGTGAAACCACATAAATGCTAAGTGCGCAAGAAGGAGCCCTGAAAAAAGAGAAACCCAGAACGCTCGTCTGTGCTAGTGGTAGTGGAGAGAACTCAAGAAATCACCCCATCGAACCACCTTCCTTTTTGTTCTGCATCACAGGCTTGGGAAGAGAGAGCAGAGACATGGGACGTGGGGCACATCGGACCCTTCAGGGCCGCCATTTGTCTGTCAGGTGGGAGAGAACATGGGACTCACTGCGAACTCATTGTCGGGATCCTTTTCTCCTTTCCGAAAGGGTCGGGAATACTGGAACTGCTGGACCTCATTGGCCCTGTAATAACTGGAGAAGGAGGTCAGAGCACCCAGTTACCTGTGTCCAGCCAACCAGCCCACGCACCATGACTAGCCTTGGAGAACCCATGCCCCTCTGGTCCTAAATCGAGATCATATATACGGGAATTAATTGGCGAGCTGGCCAAAATGGGGAACTCCCATCTTTGGTAACTCATTGCACAGATATAGATTGCAGCCCGTCTTTGTTAACAAGAAAGGCCCAGGGAGTAGCCCAAGGCACACAGGCCAGTGAAGCAGCTTTCCCAGAGGCAGAAGGACATTTCAACAGGCCTTTCTAAGCCCCACATTCTAAATATGACAATAATACCGAGATCGGGGTAGTGTTAGCATTTCCATAGCATCTTAACGTTTGCGAATGTCTGGTTGAACTGAACTAGACAAACGTCCACTTTTGAATCTTGCTTTTAGTAACAGGACGCTTGGTGAAAAGGGTTCTGGTCTTGCCTGGGGGCCCGGAAGGCTCACTAGCAAGCTCTGCTGGGTCACAACACTCAGCCCCTTTCGGTTCTAACTCTACCATCCTAGGACTCTTGCTGAAAGGGAAAGTCGGCCTCACTTGGCAATGACTTACTTCAAGATCTGTTCTGGTACCGGTTTGTCCTTGTAATTTGGAGGTAGGTTCATCACAGGCTTCACCGTGAAGCATTGCATATCTGAGGCTCTGGTTAAGGGACCAACGTGGGAGCCCCTAGAGGTCACAGTCCATCTCCCCTGCCTCCACGTCTCCAAATGGCCATTCCCTTTCCCCCAAATGACAGGACAGCTTCCAAAGGGTGCTCTCCTATCCAAGATTAATAGACCTTACTAATCAACCCAGCCCACGAGCTGAGGCTCAGCACTTTTGTCAATAGCTCTGGTGTGAAAGCCTCAAAGGAAGATGAGGCATCAATAAGGCAACAAAGCAAAGCCACATGCCCCATTATCCCAGCTCATTCTTTTGGACAAGCCATTCCAGGAATAAGAGGGATGGCTACATCTCACCTCTTGTTGAGGACACGAATACTCCTAAGACCTCAGCCAGGAGAAGCACTAAAGGAATACCAGACTCCAGACTGGATAACGATGCACCAATAGATCTCAGAGGACACCCTTGACTCCTCGACAAGCCTCTCATCACCTGCTCTCCCCTTCCCCATCTTTCCAGGCTTCTTACACTTTACATCCTGCCCTACCATATATTCTTCAGTCCAGAAATGTGTAAAAATTAAAATTAATCTACAATAATTTGAAATATTATATTTTAAGAGATTTAGTAATGATCATTAGAAGTAAAGGAATAAAAAGGTAACAAAATAAAATGAAGTGCCCATGCCTAAGTCACCTGTTCAAAAACCCCATACTCCACCACAATCGCCAACAGGAAACCCATCCAATAGATCCCTATCTACACCAGCACATAACAACAGGAAGTCAGTGGTCTCCTGGGAAATGTAGTTTTTAGGGTAACAGATTTTCAATGACACAGATGCTGACTTTCCTGTTGTTGTTCAAACAAGATGCCCAACCTCCCAACTCTGGCCATTTTCGTTGGCCATTCCCTCTTTGTGTCCCTTCCCCATCTCTTTCAAGTTTCAGCTAAAGTCTCTCCTTCTACAGAAAGCCTTTCTCAACCCTCCTTAATTCCTTAAAACCCTTCTGTTGATTATTTCCAAACTGTGTGGCTTGTTTGGCCATATTTATTTGCTTATTGTCTTCCCTATTAGAGTATGAGCTGCTTGTGAGAAGAGATTGTCTTCTACCTTTATTGTACCCCCGGGATTTAGCACAGTTCCTGGCACATGATAGGTGTTTAATAAATGTTGATTGGCTGATTGGCTATTTGTCAATGCTATGGTGCTTTACATGCACTGTTTCCTTAAAGTCTCCTAATAACCCCATGAGGTTGAAACCCCAGATGGTTGGGGCCTCTTTTACAGATGTGGAAAACAAGGCTAGAAGCAGTGGTATGAATTGCTTAGGGTCACACAACCTGTGTCAAGACATTGGAGTTAAACACAAGTCTTGAATTCAAATCAAATTCCCCATCAACTATAGCACACTGCCTTTTTTTTAACCCCTTACTGTCGCCTTAGAATTACTACTATATATTGGTTCTAGGCAGCAGAACAGTAAGGACTAGGCAATAGGGGTTTAATGACTTGCCCAAGGTCACACAGCCAGACACTGTCTGATGTCCCATTTGAAGCCAGGACATTCTATCTTCAGGTCTGGCTCTCAATACACTGAGCCATCTTGCTGCCCCTATAAATCCTACTCCCCTGAGTCTTAAGAAGGTTCATTAATTGAATACTTTATTTCCAGTACCCAAATCAAAACCCATGCCTAGAGGCCTTTCCATGAAGGAAATTATTTATTAAGTACTGAATATAGTCCAAGTACTGGAGAGACAGATGGAAAAGTGAGGTAGTCCCTAATGTCAAGGAGTTTACTTTCTATTGGAGGAGACAATCCATATAGGAGGTTTCAGCTGCAGGGTGGGTGGAAAGTCCTGGTGGTCCCAAGAGTCTAGCAGCAAGAGAGATGGCAAGGCAAAGGGTCAATCATCACATCTTCTGGACTGGAGACCAGGTGCTCACTACTCTCCAACCCAGGGTGGCTGAACCTTGGAACCCATCCTAGGGGTTATAAGTGCTTCCCTTTGGTAAAGAAAATGTATTGGAAAATGTTAACTCAACTATGGGCTCATTCCAGCTTGGGAAAGCAGTGGGGATTGAATCAAGACTCATTGAGATGTCCAGTGGGCTAGCCAAGACACACGAAAGCCAAGCCTTTCATGCTTTGATTTAGCATTCAGGACACAGCTGCTTTTACTCTGAAGGGAGTGGGGAGGAACAACACAGGAACCGAAGATGCCTTTGGTGAATCTCAGGGTAGGTTCTGAAGAGTATTGGAGAAGACCATACGTGGAGCTGCCCTGGGACAAGCTATAATGAACTGATGAGTGGGAACCAGTACTAAACTTTTTCAGCCTGTTGAGCGATTTGGTTGAATTCAAGCCCTGGGGACCATGATTCAATGTCTATTCATGTTTCTTTGTAATACAGAGGCCCTCCAGAAGAAATGGGAAGACTAATGAGAGACTTCTAGATACCAATGGCTCTTCTATCTTCCAATGTGGATATTCCCTCCAATCATGTAGATGGTGGTCCATCTAGTGAAACCCATGTCCATGTCCTCTGTTAAGTTTACCAAAAGGGTCCACCCAACATGTTGGACGTCTTCCTTGAATTGTCCCAACATTGTGGAATTCTCTCTATTGATCACATTTTTAATGGCACACTTATATTCCATTATATTACATGCCACAACTCAACTGGTTGTAAGTACCCAATTCATGGGTACTTACTTTATTCCTCATCATTTACTACCACAAAATGCTTCTATAAACATTTTTGTAATAGAGGTCTTCTCTCTTTGTATATGTCTAGTGGTGGTCATGCTAAATGGTTTAGTGACTTTTAGGCTATTTCTCCTGAAATCATGAGGATGCTATGGAACCCACTGGCTGTCCAATCACTGGTTAAACTTCTTTTTGACCCATTACCAGCTCATCTTCTTTTTTCAATCATTCTTTTTCTGTCATGCATACTCATATCAATGAAGGAAATCCATTTTCCCAGTCCATCTCCTTTTTCAATCACACATTCTTTTTCTGTCCTATATTTTCATACTAGTGAAGGACACACATTATCTATCAGTCCATCTCCCCTTTAAATAAAATTCTTTTTTTCTCCTGCATATTGATATCGTGAAGGACATATATTACCAGTTAATTTTCTTTTTCTGTCACACATAGTTTTTTTAAAAAAATCATACACTTATATTAGTGAAGGATATAGGACCAAAAATTTTGAGTTGTGAGAGACCCTTAGAAATTATTTAAGCTAAACCACTCAGCGTAAAGATGAGGAAACTGAGATCCCAAGAGGTTAAATGATTTGGCCAAGGTAGTTTGAAGATGGGATTAACTCTCTCCTTGCCTACTTTTAAATTTAATAACCAGAAGCATATATACCCCACTTAACACATAAGTGGGGGAGTCCTGCAAACCATGCCCTAAAGTGAGTGACAACTCAGAAATGACTGACTGCCCCCTGGGCAATCCTAAACAAAGTTATAAACTGTTATTGGTTCCCAGAAAGTGAGGGAAGGCACAGGAAGTGATGCAAAGAAGGGTCTTTAAAAGAGGCAAAAATTTCCTGTGACCACCTTCTTCATGCTGAATCTGGATCATGGAGGAGCTGGGACTCTGGCACTTGAACTGCATTTGGTAAGACAGCTCTAGGATTTTCCCCTTTGGCCTACCATGTGGGTGAGTGAAAAGGCTGATTCCTTTCCTGGCTTCTGGAGAGATTAATTGCTGGAGGAGGTGCATGGTTATTCACCACCGGCTCCTCCGGCTAAACAGCCTTTTGGCTGAGGCTCCTCTAGTGGAGGGTTAATGAGCCCTGCTTGGTTCAAAGTGGGCCTCAGTAATTAGTGTGACTTCCCTCACTTTCTGGGGACCAATAACAGTTTATAACTTTGTTTAGGATTGCCCAGGGGGCAGTCAGTAAATAGTGTTATAGGAGAGATACCTTCTCTACCCTCTTTCTCATTTCTCTACTTTTACTCTTTCCCTCTATTTTATAAATGAATACTGTTAAAAAGTCATTTGACTTGAGATATGTTAATTTTGGCGATCACATTCTCTTATATTTAGTTCAACCTTAATTTTTAACCCTTACAATACTAAGTAGTACAGAAAGGATTTGAACCCAGGTCTTCTGACTCCACATCAAAAATTTTTTCTATTATATCACATCATAAGTATGAAAATAGGGAACCAGATTATAAACTCCTGGAAGACAATCAAACTATTTCTGATGAACTGCTTCTCCCCCTTAGGGACTAGTTTGGAAGGGTTGTGATGGTGGCGGGGAGGGGAGGGTTCCTGTTCACATGCAAGAATGATTTTTGCTCATAAATTAATAGGGGAAGGAAATAAGCATTTATATAGCACCTGCTATGTGTCAGGTACTATGCTAAAAGCTTTACAATTATTATAGCATGTGATTCTCACAATAACCTTAGAAGGTAGGTGCTGTTATCCTTGCTTTACAGTTGAGGAAATGGAGGCAGGCAGAGGTCAAGTCACTTCCCTAGGGTCACAGGGCTATAAATTGTCAGAGGGCAGATTTGAACTCAGATCTTACTGACTCCAAGCCAAAAGGCAACTGGTGAACGATATGAACTTGTGGTGAACCATAGGATCATTTCCACCCAAGTCTATACTATTAGGACCACTTGAGATGACCTTCAAAGCATTCTAGGCAAAGAGAAAGAGGCAAGTGAGCTAAAAAGCTAAAACAAAGAGAGCTCACCAAGCTCTCTCTCAATCTTATTTGTTGATCCATCATTCCATGTCTCATCCTTATTGGGGTCCTCAAAGGTCTGTCCTGGTCCTTCTCTTGTTTTTCTTTGTCCTCTCTACCTCTTAGTAATTATTGTTAATAACAATAACATTAAGTAATAATAAATGCACCAATGAATTTAATTATCATGTCTATTCAGGTGATTCTCATATCTAACCTTCACAACACATTCTGAATCCATCTTCTCACTGAGTGACTTGGCCAGGGTCTCACAGTTAGGAATCTTCTGATGCCAAATTTGAACTCAGGACTTCCTGACACCAGGCCTAGCTTTCAATCCACTCTGCTCTCTTAGCTGCCCTTCAATAGCCTTCCAGTTGATCTCCAATTTCCAGTCTTTCCTTTCTCCAGTTCATCTTCCTACAGCTGTCAAAATAAGCTTACTAAAAACTATATCTCACTGTGTCACTCTTCTGCTCAGGTATCTTTAGTTGCTCCCTATTGCCTGTAGGGAAAAAAGCAAACCAACTTCTCTGCCTGGCATTTAAAGCCTTTCACAGTTTGTCTTAGAAACTTAGAAACCACTAGAGGTCAAATTTTCAGTTACTGTTCCTAGAAACTGTCCAATTTCAGCCAACAATCTGAAGGATGAATAGGACTGAGATAAGGACTAGACTTGGGGATTTACCAGTATAGAGTCCTCAGGCAAGGGAACTCTCCATTCATGCAAACAGACACCTTCTCTGTACCTTAAAATCTTAGAGAGTTGCCTAAAGTATTGAGAGGTTAAGGGACTTGTCCAAGATCATGTAGCTAGTATCTGCCAAGATAGGACTCGAACACAGGTTTCAAGGCTAGTATCCACCATACCACATAACGTAGTCAAATCCAGGTAGCCTGCTACGTTAGGCTAGTGTTCTCCTCATTAGTTAGACTGGAGAACTTTAACTTGCAAAGAATCACAGAATCTGAAAGGGGGCAGGAACCTTGGAGTCCGGCTGATCTAGCCTTTGAATTTCGTGATGAGGAAATTGGGTCTCCTGGAGGTTCTAGAAAGTTGGGCTGCCTCCATATAACCAGGGGATGATTGGCTGAGGCCCGGAAGGCAGAGCTCCTGGCTCATGTCTTGAGCTCTTTCCTTTAGTCCACTCATCATCTCTCCCCACTCAATCCCCTTCTTCATTTTCCCTTTATTCATCTGCATGAGTTGTCTTTTCTCCAGGAAGTTCCTAGAGGCCAAGGAATGTCTTGTCTTGTCTCTGGAAGCCCAGTACCTAGTACAATGTCCAGCACATAGCAGGAGCTTAATAAATATCTAACAAATAGAACTGAACTGAATTTGAAGGGGGCACAAGGGAAACTGAGGCAGAGAGCCAAAGTAAATAACTGGTGGTCACAGGGAGTCTAACCAAGACACTACTCAGGGCTGCTCTTTGCCAAGAGCAAAGACTCTCTGAGTGAGAACCTCAGAAAGGATACACTGTTTGGGAGATGATTTGATTTCCTCTCCTGGAGGCGTTGTACTAGTCATCTTCTCAGCATTGGGAAACTGAGTCAGCAGTTTCAGGTTGAAGTCTTCTCTCCGCTCGTACTCCTTTCCTCGATAGATGAAGATTTTGTTCTGCATGTTCCAGAAAGAGAGAAGGAGGATGAAAAAGAAACAAGGAAAAAGGGCAACTATCTCAGTCAGCTATGAAGTAGCCAGGTAGTGCAGTGCATAGAGAGATGGACCTCTAGCCAGGGAGTCCTGAGTTCAAATCCAGCTTTAGATAATTACTAGCAGGGTGACCCTGGGCAAGTCACTTAAATTCTGATTGCCTCAGTTTCCTCATCTTTAAAATGGGAATAATAATACATACCTGCCAGGGTCAGGGACAAAAAGAATGCTTTTTGAGAGGCACTTTACAAACCTTAAAATGCTGCATAAATAATGCAAACTAAGCCAAGTAGGTAAGAATGAGCATAGCACTTCGGTCTAGCCCATCTGATAGGAACTATATGGGGAACTAGGGAGATGTTAGAGTTCTCCTATGAAGTAGGGCCAAGTCATTGGGATGCAGGCTTGAAAGCCAGGGACAGGAGTAAATGCTAATGATGGGGCAGAGGAATGGTCTGGAGGAATTAGGGAGTGAAGGCAGGATAGGTCAGCTCAGCCATTGCCATCATACTTATGACAAAGGTGGCAATAGGGTAGGAATGACAAAGAAAGGTGACACCAGGAAGGAAGAATCGATTACTTGGGTATGAGAGGACAATTAAAGACAAAAAATCTCCAAAAAAATCCCTGGCAAGGCATGTTGTATCTGTATCCCCAGTGTCTAGCACAGAGAAGGAAGGCACTTAATAATCATTTTTTTGGAGCCTCAGACACTTCCTAGTTGGGTGACCCTGGGCAAGTCACTTAACCTGAATTGCCTAGTCCTTACTTCTCTTCTACTTTAGTAATGATTCTAAGATGGAAGGTAAGAGATTACAAATTGCTTTTGATTGCCTGATTGATGGTGAGGATTCTTTTTTCAGATGCAGGTTGGATCAGATGACCACCAAGATCCCTTCCAACTGTGATTCCTTGACTCTTAGAGGAGGAAGACGATCCAGAAATATCTGAGAGAGTAGAATAGGGGATAGTGGGGGTGCCAGAGAGAGAAAAGAAAAGCTTCCATCTAAGAAAAGAGATCAGATCAAGAGCCAATAGTTCCACTATCCAGCTGGCTGCTGGTGGCTGTTCATCTCTATCCCAGAGGTCTCTTCCCGTTGGAACAGCTTCTAAGGTTGAGAAAGTCTTCCTTTTGGGAAGGAAATGGATGAGAAAATGTTGAAAAAATAACATTGAATCATTTCTTCTGGAGGTTTTATAAGGGCCCATTGTGATTTGGGCAGACTTTACAAGAGTCAATACATATGGAAACAATGAGCTTCAAGCTCTTTTGGTGGGAAATGGGGAAGCTGATGAAACCTGATTTTCTTGAGGGGGGAAGTGTATGGACCAGCTGATAGATGGTCATGCCCACCTGCTAGTGGAGCTGTCCCAACAATGCTCAAAATGAGTTCACAAAAGAGCTCAATATTTTTATTCAGTTACAAAAGTAGCCATTTGAGCTCTGTCTGAAGTAGTTCATAGAACATTAAATTGGAAAGGATGGTAGTTACTGGTGCTTTTTCTCTAAAAATGACTTTGGATTTATTTTGGGTGTCCTTACAAAGGTCCATGGGGTCTCCCTTAGAAGAATGTAAATGGTCTTGTCTTTTTTTGGGGGGAGGGAGGGCCAGGGATCCCTCAGTGCCTAGCGTATCTGACACATAGTAGGCACTTAAACAGTGATGGATAGCAGGAGAGAGACTTGTCCCAGGACCCTTTCTACCTAAACTCCTGTGTGAAGTAAATTACTCTCCTGTGGTGCCTCAACATTGGGTGTTACAGAGTAATGGTATATCTAATGGCTTGACATCCCTATGATTGCTAATATAAAATGGTACCATGGAGGGAGGAACTAGTGGGGTTTAAAATGCAAGCTTGGGGAACCACTCTTGACTTTTGTGCTTGATCTATGGCAAGCCTGCCCTACTGTGGCAGGCCAGGGTCTCAGCCAGCCAAATGAAGAATCAGTTCTATTTAGTCTTATCTTCCTTAAATGAAATCTCTCTCTCTCTCTCTCTCTCTCTCTCTCTCTCTCTCTCTCTCTCTCTCTCTCTCTCTCTCTCTCTCTCATGCAGCTTTGATAAGGTGAATAACAATGCATTAATAAGAATAATTTCATTGAAATTGAATTTGAGGACACAAAATACAGCAGATAGGGTACTGCCTTGAATCATCTATACTCTTCTTAATTTTTTAAAACTCATCTGTCTTGAGATGAGAGAAGAGCAACAAAGCTTATACAATCAAGGTTAAATGACTTGCCCAAGGTCACACAGTTAGGAAATGTCTGAGGCCAAATTGTCATCCAGGTCCTCCCAACACCAAGACTGAAGTTTATCCATTGGGCTTCCTTGTTGCTTCATATATAGTCTTTTTTTTTTAAACCCTCACCTTCTGTTTTCTAATGGATGCCAAGTATTTGTTCTAAGTCAGAAGAGCAAATAAGAAGTAGGCAACTGAGATTAAGTGACTTGCCCAAGATCACACAGCTAGGAAATATATGAGGCCAGATTTGAACATAGAACCTCCCATCTCTAAGTCTAGCTCTCTATCCACTGAGCTGCCTCCATCTACACTCTTCAAAGACTTCAGAATCCTTTTTCATTCAGAATTTAATTCAGTTTTCACAATGGCACCCATGCTGTAGGGAGCAGGATAGGCTGAATTATTACTCTTTCACAGATTGAGGATGTTAAATAAACCCTTGCTTATGGTCAGAGAGAAGGAGCCCAGCATGGATCAATAACAAGCTCCCCTGCTTCTGCTCTGTCACACTGGTTTCTCATTAAGGGTGTGAAAGCCCTGGGGAAGTCAGTGTTCTCTCCCCAGTTTTCAGGGGGTGGGTAGGGAGATCAGGTATTTTTAGCCAACTTCAGCCTCCGACTGGAGGCCGAACTGTTTTCAATTCTTGCTAGAAACTGCAGAAACAAACAATGAACTGGTTCTTCCTTCTTTCCAGCCGGACTCAGCAGCAGCCTGTTTTCTCCATCTCATCCCACCTGGGACAAACCATTTGCTAAAAAGTTCTGCCAGAATGATGGTGCTGGTGTCTTGGGATGGGAGTTGGGGGCTGGGGTGGAGTGGAGGTCCCGGATAGCTCCGGAAATGTTTTCTTTCCTGCCACCCACATTGAGGATGAACCAGGCACAGATGCTAACCCAAGGCTGGGGGAGTGGCCCGGGGAAGAGGAGAACAGGCTCTTTTCTTTTTGAGACCTGGCCATGTCCATCAGCCTCAGAGCCCTCTGGGATCTCTCACCCGAAGAAATGACGGGAAGCCCTGTCCGTAGTAACCGACAGCAAAGTACTCCGGCTGGGGTCTCATCGCTTTAATGATGTTCTCGTAAAACGAGGCCCGTTTTTTCTGAAACAAAAGAGGAAATGGAAACGTTGGGAAGTGGGATCTGTGGAGCTTGGAGATCACATGGAGACCTTTCAGGAACAAGAGGCAGCCTCGCCAAGAGCCAAGAAACCAGCAAACCCAAAGCCGATAACAATGTAAACAGAAAGGAGCTTCCCCGGAGAGCCCTGTTCCAAAATGGCAGGGACCACCTTTGGTCCAAGAGAAGGCAGAAGTCGTTCTCTACCCTACTCCTCCTCTGTACAAGTGTAGAAGTAGAGGGAGCAGCTAGATGGCTCAGGGGAGAGAATGTCAGGCATGGAATGCCTGGTGGAATCATTATACCCATTTTACAGGGAAGGAAGCAATTTCAGGGAGATCAAGTTACCTACTTAAGATCACAAAGCTAATAAGTATTAAGACTTCTAGGTTTGCACTGTGGATAGAGTACCAGGTCTGGAGTTGGGAGGTCCTGGGTTCAAATCTGACCTCAGACACTTCCTAGCTTTGTGACTCTGGGCAAATCATTTAACCTGGTTTGCCTAATTTTTGCCCTTTTGCTTTAGAGTTATTATCAATACAGAATGTAAGAGTTCATTTTATTGTTTTAAAAAATCCTTACCTTCTCTCTTAGAATCAATACTGTGTATTGGTTCCAAGGCAGAAGAGTGATTAAGGATTAGGCAATGGGGATTGACTTGCTAAGGGTCATATAGCGAGGAAGTATATGAGGCCAGATTTGAACCCAGGACCTCCTGTCTCTAGGCCTGGCTTTCAAACTATCAAGGTATCTTGCTGCCTCTGAAACAGAGTTAAAAAGAAATGCTAATAAGTGAGGTTGGATTTGAATCCAGTTCTTCTTGACTACAGATGCAGTGCATTGATTCTGTTTTTTACTAAGGTGGAATGTTGAGAAAAAAAGCCCAGACCAAACTCAAAACCCAAACCCTCTATGTATGCCAATATGGGCCAGTCCTGTTTCTTCCCTAATTTAATTTCACAAGGCAAGAGTTAGGGGATCCAGTGGAGACAGCATTAGCCTTGGACACAGGAAGACGTGAGTTTGCATCCTGCCTTTAGACACTTTCTAGCTATGTGGCCCTGGGAAAATGTCAATTTCTTTCAGACTCAGTTTCCCCATCTGTAAAATGAAGATAACAGGAAGAACTACCTCACAGGGTTATTTGAGGGCAAAAGTAAGATGCCACATTCAAAGCTTGAATAAAGCCCTCTATAAATGCCAGCACTCCTCATCACCCCAGGGCTTAGGCTTTGGGATATGTGGAGCGAAGGGGACCACTCTCGGGGTCTGAGGTTGGTTATTGCTCTCATTTTCCATCTATTCTAACTCATTTCCCATCAATAAAGACTAGGACGTTGCCTCTCCTCAGCCATCGCCCCAATTCTGAAGCTATTTCAAGGAAAACAAAGCTTAGCGAGTTCTAAAGCCCCGCGGGATTCTGGGGGCCAAATGGACGCCTCCAGAGCCGCGCCCGGAATGCCCACGGTGACCGCCCCCCGGACTCACCAGGAGGTTGCCGAGCCCCTCGTAGTCAAACACTTTGCTCTCGTAGGTCTCGGCCAACTCCTTGCTGAGCTTGATGGCTTTCTCCCACATCTTCCGGAAGGCGGAGGTCAGGACGGGGATGGAAAACAAGACAATGATTGTATCAGCTGCAAAAACCATTCATGAGCGTCCAGGAGAAGCAGCAGGCCGGCAGCTGGGTTCAGTTAGTGCCGACATTCCTGGCCGCCTGGCTCTCGGACGGGCTTGACCCCTTGCTGACATTCGAGAGTCTCTGTGTCTCTTGGCTCTCCGGCCGAGGAGGTGTCCTCCTCCAAGTCTTGCCTGCCAGACTCTGAGGAACACCGTGCCTCCCGGAACCCGGTCCGAATTCGCTCAGGGGCCGAGATCTAAGAGACATTAAGCCCTGGACGGCGGCCAAGACCGCGGACGAGAAAGCCAGCTCTGCTTTGGTGAGCAAGAAAACACGCTGCAATGAGAATCCCGAGTTCTAATTCTGAACCACCGTCTCCAATCCCAGGATCTTTCCTGCAAAGTTTACTTTACATCCTCTCTGTATGGACCTTGTATCTACCTGTCTTTGTATTTAACCCTCACCTTCTGCCTTAGCATCAATAGTGTGTATTGGGTCCATGGCAGAAAAGTGGTAAGGGCTGGGAAATGGGGAAAGTGTCTCAGGCCAAATTTGAACCCAGGACCTCCCATTTCTAGGCTGGGCTCTCAATCCACTGAACTCACAGAATTCCCTCTTTTGTGATGGGCTGGAAGCAAGATCTGTCTGGTCTGTCTCTTAAAGAAGACAGTGTGATAGGCTCTCAATCCACTGAGCGACTTATCTTTTGCCATGTCATTTTATCCAACAGAATGTAAACCCCTTGAGGGCAGGGGCTTTTTTTGCCTTTCTTTTGTATCAGGGACAGATTGCTGATTCTTGCTTTATTGATGGGAGGACATCTACCTGACCCCTTCATTTTAGAGCAGAAGCTAGAGCCCAGAAAGGGGAGGTGACTCACCCAAGGGCACCCCAGCTAGGATTCGAACTCAGACTATTTCCAACTGCAGAGCTTCTTGGCTTATACCACACCATTGTCTTTAGGGAGTTCATTAAACTTTCTATTCACTCCAGGGCTCTGGTTCCTTCTCTTACTATCTTAAAAACATTCCAGCTGAAACCCAAAGCATGAAACTTATGCTTTGCTAAATGGAACCCTCATACTTTTTTACTCTAGGCTGGGGAAGCTCCATAGCAAAGGTTATCGTCATAAAATATCTCCAGCAGCATAACTGCAAGAGACAGCAAAAATATCATTGGCTCTGGTGTTCAAGGACTTGGGTTCAAATCTTGCTTCTGATACCTTCTACTTATGTGACCATGGGCAAGTCATGAAACTTCTCTTGTTCTCAGTTTCCTAATCTGTAAAGAATGAGGGGGTTGGACTAGATGCCACCTAGCTTATATCTAGAGCTATGATCCTTTTTGGGACCTTGAACAAATCTGAGCCTCAGTTTTTTCCTCTGGAAAATGGGTTTATTAATTTGATAACTCATCTCGTATGGTTATTGTTAGACTCAAATGAGATGATGCATTTAAGTTCTTTGAAAAATCTTAAAGCACTGGGAAAATATCAGGCAGGATCCTATTTCCTATCCCCCTGAGGGACCGAGAAGAAGAAGTGCTGAGGCTAGACCATTGCTTTCATTGTGGAAGGAACATATTACCAAAGCAGCTAGTCTCTTTCTCTGCAACAACAAAGGAAATGGGGCAACTAACTTAGGGAACTCTGCTGCTACTGCATGTTGATTTAGAAAACCACACATTTGGGGCAGCTGGGTGGCTCAGAGGATTGAGAGCCAGGCCTAGAGATGGGCAGTCCCAGGTTCAAATCTGGCCTCAGACACTTCCCAGCTGTGTGACCCTGGGCAAGTCACTTAACCCCTATTGCCTAGCCCTCACCACTCTCCTGCCTTAGAATTAATACATAGTATTGATTCTAAGACGGAAGGTAAGAGTCTAAAACAATTTAAGAAAAGAAAATCATACATTCACGTTATCTATGTTCTATTTTACTATTTGTTAAATATTCTCAAGGACATTCTATTTTTTTTATTTTTATTTTTGAAAATTTTATTTAATTAGTCAATTTAGAACATTATTCCTTGGTTACAAGAATTATATTCTTTCCCACCCCTTCCCAGAGCTGATGCGCAATTCCACTGGGTTTTACATGTGTCCTCTCAAGGACATTTTAATCTGGTTCAGGAAACACTCAGGAGTTCAGCCCAAGGCTCCCAGTTTAATACCTCTGGTCAAGATCCCTGAGAAAAGATCATGACTATAATTAAGCTGACAATATATTAATAATAGGTATTGATGGGTGGTTGGTAATGCAAAGCTGTTATAGTAAACTAAAGCTACGGGGGTAAAATTAATTTGTAGGTGGTGGATGGAAGGACAGAAGCAGTTGGATACAACCCTTGTTTATTTGTTCTCTGACAAGAGGGAGGGAGAGGAAATAGAAGGATAGAAACTAGGAGTCAAAAATAGGATAGGAAATCTCTTAACCATATTCTAAAATATCTAAATGCCCCCTTCACCTGCCCCTGCTGCCCACCAAATCTAACTGCTTTCTTATGCAGGTTCTTCTTGTCTGGCAATGCAGACCCATACTTGTCTACTCTCAACTATCTTAAATAATATTTCTCTATCTAGCTAAACTGTTCTAATGAATAAATCTTCTTTAACCTCTTTAAGTATCCATTCTTTTCAAATCCCGCCACCACAAGCCAATGTCAGAATCTCTTGGCAGAGATTTAGATGAGACTCTGCTTCCAAGTCAGAGAGCATGAATAGAGCCCCCCCCCCCCCCCCCCGCCCCCCGGACAGTTCTTCAGAATCAGATGCTAACTCTACTCTGTAGGTGTATCCCAAACTCTCAAGGTAACTGTCTCAAAATAACTAATGGGTGTTCATTGTCTGTGAGAATGGAGGTCAGAGAGGCTGCTCCCTTCCCAGAACTCACAGAATTCCCTCTTTTGTGATGGGCTGGAAGCAAGATCTGTCTGGTCTGTCTCTTAAAGAAGACAGTGTGATAGGAATAAAACTTCTGCTCTTAATGAGACACAAGGAACCTAATAAAAGTCCTTATAATGGAAGTGACTTTCCCAGGACACACACACACACACACACACACACACACACACACACACACACACACTATATGTCCTAATTTCAGGGCTTTATTTCTTTATTCTTTATTTATTATGTCACAGCTACAGACCCAAGAAACCACATTCCAGGAGATTATGTCTCATCCTGTGTCTTGGAGTCCTGGGCTTCAATCTCATTTCAGCCACTTACTATCTGTGTACCACAGAAAGTCTGTGAGACTTCTAACTTGGGAGGTCTCTATAAGCCTCAGTTTCCTCATCTATAAGATGGGAATGACAATAATAGCAATTCTTTCGGAGGGCTAGTGAGGGAGTCATCTATAATATCCGGTTATATCTGCTGTTTTGCAAAGTTTGTGGGTTATTTAGCCATAAAAAGAAACTTTTGGGGAGAGTTTTGATAATGATAGTAAGGCCAAGGGCCAATTAAGTGGTCAAGCCAAATAGCTGTCCAATGAATTCCACCCTCACACACTTCTAGGCAAATGCCAAACTCTTCAAGGAAAAAACTAAGCTAACACCAACAAAAGATGGGCTCTAGTGACTGAGGCTGATGTTCCTGGAGAGTTAGCCTAGCTATAAGCCAGAAGGTTGAGAAGAATAGAAGAATAAAGACGTCTACCCACCACCTCCATCGAGCCTTGGGACAGCAACTTGGACTCTTTTGGCAGGTAAACAGTAGTTGATACTTATTTGGCTTATAACACCCTTTCCTCACAAGTTACAGGATCCCTGAGTTTACGGCTGCCAAGGACTGTGGGAACATGGATTCCTCACCACCTATTCTCTACATGAGGAAATTAAGGCCCTAAAGAGGAAGCAGCCCATCTAAGGGCAAACATATTAAGTGGGTAATGGGGAATTAATGGCCAGTGGGGAAAGAAAAGCTCTGAGGTTCTGAGATGTAAATTGACTTGCCCAGTCAGGGTATGAGAGCTGAGAAAAATGCTGGAGTTAGAAATAGAACCCAGGTCTTCTGACTCCAAGAATGTCCTTCTCACTGCCTCATGGTCCAGCTACAGGGAAATCTTTTAAACTGCCCATTTTCCTTCCTTATTTGGTCAAGTAGTCTTAGTACCACTATCCCTCAGATAGAGAAAGGTAAATATCCCTCAGATAGTAATTATCTAAAGTAGCAATGCCAGAAAATTGGGATACTAATGCATTTCTGGTGGAGTTGTAAATTGATCCAACCATTCTGGAAGGCAATTTGAACTATGCCCAAAGGGCTTTAAAAGACTGCCTGCCCTTTGATCCAGCCATAGCACTGCTGGGTTTTTATCTCAAAAAGATAAAAAGAATCTATTTGTATAAAAATATTTATAGCTGTACTCTTTGTGGTGGGAAAAAATTGGAAAACGAGGAAGTATCCCTTGATTGGGGAATAATAACTGAGTAAATTGTGGTATGTGATGGTGATGGAATGTTATTGTCCTGAAAGGAATAATCAACTTCTATGAACTGATGCAGAGTGAAATGAGCAGAACCAGAAGAACATTGTACATAGTGGGAAGATCAAATGTAATTGACTTTGCTACTGATAGCAATGCAACAATCCAGGACAACTCTGAGGGACTTATGAGAAAGATGCTGTCCATATCTAGAGAAAGAACTATGGGAGATGAAAGCCACAAGAAAACATGATTGATCACTTGTTTATATGGGTATAGATTTGGGGTTTTGGTTTTAAAAGATTACTCAATTAAAAAAATGAATAATATAGAAATAGATATCGAGTGGTAATACATGTATAACCCAGTGGAATTGCTTGTCAGCTCCAGGAGGGGCAAGGGAGACAACAAGAATTATGTAGCCATGGAAAAAATATTTAAAAATGAGAAAAAAAAATACAGTTTCCAGAACTAGCAACTTGGTGTTACTGTTACAACAAAGAAGGTAAAAATAAAAGTTTAAAATTCTTATTGAAAAACAAAAACAAAGAGTAGCCATACCAGGACTCAAAACCCAACTCCTTTCCCACAAGACACTCACTTTGCCCTTGTCGAAATATGAGATGATTTCTTGGTACAGCTTCTCTTTGAGCTCTTGCTGAGAATAGACTTGGTAGCTGTCCCTCTGGAGCAAGTGGGGCACACAGGGCTTATCCGACCACTAGAAAATAAGAAAACAAAAGCCATATGAACAAGTACCAAAGACCATTATAAATCAAAAATGTGCGCACCTTACAATGACGTGTTGTCTTTCATACTTGAAAAGGACCAAAATGACATCACTTAATGATGTCTTTTGACTGACACATAAACTGGATTTAAGTGAGGCAGAACTAAGTAGGAGTTGAGGCTGGATTTGAACTCAGATCCTCTTGACTGCAAGCTTGGCGCCATATCTATTGTGGCACTTAGCTGCTCTGTTCATCAAAGATCCCTTTGATATATATATGTAAAAATGTCAAAAAGAATTCATGGAGCCCTTGGCTCGTAGTTGCTGAAGCCTTTTGGATCCCCTTTTGGGTAACTTCTGATTCCTTGTATCACTTTGAATGAAATGACTTTGGGCAAGTCAGGGAGGAGTTTTTTTCTCTGAAAATAGACCAATGGTCAGAGATCTCTTCCGGTTCTAGACATCTCCTCTGAACAGGAAGTCTTCAACAGGTGTCGGAATAAGTGGGACTTGGCCCAAGGTCTTCCTGGCTTTGAGGCTGGTTCTTGATTCCCTGCTCCCTGAGACCTCGCGTAATCCAATGAGAATAATCGAGGCAGCTTGGACTTCCGTGGAGGCTGAGTCCAAAGTGTGAGTGACTTAATAATTATGATAATTGTTTTTGCAAACATCTGGAGAAGGCATTAAGATTCATAGTGCTTTTCCACGTAGGGTCTCCCATACCTGGAGAAGCTCGGCATGTAGGAGGAGGGTGTACGCAGCCTCTGTGTAGTTCTCACAGTCCCGATGCAGGTCCCGAAGCTTGTACAAGTACCTGGGGAGAAGGGGAACAAGGAGGGAGGCCCATGTTACCCGTAGGGGGTTGGGATTGTCATGTAAGACCTCCCACCATCCTCTTTGGCCACAGTACTCTGGAAGACGCCTCCTCCCCAATTGGACTGTGAGCTCCTAGAGGATAGGGGCGCCTGTTGGTTGCCTTTCTTTCCATCCCCAGCACTCTGTAGAATGCCTGGTATACAGAAGGCACTTAATCAAGCTTCATATTAATTGGAACACTCAAATGAATGCTGTCCCTGTTAACTGACTGTTCCCTAGACTTTGTCAACTAGTCAATACTGTTTTGGATGGGGTAATAGATGCCAGAATTGCCTCCTTTCAATTCATCCTTTGGCACAAACTTGGCCAATCAAAATGTCACAAACTGGTCAAGGCTGGGTTCAACTACTTTTTTTAGGGGAAGTATTTCAAATAAAAAACAATTAGGAGTATTCAATGGGAAACACTAAGTGAATGGGATCTTAGGGGCAGCTAGGTAGCACAGTGAATAGGGCACTAGGTCTCAAATTGGGAGAACCTAGGTTCAAACCTGGCCTGAGACATTTCCTAGCTGTGTGACCCTGGGCAAGTCACTTAACCCTGATTGCCTAACTCTTGCCACTCTTCTGACCTAGAATTTATAATAAATGTGACAACAAGCCACAACTCCCATTGCCTAATCAAGGATTCTGTTCTTCTTTCCTTGTTTGTTTCCTTCCTTCCTTCCTTCCTTCCTTCCTTCCTTCCTTCCTTCCTTCCTTCCTTCCTTCCTTCCTTCCTTCTTTCGTTCCTCCCTTCCCTCTCTCTCTCTCTCTCTCTCTCTCTCTCTCTCTCTCTCTCTCTCTCTCTCTCTCTCTCTCTCTCTTTCTTTCTTTCTTTCTTTCTTTCTTTCTTTCTTTCTTTCTTTCTTTCTTTCTTTCTTTCTTTCTTTCTTTCTTTCTTTCTTTCTTTCTTTCTTTCTTTCTTTCTTTCTCCCTTACCTTCTGTCTTAGAATCAATACCGTGTAATGGTTCCAAGGCAGAAGAGCTGTAAAGGTTAGGCAATGGGGGTGAAGTGACTTGCCCAGGGTCACACAACTAGAAGTATCTCAGGCCAAATTTGAACCCAGGATGTGCCATCTCCAGGCCTGGCTCTCCATTCACTGAGCCACCCAACTGCCCTTCAATACCCATTTGTTGAAGGAACTCATTAATCCAAGAAGAGAAGAGCGAAGATGAGCCCAGACAAATACCATTTCTCTCAGCTTACCTTATATAAATGTCTTCTCTCTTCTTTTCCTTATAGAAATTCTGCCAAAAAGGTTACAGAATCGTATTAAAAACAAGCGGCTATTGACGGACCCTTCATTAGACTAAGGGAGCGATTGCCATCTTAGCTCTTCTTAAAGACCTAAAAACCCTTCTGCCCTCCATATTTCTCTTTCACACAAGTGCTGACCCAACCTGTCAGGGACACGCTGGCCAGAGAGGACAAAGAGCAGCAAACCAGTCTGGCCTGGCCTTTAGAAAAGAGCTGGCTCAGAGCTTCTGTTGCAGCTTCTCATTCCTGTTTCTTATTTTATCTGCAAAGTTAAAAATATGCGAGTGTCCTTAGCCAGCAGCCGGGACCAGATCAGCCGCTTCTGCTGGAGTAAATGCAGCAGGACTGACGTGGGGAATGGTCATTCCAGGGTCAGCGGTGGCTTTGGCTCCTGAGGGATTTGGGGCTTTGTCTTAGAATTGATACTAAGAACTGATTCTAAGGCAAAAGAGAGGTAAGGGCTGGATAACTGGGCATGGGACTTGCCCAAGGTCACCTGGTTTGAGGATGCATTTGAAGTCAGGATCCCCTGATTCCAAGCCTGGTGGTCTATCTAGTATGCTTCCCAGGATGTTTCTTTTGTATAGCGTGTGTGTGTGTCCCTAAAGATCAGCACAGCGCCTGCTACTTGCTGCTTGTTGGCTGACTGGCAGTGCCCTATGATGCTGGCAGGCTGGCGGGTCCTGAGGGGAGGGGGCCTCACGTACCAGCACGTTGACTGTACAGCTCATGCGGTTCTCTTTGCTTTCGTCATGCATGATGGTCCTGTAATCCAGGAGGTTCTCCAAGAGGCTGCTGACCAGGAGGGCAAAGACTTCTCCAGAGCTGGCGAGGTATTTGTGTTTCCGGCAGTGTTCTAGAAGCCTGGTGGAGAGCAGGGAGGGCAGAAAGTGCCCACGATCCCATGAGCTCAAGGGTCCCACTGCTACCTCCCTCGCTTCTTTCCCACCCTCCCCTTGAAGCCAGCATTAGCCCAAGACCCAGCATGGGGCACTCATGGGGCCAACAGAGTGGACACAACCCTACGTGCCCAATGGCGCTTGCTTGACGTTGGTTGTGCCAGGGCTAACCTTGTCCTAAGCAAGGAAGGCCCCCGACATTTTGGGTGGAACTTCTACAGCAAACTTATAGAAGGATGTGAATAATAATGTGGTGGCATAGTGGATAAAGTGCTGGGTTTGGAGTCAAGAAGATCTGAGTTCAAATCCAGCCTTGGCCACTTCCTGGCTCTGTGACCCTCTTGGGGGGAAATCGCTTAACTTCTGCCTTTTAACCTCATCTGTAAAATGGGGACAATAATAGCATCTACCTTCCAGATTTGCCGTGAGGGTAAAGTGATCTGATAAGTAAAGCCCTGTGCAAGATTCAGCCACACGTGATAATCAGGCAGGAAAGGGTTGCAATCTGCAGTCCTGGAGGGAATGTCCACCACGTTGGTGACACCGCAGCACCAGCATAGGGGTGTAATAAATGCTTGTGAAGTTGATTCCTTGACAAAACCTTAGCATTTGCTGATTATTCTTTTTTACAAATATATTCTTGGAGTCTGACAATCAACCTGGGAAGTAGATGCCACAAAGATTTTTGTCCCTGCTTTACAGAGGAGGGAACTGAGGCTCTGAGAGGTGCATAGATGTAGAACTAGAAGCCATCTAGCTCAACCTCCTTATTTTACTGAGGAGGAAACTGAGGCACAGATTGTATCAGAGGTGCGAGGGCTGAAGCTCATTCTTTTTGACTGACCCTAATAGTTTACCAATAATGAGAGAAGAGATCCAGACAGAGCGCTCTGGGAAGATATGGGAGGGGTTCAGTGATCGTGTCTACACGGGCAATCACAAAGGACTCCATGAGGAGTTCTGAAGGTCTTCTGAAGAGGTAGAGATGAGGAAGAAGGCTACACTAGGCATGGGGGGATGGCCATGGAGTGGGATAGATCTTCCATAGGTAACTGATTAGCACGATGGAAGCCTGGAGCCAGGCAGACCATTTGTGGGGCTCACCAAAGATGGGGAGCCTCTGAGCCTGAGCCAGGGGGGTCTCTGAGGGAAGGGAGAGAAGCCAGAGACAGAACCGGGGGGCCTGGACCTTCCAAGGGCCCATTCCTGAGACAGGAATCCCTCCCAGCCTCCGAGGCTCATCGAGGGCATTTCCTAGGGTCCTTTGGGCTCCCCTGGATCTATTTCAGGAAGCTCAACCAAGCCGTGCAAAGTCAGCCAGGAGGACTGAAGGCAGCCAAGCCAGGAGCCGGGAGGGAGAGAGCAGCTGGGGGAGTCTTTTGTTTTGAAGTCATCAGCAGCTTCTAAATACCACCCAAGGGTGTGTGTATCCTACGGCTGGGCTTCAGGGCTCTGGCCAAAGCTGTGGGGGAGGGTGGGCAAAGGGCAAGCAGGCAGTCCACTGGAAGGACCCGGAGGAAGCAGATTGGGAAAAGCATCTCCTCCACAGAATCGGGTCAATGGCCTCTTCTTCTAAGGAATCACGATAGCTGACACGCATGGTTGAAAAGCATTAGGTGGATGTAGGGTCAACGCCTAGAAGAGTCCTCAGAGGCCATCTGGGCCAACGTAACTTTACATATGGGGAAACTGAGGCACAGGGAGCTTATGTGATTTGCCCAGACCCCTGTGAGCCAAGTACCTGGGTATTGTTAGTCTCATTTTTTAGGCTCCCAAGTCCACTTCTGAGCCCAGGTCCAATGCACTTACTCCATGGTGTATGGACTTATTTTTGTTTGTTCCTTTACTTTAAACCAAATCTGAGACCAGCCTCAGACACTTCCCAGCTCTGTCTGACCTTGTGAAAGCCCCAGAGCCAACCTCCTCTCCACTGTACCAGAGCCAAAGGGAAGAGCTGATATTTTATTCTGTGGGCAATAGGGGCTTGTGGGAGTGACACGGTCACATCTGCCAGGCTGTTGAAGTCACTGAGAATCACAGTACAATTCGGAGGGTCTCTTTGTGGAATTTCTCTCCATCATGAGTGCTGAGGGCTTGGCAATGGGGGTTAAGTGACTTGACCAGGGTCACATGCCTAGGAAACTTCAGAGGTCAGATTTGAACTCAGGATCTCCCATCTCTAGGCCTGGCTCTCTAGCTCCCTCTTGCCATCATTTTATTATTTATTTATTTGTTTGTTTTTTTTTAAGTCCTCACCTTCCATCTTAGAATCACTACTGTGTATTGGCTCCAAGGCAGAAGAGTGATAAGGGCTAAGCCATGGGGGTCAAGTGACTTGCCCAGGGTCACACAGCTGGGAAGTGTCTGAGGGCAGATTTGAACTTAGGGTCTCCCGTCTCTAGTCACTGAGCCACCCAGCTGCCCCCTCTTTCCATCATTTTAGAAATGACCAATCAGGACAAAGGAAGGACGGAGGCCCCCTATAAGACCTCTAAAATAAGGGCAGCCACCTCTTGGGGTGGTTGTGAAGAGCCCATCTCAGTGCCTTTGCCCAGGCTGTCCCCCTGCCTGGAATCCCTCCCCTCGTCACTAATGCCTCTTGCACCAGCTCCGACATGGGTCATGCCTGACGCCGGCCTCTCCTCCATCTGCTCAAGTCTCTTGGGCCAGGCAGGCGAGGGACAAATACGGAATCTCTGACTCATCAGCCGAGGCTGGCGGCTGGCGGCGTGAGCTCCCCGGGGCCCGGTCAAGGACCTTTCAGCCTCCTGGCCCTCGTGACGGCGGGTCTGGCCCCAGATTCCTTAACTAGCCGGCCCGAGCCTCCGCTTTGGGTGTGGGGGACACTCACAGCTTCTCAAGCAGGACCTTGTACTGCTCGTCCCCCCGGCCGCCTTCCACCTCCTGGTCCAGTTTGGTGATCAGCTCGTTCTCAAACTGAAAGGAGAGGCAGCAAACATGGGGCCAGGTGAGGCTCTCCCAGGGGCTGGAGGCCACCCCGGTCCCACGTCCAAATCCATCCCAACATCTGAAGTCCAATTGCTGTGCTCCTGGGGCCACCCACGGCTGACTCTTCAGTGGGACGCCCAGCATCCACGGGAATTCAGGATCATAAAATCAGAGATCAAGAAGGACCCTTAAACGGTGCTCCATGAATGTCATTAAAAACAACTGTGATATCTTTCTTTTTTTAAACCCTTACCTTCTGTCTTAAAGTCAATAATAAGGCTAGGCAAGCAGGGGTAAGTGACTTGCCCAGGGTCACGCTGCTGGGAAATGTCCGAGACCGGATTTAAGATAACTTGTTCAATAGACCTGGATTCCTTTGTATTCCCTCCTATTTGAGTTACTGTGTTTAAAAGCAGCATTCTGAGAAGGGCCCATATATTCACCAGAGGGCAAAATGGTCCTTAAAATAAAACCATGAAGATTGGCTCCTCTGGCAGCAGTGGACGTATGAATAAGGGAAGGGGAAAAGCATTTATTTACATAGTAACTACTGTGTGCCAGACACTACTCCTGCTACTGGTGGCTCAGTGGATAGAGCACTGGGCTTAGAATCAGGAAAAGTCGTCTAGCTTTAGACACTTCCTGGCCATATGACCCTGGGCAAGTCACTTCACCCTGTGTGCCTCAGTTTCCTCATCTATCATTAAATGAACTGGAGAAGAAAATGACAAGCCCCTCCAGGATCTCTGCCAAGAAAATACCAAATGGGGTCACGAAGAGCTGGACGTGACTGAAAAATGACTGAACAATCAATCGCAAAAATGACTGCAAATGCACCCATTACATGGCTAGTTTGTGTTGGGAGTGGGATCTGAACCCAGGTCTACTGACTCTGAGCCTAAACCTTTGTCCACACTATAGCAGACCCTCTCTAGCATAGGATACACCCACCCCTGACACCGAGGCATGTTTGGATCCCTGTTCCTGCCACCCTTCATTCTACAAAGAGCTGCTGATGGGCATGTTAGCTGAGTGCTCCTTGTCACTCTGGAGCATTCTGCACATTGAGGAAACTGAGTCTCAGAGTCTAAGGAACAGGGTGGGGCTGGTCAGAGGGTGACTGTGTGCGTGATGGGCCAGGCGTGTGGGCCCAGCGTTCCTTACCATCTGGAAGTTGTGATTTCCACTGAAATTGAACTCACACTGCATCATGTCGAAGAAGATGGGAATTGTGGCCTTCCGGAGCTCTGTCTCCGGGGTCAAGGTCACCTCCAAGATGGGACCCACCATGGAAGGGATGAACTTGATCTTGTGGGGCCCTGGAAGACGGGGAAGACAACAGACACACTGGGTGAGATCAGCACAATGGACAGAAGCCAAGAGAAGGAGGAGGCTGGCTGTAGGGCTAACAAACCCAACATCTTTGGGAAAAGGAGAGAATCCAGGCTGGGATTGACAGCTGGTCTCTCGGGTCTGCTCAGGGGCCCACTGAGGCCAGAAGTGGGAGAACCATTACTTCAGGAAGAGGCACTGAGGGACGCCTTCCTGCCTCTCAGGAGAGACCTGGAGACCCTGCTTGAGGAGCATAATGCCAGTCGTCACTACAGCCATTGGTTCTGATTAAAGGGTGGTGAGTGGAAGAGGGGAGCAAGGGATGCCAGGAAATGAATACTGATATCCACAAAATGAAAACAAAAGGCCTCCTCTTGGATCAATAAGGAGATGCGAGGAGGTGGGGAGGCCAAGAATTCTCACTCACCCAAGTTATACCACATATCTCGTATTCGAAAGCCGATTTCCTTTCTCATGTCCCCATATCTAGAAAAGAGATCAGCGTAAATATTTGTAGGGAAAACAAATGGAGAAAATATAAAGAGCTGGCTGGAAACAATCCACAGGAGCTGGGCCAGAAGAAGCACCGGCAAGAATGTTACAGGCTGAACTTACCATGGCTGAGAAAATAGCTCTGTGCTTTTGGTCATCCTCGTTAGTGGTTGTGTAGCATTTAAAAATAGAATTTCCTTTTATCTTCACCATATTTCTGGGGGATAGGTGCTATTATTTTTACCCCCATTTTACAGAAAAGATAATTGAGGCAAACAGTGGCCCATCAAGGGTCACACAGCTTCTGAATGTCTGGGGCAGAATTTGAACTCAAGTCCTCCTGACTCCAGGCTAGCACTCTATACAGTGTTTTACCTAGCTGCCCCTAGTTCTTCATCTAAAATTGTCTCTTTTTCCCCCATCCCATTTTTCCATTTCATATCCCATATATATGGAAAGGCTGATTTGAGGACATTTGTGATGTTTATAATAAAAATAATGAATTGGAAGAGCACCCCCCCCCCAACAACGGAACACTCATATCAACTCAGTGGAGGTGGGGGCCCATGAATTCAGACATATATTTCCCCTCAGCTTCAGAATAGACCACTACCATGGCTATTACTTCTTTTTATTCCATGCCTTCCATCTTAGAATCAATAGTGTGTATTGGTTCCAAGACAGAAGAAAGGTTAAGACTGGGCAAGAGGGGTAAGTGACCTGTCTAGGGTCACATGAGGACGTGTCTGAGGCCAGATTTGAATCCAGGACCTCCCATCTTCAGACCACAATTACCACCACTACCACTACTAGCACAACTACCACCACCATTACTATTACCACTGCCACTCCTACTATGACTCCCTCTCCTCCTCTTAATAATAACTCACATTGACGTAGCACCTATTAAGAGCTAGGTTCTGTTTTAGGTGCTTTATAAATATTATCTCATTTGACTCTCATGATAACCGTGGGAGGTAGGGGCTATAATTATGCCCATTTTATAGATGAGGAAATGGAGACAAATAAGGTTAACTGTCTTGCCAAGAGTTCCCCAACATGTAATAGAAGCTGGATTCAAACTTAGGTTTTCCTGCCTCCTGGCACAGCTCTCTATCCTCTGTACCACCTACCTGCTGACTACATCCCATCCTCTTTGCATGGCATTTACACAACAGAGTAAGGAGCAGGTGGGAGTTGGGAGTTGGGAGTGCTGGCTCACTAAGTAGAGGAACGTGTGAGCTCATTAACTTGGGAAAATTAACCTGGGCCACCCTTGCCCTCAGACCTGGTGTTATTCTTGCCCTCTTCTCCTGGAAGGATGTACCCAGAGTGCAGGAGATCTTCCTCTGTGCCAGCTTTGTTGAAGAAATGAAACTCTCTTTGAAAAACAACAACAATCCTATGCTACTGTAGTTGGGTTTTTGTTCTTTAGCCAGACTGGGGTACAGAGTGTGGAAGAAAGTAATGCATAATCAGTCTAAAAGGATGGTTGGAAGTGTCAGCATGGAATCCAAGAGAACCCCAAGTTTGTAGCAGCATGGAGACCCCAACTTTCAGTCAGCTTGAAAGCTGAAGACCCTTGTTGGGGACGGAACAGGGACAAGCTTGGGGCCTCCAGATTTCAAGCTGACTGAAAGTTGGGGTCTCCATGCTGCTACAAACTTGGGGTTCTCTTGGATTCCACGTTGACAGAAGTATGTCGTGAAGGATGTTTGCATTTGAGTCTTGAGCTACTGAAGTTGTGTGTAATTTCAGATCTTCCTCACTTCAAGACCCCTCTGCGTCCCACTGGGCAGGCCATGGTATCCATTCAAGGAAAGAACACTGTGGCACGCCATTGAAAGGGAGTGTCCAAAGCAGAGTGCTCTCTATGGCTAGGAGAGAACCTTTGCCCTTCCTTTTCACACCCTGGTTGGGCCCCTCCCCACCATGATGGAGACGAAAGAGGAACTTACTTCTTTTCCATTTTGAGGCGCTTGGCTTGAGAGAAGGTTTCTAGCTGAAGGGACTCATGGGTGAGGAAGGCAACGGCCAAGTGAAAATAGTTGTTCCAAAGCTACAGAAAATCCAGCAGAGAAGAGGGGGTGGGGAAGGCAGAAACCCAGTTATTCAGGATTAGAACCACTCATGGCAGAAAGCTACAAACTGAGTATCCATGAAGGAAGCACCCCAAGCCTGTAAAACTCTCATTTATCTCCATTCTCTGTCAAAAGGTTTGAGATTCAGGGATTGAAATTCACAGAAATGGTTTGGCTCAAGGGAGTGTCATGTCATGTCATGTTTGGAGTTCAAATCTTGGTGCTCCTTGATTCCTGGGGGACTCAGCAACTCTGAGGGGCTCAGTTTCCCAACTGCAAAATGAGGAGGGTTTGAGTGGATGGTTGTGGCATCCCTACCAGCTCTAATACAACATCTCTTAAATCTATGATCCCATGAACTAGATTATGGGGATAAACAATTCTAATTTCTTTGGTAGGGAACTGAGGCATATGGGAACTCCCTCCCCAAACCCATGTATGACTTAGAAGGATCATCAGAGCAGTTTCAGCTTTTGCTGCTACTAAGCCACCATCTTGGTTCTGTCCTCCCATCTGTGACTTAGAGACAAAGGTCAGAGTGTTATTATTCTGAGAGAGCATCATGACTTCAAGCCAACCAATCAGTCAACAACTATTTATCAAGAACCTACTATGGGCTAATCGCTGTTCAAGGTGCTAGAGACACAATAGGGTCAAATGATTACTCTCAAGGAGCTTACATTCAAACGGGGGAGACATCAGTATGAATAATTAATATGATTTATTTATATTAAGAATGTCATATTATAATATGTAATTAAAATGTTCAATGACATGTTTCATCATGTCATTAGATAATAGCTTTAATATTTATGTCAATAGAGCATTAATGTGATATGTAATCTATATTAAATATGTGATATAGTAATATAACACATACTAGAAAACATAATGAACATATATTATTAATGCTAGATAAAAATGTGTTATAATTATAATATAGACCATATAACAATAAGCTAAAATATTAATAAATATGCTATATGGATAATTTAACTATATATCACATATACTATATTCATTATAAATTTATTATGTGCAATATACTTATTATAGTCTAAATAATAAGTATAGAATATAATATACACACATATATGTGTGTAAGTTTGTATGTCTATATATACACACATAAATGAACATTTGCAAATGAGAATACACACAAATATATACGTGTATGTGAGAGATAGAGACAGACAGACAGAGGTGATGCTTTACTCGGGGCTACACAGGAAATCTGTATCAGATGCAGAATTATAAGTGTGACAAGGAAATCACTTTAAAAGACTGATATATATTAATTTAAGGTCGCCAAGGAATTCAGCTATGTAATTCCTAAATGAAAACTCAAGTCAGCCGTCAGCCTTTTATAGAGTTTAATTACAAACAGGAGGAAGAAAAGAATTAGAGATAGAGAGAGAGAAAAGGGGAGAGAAGGGAATAGGGCTTAAATACCCCCTCTGTTTAGGCTGGGCCAAAAGGCTCAAGCCCTTAGATAGCTGAGGCAAAGAAAAGAGATCAGTCCCTATCACTCACGTGACCAAAATGGAGAAACAGTCTCAAAGGCCCCCACCTTCAGCTTCCTTCAGAGCAAGCTTCTCAGAGCACACTCCAACCACTCCGATCAACTCCTCAACTCAACCCCCCTGAGTCTTCAGACCCCTCTATCTTTAAGGAAACCATCCAAGTTCTCTCCCCTCAGTTCTCACATCTACCAATCACTGTCCATCAATTTCCCTGTGCCAATGTGCCAATTTCCCTGTGCCTCTAGCTTAACCCAGGACCGCCCAGAGGTCTCTGGCTTTGCACATGTCTGTTGAAGGTCATATTCTCAAATAATTAAATCTTTGATCCTTTGCTACAGTCCTTCCTAAATCCTGTTAACCTGAGTAGGGTAGAGATTGGAATAATTAAATTTTGATCTATGCTGCAGCCCTTCCTCAATCCTGTTAGGACTGAGTAGGGTGGAGATTGATTCCAAGTATCTCCATTGTATCAATTCTAAAATCAATCATGACTCAAAGAAATTCCTGTTCTATGCTTAAGCATAGGTCAAAGTCCTTTCCATTGTTCAGCAAAAGGTTTCTGTCCTAAAGTAATCTTAAGAAGGGAGGAGGAGGAACCTCCCATGCCAATGGGGTTCACATTCCAATAGCCAAGACCCACTATCAATAGGAAATTTTTCAAGTATGAAATTTCCCAATGGTGAAATTTCCAACATTTATAAGTCTAAGGAATTTTAAGGTTTACATAAGCCAGATGTTCTGGGTGTTCCCAGCCCAGAACTCTATCCCTCAGGCCACACTGTCTCTTGATAACTGAGTGAATAGAAGTCTGAGCTTGTGGCATATGGCCTCGTTCTCCCGACTACTATGTGAAACTCTTCCTGCTTTGGAGGTTGAGGGGCATAAAGTCTTTCACTCTAGAAAGGTTTAACCCAAAGGTTACCAAACCCAGTGATCATTTCTTGCCCTGGTGGGGGTAGTGGTGGTGGGGGGTGGTGGGGGATGGGGGTGGGGGGTGGGGTTGGGACATCTGGAATGCCTGTGAAAAATCTGCTTTCTGGCAATAAGAAGACAACAGAGGGGAAAGGCCTCCCATGAAAAAATAAGAGCAGTCTTGATCACAATGAGAGCTTTGGGAGGAGTTTCTTACCTGGAGTTCAAAGCTTGAATGGTCCATGAAGAACTTTGTGAGAACTTCTGAAAATAGGTTTATAGACCGCAGAAAAACCCTAGGGAAGAAGCAGCCTAATGAGAAAAGGACCCTCCCACTTACTGTGGGAGCTTACTAGGACATAGTCTCCTGACATTCAGAACAAGTCTTGGCTAGATTCATAATCTTTTTTTTTTAATTAATATTTAAAAAATTTTAAATCATTACTAAGTATTAGTCCCAAGGCAGAAGATTGGTATGGGCTAGGCAATGGGGGTGTGTGGTGTAAGTGTCTAGCCCAGGGCCACACAACTAGAAAGTATCTGGGGCCAGATTTGAATTCAGAATCTCCTGTCTCTAGGCCTGATTTTCCATCCATTGATCTATTGAGCTGCCCCTATGTAGCCCCCAGTAGTGAACCAGATTGCAAGGTCTCTGGGAAGCCATAGTCTGGCCAGAATCATCACACGAGGCCCCCCAAATGCCTCCTGTACTTGGCAACAAATGGTTGTCTTTGTTCTACCGGCTAAAGCCAAACATTTCTCTGAGAATCTGGACTAGATGGTTACACATTGACATATTGAATTATTTTCCTATAGAAAACTCTGGTTAAGTTTCAGGGAAGTAAACTAAGTCATTTTATTAAGATTGTAAATCATGACTAACCATTGTCCATGTAAAAAGCTTACCTAATCACTAGCCTATGTCACTTTATAAAATCCTAGCTGTGATCAGGATGTCTGCCTCCGATTCCTGCCAGCCCACTTGACGTGTGTCATCCTTGTCCCCACATCTCATTCTCCTCACCCCTTCAGGCCCCCTTAGGACCTGTCACCCCTAGATTTATAGAATCTTAAAGGTGGAGGGGACCTGAGGGATCTTTTAGTTCAAGTAAGTCAACAAGTATTTTTTAAACACCTACTACAGAAAAAAGGGAGCAAAGTGGCTCACCATCATCATCAAGTGGTTTACAATCTGAGTTCTGAATGAGGAAATGGAAACCCTAAGAGTTTAAATAACTTGTCTATGAGTGTGAGCCCCGGGCATGGGGTTCTTACCACTACACCATACTGCCCCCCCTGCTCCAAACTGATTAAATCATCATTTTGGTCTTTGTTGAACTGCAGGTTGCTAGTCATAGAGTCATGGAAGCTCTATGTAGGGAGGGAGCCTAGAGCTCATCCAAGGGCCTTCCAGTCTTCAACACAACCCTCTGAGGTTCAAAGACCAGCTTGGTCTAGTAGAAAGATAGTTATTAGCTGTGTGGCTATGGACCAGTCACTTGTCTTTCTTTAAAAAAAATAACACAAAAGAAAAACAAACCCCCTTACCTTCTCTTTTAGACTTGATTCTAAGGATTGGTTCCAAGGCAGGAGAGTGGTAAGGGCTAGGCAATTGGGGTTAAATAGTAGCCCTGATTTTAAAACTTAGGCAAGATTTGAACACATCTCCAGGCACTCTACCTAAGGTGCCACCTGGCTATCCCATAACTTAAAGTTCTGAGACCCATTTTCCTCATCTGCAAAAGGAGGATAATAATAATGCACATTCAATCTGCTTAGTCTACCACAAAGCTTAAAGGGCTCTAAAAATGTATCCTATTCTCTCTCTCTCTCTCTCTCTCTCTCTCTCTCTCTCTCTCTCTCTCTCTCTCTCTCTCTCTCTCTCTCTCTCTCTCTCTCTCTCCACCAACAGCCCCCAAAGAGGGCATTTATTAATCATTGATTTCAAGGAGCATTTCTTACATTTCTGCTACATACGAGGCTAAATGCCAAAAAGACAAAGGCAAAAATGAAGTCAATTCTCATTTGTGTTAGGTTGGGGTTTTTGAAGGGGGAAGGTTCAGAAATTACAGAAATCTGATTGCTTTGGGGGTGCCGATATCCATCCTCTATCAAAGACTGACAGCTAGTATCATAATGTAAAGCCTTAGAGAGTTGTTTGGAGTCATCAAAAGTCTAAAGTGACTTGCCAGGGAGATCACATAATCAGTAGGGGTCAGAGGCTGAACTTGAACTCAGGTCTCCTTATATCTGAGTGCCTTTTACTTAAGAGCCGATCAGCAGATCTCAAGTCATGGCAAATGGTAGAGAATTGGTAGGACATGGAGTCATTGCTGAAGCCTAGCCCAGGTACAAACCAATTAGACCACCATGTTCTGAGACCAGAGTGCTTGGATGTGGAGAAGCTTCTAGAGCCAGGACTGAGGACAGGGTTCTCTTACCTGTTCTGCATCATATTCATGACCATCCAGTCTGGGGGATACACATTCTTCCCAATGAGATCCTTAAACATGATGAAGGTTTCCATTAGGAAGTCCTACATGAAAAACAACCAAGAAAAGTCAAACATGTGCATGTGTGTTCATGCATGTGTGTGATTTATGTTTAAATATAGTGGCCATATTTGTCTTCCAAGAAGAGGTAGGAAAGTCATCTCCCTTCCTCCTTTCCCTATACAGGTAAGGGATCACAGGGGTGGAGTGACCATGGCTTATTCTGTTGTGATGAACTGCTTTATCTGATTGAACCAATCAATCAGAAACTGAAGAGCCTTCAATAAGTCAACAGAAACTCATTCATAGCTTCCTGCATGCTAGACACAACCCATTGCTGGACAGAAGAATAGAGGCATCAAACCATCCCCTGCCCTCAAGAGCTTCCATTCTAATGGAAGAGATACAAGAATAGAACTAGGAGAAAGAGAAATGCACGGAAGGTGCTTTGGATGGGAAGGATCAGCACTGGGGCCCGGACAGGGCTCCTCCAGCATGGGAAGCTTAAGCTGAGTTGTGAAGGAGGCTGGAGATTCTCTGTGAAAGAACATTCTAGGGACAGTCAGTGAAAGAACGTGGAGTCAGGAGATGGAGTACCATGTTGTATGAGGGGGCCTTAGAATGCTCAGGAGAGGAAAGTGAAAGAAGACAGGAGAGACAGGAAGGGACTGAAAAACAGAACCTTATATTTCATCCTGTCGGTCATAGGGAGCCGATGGAGTTTATTGAGTAGGAAAGTGACATGAGCAGATCTGTGCTTGAGGAAAATCTTTCATTTAAGAGTAGGGTCAAGGGAATGGGTATATTTATAAATAAATGGAGCAGCCAAGTGGTACATGGATAGAGGGCCAGGTTTGGAGCCAGGAGGACCTGGCTTCAAATCTGGTCTCAGACACTTCCTAGCTGTGGGACTCTGAGTAAGTCACTTAACCCCCATTGTCTAGTCTTTACCTCTCTTCTGCTTTGGAACCAATACACAGAATCGAATCTAAGAGAAAAGTTAGGGGTTTAAACAAAAACCTCCCCAAACCCTACAATAGCAGGTAGGTGACTCAGTGGCCTGGAGATGAGGTTCAAATCTGGCCTCAGATACTTCCTAGCTGTGTGACCCTGGGCAAGTCACTGAACTCCTTTTGCTTACCTTTGCCCTTCCCTTTTCTCTTAGATGTGTGACTAAGACAATAAAACAGAGGCATTATTTAATTGGTTGATTTTTAAAATGTTGCCTTCTTCTGACCTACAGATTTCTCCAGTAAATAATTCTTATGCATATATCATACGTTGTTCTTAGACTGTATGTATGAAAGTCCTGTACTGTGGAACTGCATCTCCTCACCCCCAAAAGTGGAAGAAAAAGACTGCCTTGTAGCAATGGGCCCGGCTCTCCAAACTACATTTATCCATCATGATAAGAACTGATGTGTCCTTCTATTATGCTTATAAGTCTTGAAGGGACTTTCATGGAGCCACAGCTTGAGAGCCAATAAGAATCTTCAGGTCCTCTAATCCAAGGGAACATCAGAAGGCATTGGGTCTGACTCTTGTTTTACACGGGAGGAAAACGGACCCAGAGGAAGGATGGCTGCCTTTCTCGGCTCCAATGAAGAGCGAGGAAGTGGCCTAGCTGGAATTCAGGCCCAGAATCTCTAATTCACACCCCCAAGTGTGTCCCACTGCACCAAAGAGACTCTTACATGAGCTCATCTGAGAGAAGCTAGAGAGGAACCTGATGAGGGTAGCCAGGAAACCATGTCACGTGAAGACTGGTTGAGGGAAATCTTCAATTCTCATTTGGTGCTGGAGGCACCTCAGGAGCCATCTAATCCAACTCCTTCATTTTCCACATGGGGAAACTGAGGATGATGGAGGCCTTTGGTGTTACAAATTGAACTGGGCTTACTCTATGTCTATTGAATGATCAAGCCATGTTGGGGATGGTTAGCTCAATACAGTGGTACAGCATGATTCATATATTTGAAAGATTCTTGGATGGAAGAGTTAGACTTTGTTTTTAAACCTTTTCTATCTGTCTTAGTAGCAACTCTTAAGTCAGAAGAGCAGGAAGGGCTAGGCAAATGGGGCTAAGTGACTTGCCCAGGGTCACACAGCAAGGACATGTCTGAGTTCAGATTTGAACCCAGGTTCTCTTGACTCCAGACCTGACACTATCCACTGTATCACCTAGCTGCCAGGCTTGTTTGGATTAACCCTAAAGGGAAGGACAAGGAGGGGAGCTGCAGAAGGGCCAATTTATGTTAAATGTAAGGAACAACTTCCTAAGAATGAGTCAGTAGGGGAATGGGTTGTCTTCGAGGTTCATAATCAGTGGAGGTCTGTAAGCAAACACAAAAGGGAAAGTAGCCTCTGGGGGCTCTCCAGGAGCCTATGGTCTAAGAGAAGGCAGCTCCAGGAGTAGGGGCTGACTTGGAAGCCAGTGCCTTGGACATCTCAAACAAAGGTCTCCAATCAGAGGTCAGTGACTATGGAGGGAAAGCTAGAAATGACCCCATCTCAGGGTAATGTGGCTCCTCGCTGCTCTGGATGCCCATCATGACATTCTATGACAGAAATAACAAGACAAGGACTAAATGCTCTCCTTCTGAAACTAAGACTGGCAGAAATGGTGCTGAGAAATGGTGAAGGCAGAATAATGATAGCCTAGATTGGAGGAGATTAACCTTTTTTTTTCCTAATCTTGATATATTTTCTAATTTTGATTTTCTAATTTGATAAGGGCTTTTCAACAACTGGTTCTTTTTATAATCTTCTGCAGTTTGCACATTTAAAAACATTGTTTTGGCTTTCCCAGACTACAAAGGGGCTAGGATGCAAAAAGGGTTCAGAAATCTTCTTTTGAAAGAAAAAGTTGTTTCAGAAAAAAGCCCCAAGCACCCCAGAGCAGTGGCAGTGATGGCGAACCTACAACCCTCATGCCACATGTGAGCCCTTCCCTCATCCCCCTCCCCCCTTCCAGCCTTACTCCAGACATGGCAGGGAATAAACCTTCCCATTGGGCTGCTGGACAAGTGATGGGAGAAATGAACTCAGACACTTGAAAGGAGGGGGAAGGGACCAGCCATTGGTTCACCAACATGGCCCTAGATAAATGAAACCAGCAGCATCCTGGCTCTGGGTGACCTATAAGAACACCATTTATCTTGTCTCAGTCTCAGTATCTTGGTCTGTAAAACAAGGGGCTTGGGCAGGATGGTCACTAAGTCCCCTTTGAATTCTGAACCCAGATCCATGATACTATGCTAGGGAAAAGGCTTTTAATGATAGCCAAATTGTCAAATTTGTTGGCAGGTGGGTGGAGAGAGCATTGGATCTGAGTTAAATTCAAATCCATCATTAGATACTAGTTCTGTGGCCCTGGGCAAGTTTTTTAGACTCTCATCCTTGGTTTCCACATCTGGAAAATGGGGATAATAATAGCATCTATGATCCAGGGTTGTTGTGAGGATAAAATGAGACAAGCATGTAAAATGTTTTGTAACCCATAAAGCATTAGATGACCACCATCATCATCATTAATGGCTCCAGCTTTCTTCTGGTGAGGGTGCTAAAAAGGATTGGAAGAAGCTAAAAGCAGGCAGTGGGAGGGAGATCATGGCAGGAGGGAGTCTGGATGATCCCAAAGCAGTGTTATAACAGAGAATTGCCTGGAAAAAAGCTACTGATTTGACAAGATACTTTATCATTTGCAGTCCCCCAGCTTACTGTATTCTGAATGTACTCAATCATCCAGCATTAATTAAATACCTCCTGTGTGCCAGGCACTGGCCATACAAAGATAAAGCATGGAATAGTCCCCATATGGCATGTTTATACACTGTACCAAGCCCTGAAAAGTGCTTAGAGACCCACAACTAAGATACCTAATACTGGTATTATTCCCATTTTACCAACAAGGAAACTGTGGATCAAGATATTACAAGTTATTTATGTGGCAGAAGTGACATTTGAACTCACATCTTCCTCAATGTAAGACTAGCACTTTCTTCAAAGTGCCCAGCAATCCCTTTGTTTCCAAAGTGGAAAAAGCAAGAAGAGATCAAAGGAAAGAGCAAACCTTTTGTATTTCAAAATAGAAGTGAAAAGCTATAACTGCTATGTCCTGTAGGGGGCTATATTGCTCAATAAAATGAGTTGAAATCCTCCAGGGTGGCAGGGCTCATCCTTTCTGATTGCCCTCCTTAGTTGGCTCCCTGGGAGGGAAGTATGAATGTGATCCCAGACTTAGGGGAGGAAGGGAGCTCAGAGGGCAGTGTCCAACCTTCTTGTGCCACAGATGAGAAAACAGACCATCGAAGGTAGATGACTCACCCACAGTCACATAGGCAGTAAAGTAAGCTTTGGGGATGGGATTTGAACCCAAGTCCTATGACTTAGAGCTAATAAATCTTCTTCATGATGGCACACTGGGCATCATCATACACCTCTACCCTCCACAGCCAGGTGATGAATTAAGATTTCTAAATTATGCCAGATGAGCTATCCCAGTAACCCAGGCAGCACAGGGTTGTACATTGTTTAGTCATGCCTGACTCTTCCTGACCTGTGGACCATACTGTCTATAGGGTTTTCCTAGCAAAGATACTGGACTGCTTTGTAATTTCCTTCTCCAGTGCATTAAGGCAAACAGGGTTAAGTGAGTTGCCCAAGGTCACACAGCTAATAAATATCTGGACAGCTTTGAATTCAGTTCTTTTTTACTTCAGATTCAGTGCTATATCAACTGGACTACTTAGCCTTCTCTTAGGAAAACAGGTTAAGTGACTTACCCAAGATCACATAGTTAGTAACTGTCTGAGGTCACATTTGAATTTGGGTCTTCCTGACTGGAGGCTATTCTATTCTATTCTATTCTATTCTATTCTATTCTATTCTATTCTATTCTATTCTATTCTATTCTATTCTATTCTATTCTATTCTATTCTATTCTATTCTATTCTATTCTATTCTGTTCTATTCTATTCTGTTCTATTCTATTCTGTTCTGTTCTGTTCTGTTCTGTTCTGTTCTGTTCTGTTCTGTTCTGTTCTGTTCTGTTCCCTAAGCCCCTACAGGATAAGAGTTGTATCCCTTTGGAATTCCTTCCATGCCTTTTTTCAAGGCACCATGCAGCCCAGATGGAAAAAGAAACGCTCTCCCCATTTTCCAGTCCGTCCCTAAATCAGATGGGTAAGATGTTGAAGCCTTTGGGAAGAGAATCCAGTTGAACTGCTCTCCAGGCTTTGTGCTCTTTCTGCCTCCTACCCACTTTGCTAGAGTAGCTCCAATGTCTCCTCACCAATGTGGGGTTCAAAGCCAGCCTCAGACACTTACTAGCTATGTGTTCCTGAGTGAATCACTTCACCCTGTTTGCTTCAGTTTTCTCATCTATAAAATGAGCTAAGGAAGGAAATGGCAAATGACTCCAGTAACTCTGCCGAATGGAGACAGCTGGACCTCCCATTGGCATCTCAAATCTGAACTTGACATTCCTTCATCTGCCTGTTTGCTTTTCACAAAGGATGTCTGTCTCCCAGACCTGGAATTCACACCCTCTGCCACATCACCTCCATGAATCTTTTGCCAGTGTCCTTCAGAGTTCACCTCATGTGCCACCTCTTACAGGAAGCCTTCTATGATCTCCTGGCTTTCATGCTCAAATTCTCACATTATCAGATGTTCATTTTTCTACAAACTGTATCTTCCCAGGAAAACAGAAGCTTCTTGGGATTAGAGACGACCGTGTCTTTCATTTTATGCTTCCTGCATCAGTGCCTGGCACACAGGGAGCTTAAGAAATGCTTCTCGGAGGGAGTTAAAGATAGAAAGAAAGGTCCCAATGGGAGCAAAATATTCACAGAAGCCTATTTTGTCTTGGCAAAGAACTGGAAAGAAAGCCAGTATCCACTTAGGAATTCCCTAAAGAAGATGTGTAATATAAAACTATATAACCAAATACTAGAAAACAGTTGAACACTGAGAAGCTTGGGAAGACTTATCTGAACGGATGCAGAGAGAATCAAAGAGAACCAGGAAAACAATTGACACAAGGACCACAATGATATAAATGGAAAAAACAACCAAACAAACTCAAGGTTGTGCTCTCAGGCTGACTATGGCTTAAAGAAGAGATGATAAAATGTGTCTCTCTGTCCTTTGCAGATAGAGCAGAATATAGGCGCAGAATAGATACACACACACACACACACACACACACACACACACACACACAATGGATATGCATATTTACGTATATATATGCATATATGTGTATCTATATCTATACTGATAAAAAAGGGTTTTACACAGAGTTGAAATGGAATGATGGAAAAGCAAGACTGACAGGCAGGGCAGTTGGAATGTTGGAGAAAGGGGATTCTGGGAAAATTACCAATGGACAACAGGTTTGGTTCCTATAGATATATAGCAGCAAGGGGGCACATGGATAAGTGCCAGACTGAATGAGTCTTTCCCAAGTTCAAATTGAGCCTCTGATGTTACCCAGCAGAGAGACCCTGAGCAAGGAATTTCACCCTGTTTGCCTCAGTTTCCTCATCTGTAAAAATAAATGTCAAACCACTCAAAAGGGAGTTGGACAGAATGAACCAACCAAACAACATCTATCTCCATGTGTGTATTTTAGCCCTATATTCTGCTATGGTTGCTAAGATGTGTGTGTGTGTGTGTGTGTGTGTGTGTGTATGCATGTATGTTTTCCTCACACACATCCACACAACACTTATACTCAGAGGACATGCTGATTAATTATACAGAACAGCTTTCTTTGTCTTTGCTAAGGGGTGTTGGGTGTGGAAGAGGACTGGATAGATTTGTAAGTGAAGGTGATATGAAGGTAAGAGGCATAAATACAAATGAGAAGGATGGTTGTGGAATGTGAGGAAACAAGCTGGAGGAAGGACCAAGGAGTGAGTCTGTGCATCGAGGGATCATGTTTCACGGCTGGCGGGATGGACTGATGAAAACTTACGATGATATCCTGCCTGGTCTTGAAAGTGCTGATATAGTGGTTATAATGGAAATCCTCCATCTGCCGAAGAATGGCGGTCATGCAAGCCACAAAGCTGCCCTGGAAAAGAAAAAGACCCAACCGTTGCGGCTCCCACTATCAATGAGCCCAGCCCAAGACACTTGGGGAAAACATCAGAGCCCTCAGATTTATGACAATGGAAAGATGCTGAGCTCTAGGATTCTAAGGCAATATGGCTTCATTTGGCCACGGTCTTGGAAGGGTTGACATCTTTGTGCTACCTCTTCTGGGTGACTGATGGTGGAATGACTCCTGCAGCCACTAGACCTCTGGGTAGACCAAGGGACTTTTCGGAATCAATCATCTCTATACTGGGAATGGCCCATGGACCAAACCTCAGGGTGTATCTATCATTACGTAATTCTTATCATTCTAAATCTGCCTTTGTCTCCGAGAAGCCATCACTGTCGGTTTCTTTTCTCTTGGGCTTTCTGTTTTCCTCTCTCTCTCTAATTCTTGGCTGCATCGATTTCTCTCATCTAGCTGGACCAGACATGACTGTGTAAGACTGTATGGAGGCAGAAAAAGCCTCTGGATGATGCCCTGGAAACCCTCAGGAGTAGCACTGGACAGTAACTGGTCCAGTGTTGTAGGACTCAGACTGGGGTAACCCAAGCATTAGAGTTCTGAGGTCCCAACTGTCATGACCTGAAATGCCTGAGAGGATCCAGGAGATATAGCACTCTGGACCTCAGAGTTTCATGGAAGCCTAACCCCAAGACTTAGAGGTCAGTATGAGACCTCCAGGGCAATCAGGTCTGGTGGTGGAAGGCTCTGAGTTCAAATCTGATCTCAGAAACATCCTACCTCTGTGACTCTGGGTAAGTCACTTACCACTCTTCTACCTTGGAATTGATAGTATCAATTCTAAGATGGAGAGTAAGAATTTTTTTTTTTAAAGAGAGAACCCCAGTAGAAGACAAAGCAGAGCAGACCACTCCATCAAAGTGTTGCAGTGGGTAGAACCCAGCCCTGGCCCAAAGCTAGAGAGATGAGTATGTTCAAGAAATCACTGACTAGTCTTCCATTTTTTTTCAAATCTGCAATTGTTTTAAGCCCTTACCTTTCATCTTAGAATCAATACTGTGTATTGGTTCTAAGGCAGAAGACTGGTAAGGGGCTAGGCAATGGGGGTCAAGTGACTTGCCCAGGGTCACACAGCTGGGGAGTATCTAAGGTCAGATTTGAACCTAGGACTTCCCGTCTCTAGATCTGGCTCTCAATCCACTGAGTCACCCAGCTGCCCCCGAAATCTGCAATTTTTTAAATGCTAAAAAGCATTTGAAAGCAGTCACTGGAGAAATGGGGAAAACCCCCAGCCTTTTCCTTTAGAGGAGGACTATGGGTACATACACTGCAAACATCATTATCAGAACTTGTGGCTATATTCATTATTTTTCCTGATCTCTTTTTCCAATTCTTTGTTAGAAGGGACGACTCAACCAGAAGGGAGAGGAGACATTTATTCAGAAAGGAGCGCCATGTAAAAACAAAAGTCAATATGTAGTTAAGAATGTTTTAAATGGTTCTTACTATGTGGGGAGATTGCCGACTCATTCCAATCACCGTCCGATTGATTCTCCTCAACAGACGTTCCATGATCAGCTGGATGTGCACGGAGGTAGGACCCTGAGGGGGAAACACAGATTCTAGCTGAGTGCATCATTTTCCTCACTGTTCCATGTTCCAGAGAGCTCTAGATAGAACAGGATCTCTTCAGACTTAGCTGATCTCTTCCCTTCAAAAAATAGAGATTGTTTGAAGAAAAAATCATTGGAAATACTCAGCTGGGGAGCAGCTGGGTGGGTCAGTGGATTGAGAGCCAGACCTAGAGATGGGAGGTCCTGGGTTCAAATGTGACACTTCCCAGCTGTGTGACCCTGGGCAAGTCACTTCATCCCCATTGCCTACCCTTTACTGCTCTTCTGCCTTGCAACCATACACAGTAATGATTCCAAGACAGAAGGTAAAGGTAAAAAAAAAATCTTTGAAAATAGTCAGCTCAGAAATTTGGATGAGGACCTTAGGAGAAAGGAGAAAAATAACTGATCTGGAAAAAAAAGAGTCCTTTGTGAATATGTCACCACACAGAAGCCTTGTCACTCAATCATTCAAAACAATATTACTGCCCCAAGAATCCAGCTTCTCAGTTGATGAGCCAAGATGAGAAACCGAGTCTTCAGTTTTATTAGTGTTGAGTACATCTCACTGATTGGTTTATTTATGACCAAGCAGGGGCATTTTTATACATCTGATATATTTTACAGTCTGCTGGCAAAAAGTAATTAGATCAGAACATCTATGCTCATTCTAGAGGAACATCCTTCTCTGTCGTACCTGGATCCATTACAGACACAAGCTACTTGGGCAAGTCACTTCCTTTCTGCGGATTTACACGAAGGGATTGGACTAGAGCAGAAGGGTCAGACTCAAAGAGAAATATATTCCTGTGGCTTAGAAAGCCACAGATTAACACTATGCTGTATCATATCTTTATTCTGTTTACTAAACGTTTCCTGGAAGCTAGGTGGCTCAACCATGTATGGAGTCAGGAGGACTCATCATCAAATCTGGTCTCAGACACTGTCTAGCTGTGTGACCTTGGGCAAGTCACTGAATCCCCTTTTGTCTAACCCTTACCGCTCTTCTGACTTGAAGCCAATATAGAGATGGAGGGTAGGGTATTTTTTTTTTTAATTAGGAAGAAAGAATACTAGAATTGGTGTCAATGGACCTGGGTTCAAATTCTTTCTCTGTCATTTCCTCCCTGTATGATCTTGGGCAAGTGATTCTTCTTTTCTGGCCTCATCTTCCTCTTCTGTAAATGGACTAGATAAAAGGGGTGGACTAGATGGTCCAGCTCTAAATCTATGGTGATTCCTTCACCCCGAAGCCCAATGATGGGAAGCCCAAGATGAGTTTAGGCATCGCATCTTTCCCAGAACACTTTGAGATTCTCTTTGCAATGTCTCCCTCTCCACATCTCTCAGAGTCACTATTTTATTTTTCTAAAATTTATTCCAGTTATTTTCCTATTCATATTATTCTATTAATTAAAAAAAAACTCTTCCCTTCTGTCTTAGGATTAAAATAAAATATTAGTTCTAAGGCAGAAGAGCATTAAGGGCTAGGTGATGGGGCTTAAGCGACTTGTCACACAGGGTAACAGAGCTGAGGCCAGATTTGAACCCAGGACTTCCCCTCTCCAGGCCTGGCTCTCAATCCTTGGAAACATCTAACTGCCCCCCGCCCATTAGAGTATAAGATCTTTTGAGGGCAGGTCCTGGTCCTGAACAGCATCTGGCACAATGGCGGGTGAGTTGAACTGAGCTGCAAGGAAGCAGAGGAAGTTGCAATAGAGGATGATGGTTTTCAGGGCGCTTTGTAGACCCACGACGAGGTCTCTGCAGTCACCTGCGATGATCGACTCACCACATCCTTCCTGTCCAACACTTCCAGGATGTTGCTGAGGAGCTGCGAGCTTGCCTCATGGTCGGGCTTGCTGGAGTTGTCGTCCAGTTGGCCGCTGAGCTGGTCAATGAGCAGGGGCAGCAAAGCATCTCTGCACTCTGAGGAAGGAAATGGAGACACCACCTGCTTCGAGCTGCCAAATCTCCTTCTGAGCACGCAAACCAAACCCCCTCCCGGCCCCGGGAAGGCCATCAACCATTGGGCAATCTTAGCAAATCTCAGCACATTTTAGGACTATTTTTTTCTTTTCTTCCTTTTTTGTTCCTTTCTCAATTTCCCTTTTTTTTTTAAACCCTTCCCTTCCCTCTTAGAATCAATAGAATGTATTATTTCTAAGGCAGAAGGGCTAGGCAATGGGGGGGGTCAAGTGACACTGTGAAGCCTACTATATGCAGGGGAGGGTTAGTCTAGAGGCCTTCTGGGGTTCCTTTCAATGCTGAAGTCAAGCCCATGCAGTCACCTTGGGGCTCCAGATCACAGCTTTAAGGGGGTCCACATCCTCCCTGCCACTGTCTCTTCTCCTTTACTATTGGCATCCGATGAAGAGCGGTTGGGGCTGGTGTTAAACTTTTATTTCTAAATGAATAGTTCAAGCTCCCCACCTTGGTTTCAGAAATTGCAACATATGTGGGGAATAAGGAGAAAGTGTCTTCCAGTTCCCTTCCGCCATTTTGTAAGCAGGGGGAGGGTCTTTCAATAGAAGAGGATGCTGGTTGAATGTTCTCAGAAGGATGATGTAAGTCCTGAAGGTTTCGGGAACTACAGAGGTTACAGGACTGACTTCAGCTTTCCAGGGGAAACCAGGTCACCTGTAAACAACACCTAGTGAGGACACCATGGGCTCAGCCTGAGATAAAGACCTGGTGGCTAGAGTAGAGGCTGAATTGGAATTTCAACCTTTAGCAAAGAATCCTGAGTCTAGGGACATAGCTTCATTTCCAACCTCTGACACTAAATACCTCCACAATGCAGGACAGATCAACTTCCTTGGGCCTCAGTTTCCAAATATATAAAAGGAATGGATGCAACCAGTTGCCATCTTGGATTCTGTCATTTTCAACCCTTTATTTATTTATTTATTTTATTATATATTATTGTTTGTTTATTCATTCTTTCATTTATTGGCTTGTTTATTTATCTATTTATTTATTTGCTTGTTTGTTTGTTCATTTATTTATTCATTTGTTTGTTTTCAGTCCTTTATTTATTAACTATTACTGAGCTCTGGACCAGAAAGAAACCCCTGGAATTTTCGGACACTTTCCCTAACCCATCAACTCTACTGCCCCAACCCCCAGGCCATTCACCCAGAGGGAGAGCCTCTGATCTTATAGTCTTTCCTTCTTGGTAAATTCTGGCTCTTTATATAAAGGGATAAACTTTGTCATTTTTGTCTTCCTATCTTTGGTTCTTGGCAAAGTGCCTGGGCACACAGTAGGTGACTAATCTGCAAGAGAACCTAGAAATTTTCTTGCCAAACCCCCTCATTTTACCAACAAAGAAGAAGATGTTTAGCAAGGTGACTGGAAGGTAAGTAGGTATATGATGATGGTTCCATGACCTCAAAGCGATTTGGAGGTAAGAAGGACCTGAGAAGCCATGATTTTATCTTTGAAGAAACTGAGGCATGGTGTGTGTGTGTGTGTGTGTGTGTGTGTGTGTGTGTGTGTGTGTGTATTGGACTTACCCAAGAAAATGTGACCACAAAATTAGGGCTAGAAAAGTCCTTAAGGGCCCCTCATTTTAGTGAGGAGGAGAGTGCACTGCCCTGGGTCACACAGGTAGTGAGCAGCAGGCCTGGGATTTGAACCCCAGTCCCCCAATTCCAAATCCAGGGTTCTTCTGCAGCTGGATCGGTCAGACTCTCACCTGTCTGATGAAAAAGGTTACTCTCCACTATCTTGGTCATACAGTTGAGCTTCTGGCGGACCAGCTGGTTATCGGGGATGCTTTGAATGAATTTGCTGAAGAGGACACTAAAAAGAAAATCAGAGCCATCAGGGATGCCCATTGGCTGGCCACTCTCATCACCCTCCCTGGGCTTGGGTTGCCAGGAAGTCCTGCTCTACGAGAGTGAAGAACAAGACCAGTTTCTTGGGGCACACAATGGCAGGCCTTCTTGCTCTGAGGGGCAGGACCCACGTCCTTCTATCAGATGCTAGCGAAAACTCAGCCCACCTCTAATTGTCCTCCTCCTGGTTCTCCACGTCAAGAAGATGCCCGCCTTGGTCTTCCTTTGGTCCTGAGGTACGTGGGCCCTACTGGCATTTTTTTAACCCCTCACCTTCTATCTTAGAATCAATACTGTGTTTTGGTTCCAAGGCAGAAGAGTGGTAAAGGCTAGGCAATGGGGGTCAAGTGACTTGCCCAGGGGCACATAGCTAGGAAGTGTCTGGGGTCATACTTGAACCCAGGACCTTGCCATGGCTCTCTCTTCACTGAGCCACCCAGCTTCCCCTTTGCTGAGTTGGCTTCTGAGTACCCAGATGGCATCTTCTGGTCCCTCATGTCCTTCATGGGCCTGAACAAACACCTGTGCTGTGAGCTCAGAAGCAAATGGCGGATAAGTCCATGAGTAAATGGGGTAAGGGCATCCTTCCTTGCAAGCAGTGGGGGCAAGGCTTGGTCTTGGCTAAATCTGGACAGCCCACTCACTCCTCATTTACCTGAGTTCAACAGGATCAAACACCATCTTGACATCATTAATTATATTGGGAAGGTACTTCAGAGCTGCCCCCTGCAAGAAAAGAAAGCCAGATTGATTGCTAAACAGGACCACTGAGTCCATCTCCCTCATTTTACAGATGAGGGAACAGAGGTCCAGAGATGTTCTGTGACTCAACCAGTGCCACACAGATGACCATTGAGGTCTCTTCCAACTTGAAATCTAGGTATGCATCTAGTTATGATCCTGTGGCTTCCACTGGGTCCTGGACTTCAAAGAACCAGCCAAGAATCTCGATCTGATTTCTTCAAGCCATCAGCAATATTTCCCTCCCCGGGGGTCATCCCTTAGATGGTGGTCTTAGAGGGAAGAGAAGTGAGTTTCTTTTTGGGACGAAAAAAAAAAAAGCTTTCTATTTATCCAAGGAAGATGCTTATTCTGGTGGTCCTTCAAAAGGAGGCCATCAAGGAATAAGGAACTGGCATCAAAGACCTTCAGGCACAAGGTCTGGAATCCTCCACCTTGTTTAAAGCTCTCAGAAAATTCTCTACCTCTCATTTGCATTTTTAATATTTTCCTTTGAAATCTAGACTCGTGCCCATTACTCATCACGTTTTCTTCTTTTTTTAATCCCTCACCTTCTGTCTTAGAATCGATACTAAGTATTGGTTCCAAGGCAGAAGAGCGGTCAGGGCTAGGCAATGGGGGTGAAGTGACTTGCCCAGGGTCACACAGCTGGGAAGAGTCTGAGGGCAAATTTGAACCCAGGACCTCTCATCCCCTGAGCCACCTGAGCTGCCCCTCTCATCACTTCTACTAGACTATAAATATCTCAAGAGTAGGAAAAGCATCTTAGATATCTTTAAATCCCCAAGTATCCAGCCCACTGCTTTGCCCAAAGTAAGGAAATAAGACTTCCTTGCTGAATGAATGGTAGAGAAAAGAATGAATAAATGAATGGAAACTTAATAAATAGTAAAGACAAATATAAATGCCTGACATACCAGGGAAGAAAAGAGCCTCTGAGAAGAGAAAATCATGTACAATGGCACCCTTAACAATTTTCTAACATGACACGTGTCAAAAATCAGAAATTGGAGGCATGTGTAAAACATATGGAAAGGAGGTGCATAGGGGAAATTAGCCACTCCTTCCATAGAAAAAACCCATAGGGGCAGCTTGGTGGATCAGTGGATTGAGAGCCAAACCTAGAGATGGGAGGTCTTGGGTTTGAATCTGACCTCCAACACTTTCTAGCTGCGTGACCCTGGGCAAGTCACTTTACCCTCATTGCCTAGCCCTGACCACTCTTCTGCCTTGAAACCAATACACAGTATTGACTCCAAGATGGAAGATAAGGGTTTAAAAAAAAAAGGAAGAGAAGAATTCAGTATAAGTTACCCAAGCCCTGCTGATATATTTAAATTTTGATTCTGTTTGGCAAAAAAAAAAAAAAAAACAATAAATAAGATTGATTTCTAGGCAGTTGTCCAGTTCACAAAACAAAGGAAATCAGTAAATATACAAACCTTGATCTTGACAGCCTCCTCCAATGGTCTGTCCATCAGAGTATTGAAGGAGAGAAAGAGCTTGCGAATTGCATTGTTAAATTCATCCCCATCTTCACTTTGACCATAAAATCTGAAGGACAGAAGAGGAGAGGCAAGCGAATAAGCAGACTGGCCAGACTCAAAGGAAATCCAGGGACTATGCATTCCCTCAACAAATCAAGAGCATAGCCAGCACCCCATCATTTCTCCCCTCTTCCTATCTAGGCAGGAAGTCAGAGGCAGCCTAAGGAAGCAAGTGACTGGCACATTTGGACACTCATCATATGAGGAGAGTCGAGTTCTAAAAGGTCAGAGGAATGCTAGGAAAAGGGGATGCTTAAGGTGATACGAGAAACAAAATTTGAGTGATGAAGCCAAAAACGATCCTGATGAAGAAGAAAATGACGAGACAGGAGAACGTTGTGGTCCAGGGGACTCTGATGATGAGGCAGTTGAAAAATAACACAGAATGTGATATGTTTAGTAAGCTGGGAGGTTGCATGCTTCAGGAAAATCATTTTAGTGGCTAAAGGGAGGTGAGACTAGTTAGTGGCAGCTAGATGGTTCAGTGGATAGAGCTGGGGGTCAGAAAGACCCAAATTCAAATCTGGTGTCAGATCTTTATTAGCTATGACCTTGGGTAAGTCACTGAACCTGTTTGCCTTGGTTTCCTCACCGGTAAAATAGAGATAATAATAGTACCTACTTCCCCCTCTCCCCAGTTGTTGTAAGAATTAAATGAGATAATGTTTGTTGAGTGTTTTGCAAACCTTTAAGTATTATCTAAATGCCAGATCATCTTCTTCTCCTCCCCAGGTGCCTTCTAACAGATGTGATGACATTATCACAAAACCCCACCTTACCTGAACATGACTTTTTAAAATCCACGATCTAATTGGATCTTCACAAGAAACTTTGCTAAATCTCCACGGAAGTCATCAAGGCACATATTATTATTGTACCCATTTTACAGGTGAGGAACTGAGCCCCTAAGAGGTTAAGGGATTGGTCCAAGATGCAAAGAATGGAGTCTTGCCAGCAGGGCTTTCTCCATGATCTCATTTTGGCCACTCATTCTTAAGGAATTTGCAGGTGTGGTTGTGGAATGAGGTTATTTGAAATAAGGAACTCAGGAGAAGAGGAGAGAGAACAAGGGAAAATGAAAGAAGAAAAAGGTGGATTCCAGCAAGTAGAGACTGGTGAGAGGGATGGCAACCCCTTGGAAAATTGTAGATGGGGAGGTGAAACAGATAGTTTACAGGAACTTCCCAAGGGGGGGGGGGGGTGGTAGTAATTACCAGGTGCAGGCGTGGATTCATGCTGAACTAATCTGATAAACTGTAATGATAAGGTTACTTCTGGCCATCTTCCTGGGGCGGCTCAATGGCCCGCCTCCCCGTCCCAGCCCCCTTTCCATTCCCCGGAGTTTAAGGCACAGTCATCAACCACACTACTGTGGTTTCCAGAAAGGTGGTGTTCACTGAGGGCTCCACTCGCCATCCCCCTCCCTGCCTTCTCAGGCCAAAACTTTCTTCTTTGGACACCATTTCCCTAGCCAAGTGGTCTGCCCTATTAGAATGTAACCTCCCAGAGGGCAGGCACATCTCTTGTCCAAGATGTAATCTCTCAATCAACAAGCATTTAATGGGCACTTATGTGTTTATAACTAGGGAATATAAAGAAGGGCTTCTGAAAGCATGGCTCCTGCCCTCAAGGAACTCACATTCTAATGGGAAGGAAGAGAGCAGCCAGCTGGAAGGCCCCCTATCAAGAGATTCTTGCATGGACAAAGAGGCTGCAGGTGAGTTCTTTCTAAGCTCACACGTCAGGTACAAGTGGCTTTCATTGGCATATCCAATTCCTTACCTCAGGTACAGGACACGAGACTGGACAATGAATCTGAAGAGGTACTTCAAGGCTTTCAAGGCAGCAAAGAGTAGTTCTGTCTTGCTGGAGTCTTCAGCATTCCCTACATAGTGGTTCAGGACTTTGGTAAGTTTCCTGAGAGAGGAAGAAAGGAAGGAAGGAAGGAAGGAAGGAAGGAAGGAAGGAAGGAAGGAAGGAAGGAAGGAAGGAAGGAAGGAAGGAAGGAAGGAAGGAAGGAAGGAAGGAAGGAAGGAAGGAAGGAAGAAAGAAAGAAAGAAAGAAAGAAAGAAAGAAAGAAAGAAAGAAAGAAAGAAAGAAAGAAAGAAAGAAAGAAAGAAAGAAAGAAAGAAAGGAAGGAAGGAAGGAAGGAAGGAAGGAAGAAAGGAAGGAAGGAAGAAAAGAAAGATGATAGCAAGACAGGAAGGATGATAGGAAGAAAGGAAGGAAAGAAAAGAAAAGAAAGAAAAAAAGGAAAGGAAGGAAGGGAGGGAGAGAGGAAAGAAAATGTCATTAAGGGAAATGCTGAATAAACATAGCCCACTGGATAATGGGAATCAAGGCTCTCAAGATCACCTATAGAGTTGGCTAGGAATAAGCAAAAGCAAGCTCAAGTTTCTGAGACTCAGTTTACCAATCCGCAGACTTGGACATTGTGTGGACATGCTTTATAAATATTATCTCATTTAATCCTCACAATTACACTGGGAGGTAGGTGCCATTTTACAGTTGAGGAAACTGAGGCAATCAGAGGTGAAGTGACTTGCCCAGGGCCACACAACTAGTAAGTTTCCAAGACCAGATTGGCACTAGTCTTCTTTGACTACAGGCTTGGTGCTCTATCCATTGAGCCACCTAAATGCCTTTGCTTTATCAAAGACCTTCCATAACTTTTTACTGTCAACAGGATAAAATATAGCCTGAGTCCCACCACCATCTAGCCCCAACCTACCTTTGCATTCTTATCTCATACAACACCCCCCCCCCCTTTTGAACCCTTCTATTTGAAAATAGAAGAAAATTTCTTCTATATTAGAATCAATATTAAGTATTGGTTCTATGGCAAAAGAATAGAAAGGGCTGGACAGTGAGGGTCAAATGACTTACCCAGGGTCACACAACTAGAAAATATCTGAGGCCAGATTTGGATGGGGCTCTCTATCCCCTGAGCCACCTAGATGCCCCCAATGACTTCTCTTTACATAGTGTATGAGTCAGCCCAACTATAATGCTAGGTGTCCCCCCAGGCTTCCTGCTCTCTTCCTCCCATATGTATTAACAAAGGGCATCCCTCCAGGTAGAAAAGGTCCTTAATTATAGGTCATGTTTACCAAGTGCTTTAAAGTTCACAAACATATATTCTGCTATTTGAGTGTCACCACAATCCTGGGAGATTCCTGTTTTCATGACCCCTATTTACAGATGAGGTAACTGAGGCTGAGAGAGGCCAAGTAGTTTACCTAGGATAGGTTGGTTGCTGGTGATTAGCATTTAGTTGCTGGAATATAAAGGCAGGCCTGAGCTTACTGAGAGGGCATTTGACTTTAGACTTTAGAGGGCTTTTTACTTTTGTGGTTTTGTGGTTTTGGTTTGGGCTGTTAGGTTTTTTTTTCCTTCCTTGAACATTTTGGAAGGTGGCTGGTCTTTGTTGACAGACCTAATTGGGATTGGATTAAATATTGGTTTTGACTGGGCTGGACTGGGATGGAACTTTGTGGGTTGGTTGTTATTAGCAGTAGTTATAGGCAGTTTTAGACAGTAATTGTAGGCATTTATATAGTTATGGGATAACTAGAATAGACATTAGGAAATTTCTTTCTCTACCTCTTTCCTATATTTCCTTCCTTTACTATATTCATTTTACTATATTCTTTACAATCTCTACTTTAATTAAACTAAATTGTTAATTGTTAAAAGCTGCTAGAAGTTTTCTTATTTCTGGCTTAAAGGGATACTATTAATTTACAACTCTACTATATCCTCACTAAAGCTTAAGTTATTAAAAGTTGCCCTCATTTTGTCAAAATGTCTATTTTAACCGTTACAGAGGGGAAGAATACAAATCACACCACCATGAAAAAAATAATCTAAATTAATTAAATAAAACTTTTAAAAAAGGAAAGAAAACTCCAAATGGGGTCATCAAGTCAGACACAACTGAAATGGCCAATCAATAACAATAAATGTTTATTGATTATTTATTGAGGCACAAACTTCACTGCTAGTGATGACAACTAGAGAACTAGAATCTCAACTGAGGCATATTATGGGGAATCTCCTGTTGAGGATTCATGGAAAGATATGGACAAAGGTTGTCCAAGAAGGGGAGTCATAGAGTCATGGTGGGTGATAGTCTACCACCCAGGAGGCAGCACCCTCATTAAGGAAAGAATTTGTTGTTCACTGATTTTTCAGTTGTGCCTCTTCGTGACTCCACTTGGGGATTTCTTAGCAATGATCCTGGAGTGCTTTGGAGTGTATTTTCTTCTCAAGCTTATTTTAAAGATGAGGAAATGAGGCCAACAGGGTGAAGTGACTCCACCAGGGTCACACAGCTAGTAAATATCGGAGGCTGGATTTAATTTGGGAAGATGAGTCATCCTGACTCCATGTCTGATGCTTCATCAACTGAGTCACCTAGCTGCCCCTGGAGCAAAGGTTCTTAACATTTATTGTGTTTCAGACCCCTTTTGATAGCCTGGTGAAGCCTATGGATGGAACTCTTCACATGGCAATGTTGTAAAATGAACAAAACAAAATACATAAAATAATGGAGATGAATTCATACATACATACAACCTCATAGATGTATGTATTCACTCCCAGTTAAGAACTTTCCTTGAATGAGAAATTGGGTATAACACGGACACACATGTCTACAGACACATACGTGTGTGTGTGTGTGTGTGTGTGTGTAAGTTCAGAACTCTTGTTCTTGATAGTCAGAAGACTGTGCACAGGGGAAATATGGCCAGAGCCTTGGCCATACTCCTGCCATGGTTCTCAGGATTGGAATGACAAGATGGTGCCTTCTTCAGTTCTCCATTTCCGTCTATTCAGAGAGCATTGCTTCTCCTCCTCTGCTGAGTGCCTACTCTGTGGTCAGTGATTATTTGAGGTTCTGGGGATCCAAGGACAAAAATCTGGGGAAAGTCTCTGCCCTCACAGAGCTGCTGTTCCTCGGAGAGGTACAAAATATAAACAGGCAAAGGGCCTGGTCCTGTGACTTATCTCATTGGTGTAAGGACAGCACCTGGCACACAGTAGGTGCTTAATAAATGTTCATTGATCGATTGATTGAGTGCAGGCTGACATCTTCTACATAACTCTGCCAGAGCGCTGCCCAGAGCCCTGAGAATGACTGATCTTTCCCACGATCATCTGGGCAGTTTGTGGCAATACAGACTTCCCTTCCTCCAAAGGCAGCTAATTGTCTCCACTACTGTGCCCAGGTGCCCCTGATGCCAACAAGCAAACCAATGGAAGGTGGTTTGATGAAGGAGAAATAAAGAACTGGGGGAGGGGGGGTTGGGGGAAGAATATTCCCATCAGAGGCAGCACTTGATTCTGGTGATGGAGGGAAGCAGGGAGCAGAGCCCAACCTTGAGGGACACAGCCTGTGCAAAAGCCTGGGGGTGGGAGATGGAATGCTTAAGTGAATAGAACCGAAAGGTGTGTGCACATGCACACACACGCACATACATGTACACACATGCCCACCCCAACGAAGCCAACGAAGCCCTCCAAGAATACTTACACGTATGCCAAGGTGGCACTGAAGTGCTTGTAAATGTAGGTTTCCAGGACAGGATTAAAATGCTGGAACTTGATGTCTCCTATCAGCGAGATAATAAACACCTGCCAAGGGAGACGATGATAAGGATCAGCACAGAGTGTAATCTGCAGCCCAGCTGGAGCCACCCAGCCTGGCTCTCTCCCTACCATGCCCCCCTTTTCATTCAAGGATGGAGGGGAAGCCTGAGCTGGGGATGATCAAGCATCCTCGAGATACTGCAAGTTTGGGATTTGCTAAAAGGTCATTTCCTGGGGCAGCTGGGTGGTTCAGTGGCTTGAGAGCCAGACCTAGAGATGGGAGGTCCTGGGTTCAAATCTGGCCTCAGACACTTCCTGGCTGTATTGATTCTAAGATGGAAGGTGAGGGAAAAAAAAGGTAATTTCCTCCTGAGGGCACCTCGCCGGTCCTCACGGCGGGGCCAGTCCCCAGGTGGGCCATGCAGCTTCTCAGGGCTTTCCCATGAGCTGCCCTAGAGGCGAATTTTCTTTGCTGTCCATCCTGGGCTGGCTGAGGGATAGTAAATTGGAAGTGCTTTGGGTCAGTCAATGAAGCAGCTTTTATCGGGTGAGGATTTTTGGCTCACAAGAGCATAGACTTAGCACCAAAAGGAACCTCAGAGGATGTTTAAATCAAACCCTTCCTTTGACGGATGAAGGAAGGAGCAGAGTCCGTGAGCTGCCCAAGGACCCATAGTTAATGACCATCCTGAGTGAGAACTGAATCCAACTCTTACAATAAAACATTGATTTAGAACTAGAGGGACACAAGAGGTCACCTAGCCCAACTTCCTCATTTTACAGATGAGTAAACTGAGGCTCAGAGAGATTAAGAAATAATGGAATAGCGATTCAGGCTTAGAGATAAGAGTTCCTGGGTTCAAATCTGACACTTTCTATCTGTGAGACCCTGGGAAAGTCACAGCCTCCACTGCCTACCTCTTACCACTCTACTGCCTTAGAATCAATATTGATTCTAAGATGGAAAGTCAGGGTTAAAAAAAAGAAGTGATTTGGGAAAATTAAAGATCTGAATCTGGGTCTCTCATGCCAGAGGCACTCCCTGTTCCTCTACACCTCCCTTAGGGGCCATCTCATTGAGTCTCTGGGTCAGCTAGTTGGCACAGGGGAGAGAGCTCTGGGTCTGGAGTCAGAAGACTCATGTTTCTAAAGCATATCTGACTTCAGACATTCCCTAGCTGTGTTATCCTGGGCAAGTCATTTCACCCTATTTGCCTCAGTTTCCTTATCTGTAAAATGAGTTGGAGAAGTCAGTGGCCAACCACACCAGTATCTCAGCCCCTCAAAAACCCCAAATGGAGTCATGAAGAGAAAGACATGACTGAAAAGATGGAGCAACCACAACGATAACAAATCAAATCTCTGTTGGCTTGAGAACAAGGCAGGTTAGGTGATCCGGCCAACTTCACCCAGGGAACAAATGTTGGAGACAAGATTTGAACCCAGGTCCCGCTGCTTCCAGGTGTGCATTCCAATTTCTCAGCGTTGGCCACGTGCTCCTCCCAGACTGACCTCACAAAGGGTGGAAATTGTCTTTAAATCCTTAATCTCCGCTGTGCCAAGGGAGGGACACCTAAGAAACGTGCGCTACTGTGTCTGTACTGATAAAGCTGGAAATGAGCAAAGGGCACTTTCTTTGCTCAGGCAATGAAGCGGAGTTTCCCTCTTGGGATCCCCAAATGGGCTTTGCAAATACAGTCTCGGGGAGACCAAGCTAGCCTTGCATTGGTCTGAAAAAGACCCAGGGGGCTTTGTGAATGGCAAAGTGAAGAGGGGCCGGGAGAGCTAATGGGAGCTTGGACCACATTAATATTAGAGTGAGAGCCCAGGAGGAATCGTCAAGGTTCCAATAGGATGGAACAGAGCCCAGGGCATCAATCTCGGAGCCCAGGACATCTCCCAATGGGAATGAGCGCCCCGACCGACCGAGCTGCTGAGTTGAGAGAGTCAAGAGAAACACGGCAAGGTCACACTGAGTCAATCCTGGTCACTTGGCTGTCACAGAAGCTAAGTCTTCTTATGGGTCTATCTTAGACCCAAAGTGCTATCTCCAGGCATGCTGACCAATGGGAAACCCATTTCCACTCAGCGGCCTCCAGGGAGGGGGAATCCACCACTCCTCAAGGTAGACCACTGCACTTTGGGATGGCACCAATTGTTGGGGGGGCGGCTGTATCTTTGGAATATCCCGCCACTGACCTGGACTGAAACGACCTGCTCTGAGCGAAATGAGCAGAACCAGGAGAACATTATACCCAGGAAGCGGAACACTGGGGACCAATCCAATGGAAGGGACTTTACTACTACAAGACAGCCCCAAGAGACTTGTGAGAAAGAATGCTATCTACACCCAGAGAAAGAACTGGGGGAGCAGAAACACAGAAGAAAAACAAACAAGCAATCATTTGTTTATACCGATACATTACGGGAGATTTGGGTTTTAAAAGATTGCTCTACTGCAAAAATGAATAATATGGAAACAGGCATAAATGATAACATTTGTATTACCCAGTGGCAGTGTTTATTGGATCTGGGAGGGGGAAGGGGAAGGAAAGAAAATGAAATATGTAAACAGAAAAATATTTGAAAATTTCTGTAACTTAGGGCTGTGTGACTGTGGGCAAGCTGATTGTCTCTGATCATCATTTAACTCATCTGTAAAATGAAAAATTCAGTTATACAACCTCTGAAGAACCTCCCTATTAAATTTTTTCCAAAAATGATTTTAAAAACAAAATGTTAACAATATAGTTTATTTGTATATTGTGTGACTGCGGGCAATTCATGTCACCGTTGTGTGCCTCAGTTTTCTCATATGTAAAAATGAAAGGTTGGGCTAAAGGATCTCTGAGATCCCTTCCAACTTGGAAGCTATAATTTTGCTCTTTACTCATCAGACCATATTTTACTATTCATCCTTCCATCCATCCACCCACCCATCCACCCACCTATCTATCTATCTATCTATCTATCTATCTATCTATCTATCTATCCATCCATCCATCTATCTATCCATCCATTCACCCATCTATCTCTCTATCCATCCATCTCTCTCTCCCCCTTCCATCCACTCACCCACCCATCTATCTATCTGTCTATCTATCTATCTATCTATCTATCTATCTATCTATCTGTCAAACCCTTACTTTCAATCTTAGAAATAATATTAAGTACTGAATCCAAAGCAGAAGAATGGTAAGGACTAGGCAATGGAGTTTAAGTGACTTGCCCAGGGTCATACATCCAGGAAATATCAAAATCCAGATTTGAACCCAGGGCTTTCTATCTCTAGGTCTATCCAATAAACCATCTAGCTGCCCTGCAAATAGTTTCATAAAAAATGGGGAATGGCTAACCAAGTTGTGGCATATGATTGTGATGAATACACTGGGCCATAAGAAATGATGAAGAGGTTAATTTTCAAAACACATGGAAAAACCTATGTGAAATTTCAAAGAATGCAATAAGCAGAAGCAAAGGAATAGTATATATAGTAACAGAAATATTGTTTGAAAAATGACTTATGTATGGCCATCTCCAGAGAAAGAACTGATAAACAGAAATAAGTAAGACCATTTTATGTATGTACAAATCTTTTTTTGATACCTTCTCTAATGGGAGAAAGGAGGGCAGGAGGGAGAATATTGGATATTTTAATGTAATAAACAAAAAAGACAAACTTTGCTATGAAAAAACCAAGATTTTAGCAATATATTTTGTTTTTAATGTATGACCAGGAGCCACCTGCACACCTCAGTTTCTTCAATTTAAAATGAGAGTTTGGCACCAATGACCCTCTGAGATCCCTTCCAACTTTGAAGCTCTGATCCTATTCTGAACTGGACAGAGCATATCTTAGCGGTATTTAGAGGTACTGGCTTCCCCTTCACTGGAGGTCTGGATGATCGTGCTCTGAGATGATGGAGGGAGGATTTTTTAGGTACCAGATAGAACAAAGAGCCCTTGGGGTCCATTCTGACTCAGTGACATGATGCTTTCCTCTGGTAGAGGGAGAGGAGGAGGCTAAAAGTAACCTCTAATAGGAGCCAAAGAAAGTCAAGGTTCCATGGTGCCATCTTGGAGATCCCCACCTTTCTCTGATTACATGTGATCATAAGATGCTCGTTACTTACCAGTGCATCGAACACAAGGAAATCATAGGTTTCATTGTCCGACATTTCCATCATTATGTTAAAAAGTGCATCGAGAGTATCTTGTAGAAACTGATGAGAAAGAAGAAAAAGAGAGTTTATTTGGATTTGCTCCTGGGGGTGGACTTGGCATGGAGGCAGGACAAGGTAAAATGCTACGTAAATGCCAGGATTACTATTACTCTTGTGATGCCCCAGATATCTTGTGAAATGGGACTATGGGGCTGGATCAGATTCAGAATTAGACCTGTGTGTTTGTGCATGTGTGTGTATGCATGTCTACTGCATGCTTCACAAAAGGCACAAAGGAAAAGTATCCTCAGATGGACTTTTAAATAATAATAATAATAATTGATAATATTGTTGACAGCGATGATAACTAGCCTTTATTTAATGCTGTAAGATTTGCAAATATTTTATATTCACAACACCCCTAGGAGGTAGATTCTATTATTCTCTGCATTTTACAGTTGGAGAAACTAAGGCTGTTAAAAGTTTAGTGACTTGCCCAGGGTTACACAGCCATGTAGTCTCTGAGGCTGGATTGGCACTTGAGCTCATTTTGTTTTAACCCCTCATCTTCCATCTTAGAATCAATACTGTATACTGGTTCTGATTCAGAAGAGTGGTAAGGGCTAGGCAGTGGAGGTTAAGTGACTTGCCCAGGGTCACAAGGAAATGTCTGAGGCCACATTTGAACCCAGCTTATTTTTTAAAAACAAATTAAGTTAGGGCTGGCTCCCTTACCTGGAGATCTTTGGGGAAAATTACAAAGCCCTGACAACAGGGGTAGCATATGGGGAATGTGACAGCTGTAGGGAGAAGAACTTATAAATATATTAATCCTTCTTAATTAGGTGTTAAACTGAATTATCTTGGAGACATTCAAAAACATTGCTTCCCTTGTCTCTTTTTAAAAAAAAAAATTCTTATTTTTTGTCTTAGCATCAATTCTAAGACAGAAGAGGAGCAAGGGCTAGGCAACAGGGGTTAAGTGACTTGACCAAGGTCACATAGCTAGCAGTGTCTAAGGTCAGATTTGAACTCAAATCTCCCTGACTCCAAGCCTGGCTCTCTACCTAGCTGCTCCTTCTTCATTAGATCATGACCCCTTTAAAGCAGAATCTTTCTTTGGCTTTTCTTTGTATTCTCCGCCCTTAGGATAATGCCTGATTTTACAGAATGACTGATGAATAATGGTTTTGACCCTCATTATAGCTCCCCCCTGACCATATAGAGGGTAAAAGAAACAAAACCACAACCAGGAAGAACAAACCATAGATTTCAAATTAGTACATTAGATGTTCATGCCATCCAAATCATGACAAAGACATTTCAAAGCTCTCTGTCTGTCTCTGTCTCTGTCTCCTCCCTCCTCCTCCTCTCTCTCTCTCTCTCTCTCTCTCTCTCTCTCTCTCTCTCTCTCTCTCTCTCTCTCTCTCTCTCTCTCTCTCTCTCTCTCTCTCTCTCCCTCTCTCTCTCCCTCTCTCTCTCTCTGTCTCTCTGTCTCTGTCTCTCTCTGTCTCTCTCTCTCTCTCTCTCTCTCTCTCTCTCTCTCTCTCTCTCTCTCTCGCACACACACACACGCGCGCGCGCGTACCTTTACAATTTCTCCTCCATCCACCTCCATCAGCTTCTTTAAGTTGTGTTTTATGTTCTGGGAATTGGATCGCCAATTTAACAAGCCCAGCAGATCAACTAGGAAGGAAAACCACAGACGTGGAAATATTAGAAGCCTTTCAGGATGCAATTCCATCTGTTTCAATTACACAAATTGATAGCCAAGTGCATTGGAACAATGGTCAGCCCTAGAGGATAACAGTGCGGACTTTAGTGTTTAACGTCTCTTAGTGTTGCAGTACTGGGCCTGGAGTTGGGAAGACCCGAGTGCAAATCCAGCATCAGACACTCATTAATTATGCAACCTGTCACTTAAACCTCTGCCTTAATTCATTGGAGAAGGAAATGGCAAATCATTCTGTTATCTGCCAAGAATACCCAATGGACATTATGGTCCACAGGTTTGGGTACAATGAAACAAATGGACAACAAGATCATGGAGCATGGGTATATGGAGTTGAAAGGGATCCTAGCAGCCATCAAACACAGCCCCCTTATTTTATGGAGGAGAAAATGGACCAAGAGGGGTTTAGTGACCTGTCCAGGGTCATATGGGTGCTTAAAAGTCTGAGGCATGACGAACTCAAGTCTTGTGACTCAAAGCCCAGTGATCTGTGTCCACTACCCACTTTGCTGCCAACACTAACTTTGCTAGTTTCCTTTGTGGACAATTCTTAACAAGACTTTCTACAATATTATGTTGGATTGATTCTTTAGAATGTTAAGGACAGTTCTCTTGTAGAGCAGATCTCAGAAATAATGCAATGCAAATATAATCACAATAAAAGGGGGCAACTAAGTGGCTCAGTGAATAGAGAAGTAAGTCAAGAGACAGGAGGTTCTGGGTTCAAATCTGACCTCAGACACTTCCTAGCTGTGTGACCTTGGGCAAGTCACTTAACCCCCCTGGGTCCATTTTCTCCTCCATAAAACAAGGGAGCTGTGTTTGATAACTGCTAAGATCCTTTCCAACTCTATATACCCATGCTCCAATGATCTTATTGTCCATTTGTTTCATTGTGTAAAATCCTGTGGACCATAAAGTCCATTGGGTTTTCTTGGCAGATAATAGAATGGTTTGCTATTTCCTTACTCAGTGAATTAGTGCCTAGCCCTTACTGTTCTTCTACCTCTGCCTAGGGACCAATACACAGCATTGCTTCTAAGATGGAAGGCAAGGGTTTAAAAAACAAAGCAAGGAAAACCCTCAAATATTATCTCTTGGAGCCGCACAACAATTCTGTGAGAGAGGTGTTACTATGATCCCCATTTTATAGATGAGAAAACTGAGGCAAACAGAGTCTTACCCAGCGTCACAGGGCTGGGAAATGTCGGAGGCCAGATTTGAACTTTAAATATTTCTGGTTGAATGGGTTTGCTTAGTATTGCTTACTAATTGATTTAGGATTTTAGAGCTGGAAGAGAACTTACACATCACCTAGAATAAAACCAATTCAATTGAATTGGCCTTTATGAAGTTTTTGTCAATGCTTAGTTGCATGTGATTGCCTCCCCTCCCCTTTTAATCCCACAATGCCTGGCACAGTGTAATCAACACAATGAATTCTTATTGACCTAAATTTATTTAGCTCCTGCCATTTTTCAGGCATTGGATCAGGCTTTGGGAATAGAAATAAAAGGGAAAAAATCCAACCCAAACCCAGTTCTCAACCAGAAGGGGAAGTGACATCCAGAGGTTATTGACAGAGCTGGAGAGACAAGAATGAAGGCAGGTCTTGTCTTTGCTTTTCATGCTGTCTCCATCACACTTGACTGCCTCTTACATAAGTCTCTATTTGAAGGGAATTGTTTGGCTGTTCCCAGAACTGCCTGTACTGGGAGGATCTGCTCTTCCCCTCCTTCTCCTCCTTCACCCTTTGAACATACTTCCCTAAGGTGTGGCCACACAAGAACATCCTGGAAGGATCTCATGTTGGAGGTCAGGAGGCAGATCAGGTTGCCTGGGGAAATGGGCTCTTGGTCCATACTAAGGTCATTCTGGTCTGGGTTCTGTCAAGGATGACCTTCAACCCTCAAGCCAGCTGGGGGAGTGCCAAGCTGTGGGTGCTCACAAAGACAGGTGGCACAGAGGGCTGAGGATTATGGGATCATAGGTCCCTGAGGAGAGCCTTCCAGATCATCAGCACCCCCCTCTCCACCCCAGTATTATAGTTTTGGAAATAAGATTGAATTGGCTGCCCAGTATCTCACAAATGGTGTCCTGGGCAGCACTGGAATCCAGTTCTTCTTGACTCTGTAACCAGAGTTCTCTCCATGGTACTTCCCTGCTTCCTCTTGAAACTAAAGAAATGGAGTAGTTATCACAGATCATGTCTAGGGCTGGAAGGGCTCCTAGGGACCACACCTCATTGACCTTTTCCTTTTTCCTGATTAGGAATCTGAGATCCAAAGAGTTTAAATGATCCCAAATGCTTTGATAGCCTTAGACTTTCTCTGGTCTGCATCCTGACAAGGAAGATAACCCAACTTCCAAGATGGCAGAGTGAGATGAAGACAGGTAGTTAGGGACAGATGTGGGATCTGTACTCAGTTACCCCAGCTTCAAATCCAATACCCTACGTAGCTGGTAAAGTCACAAATTTCCAACAAAGTGTACACATGAATACAGATGATATGTTCATAGACATACAACTAGGAATGTGTATTAGAATAATTTTTAATATGAGATCATGGACTTAGAGTTCAAAGGGAATTTAGGGGTAATTTAATTAGAGGCACAGTCACAGAGTGGATAGTCAAGAGGACCTGGGATCAAATCCCACCACAGATATTTACTAGTTGTATGATCCTGAACAAATCACTCAACCTCTCTAAGCCTCAGTTTCTTAAATTGTAAAAAATGAGGGATTGGGCTCGATGACATCTAAGATCCCTTCCAGATCTATGATCCTCTATCTCCTCATTTCTCATCATGTCGCACTACTTTGGGATCTCTCTTCTTTTTCCATCATGGTTCTGGGTTGGGTACCTTCTCTGGCTACTCCATCATCCCACTTTTCAGCTTTCTTCCCCCATTAGATTGTAAGCTTTCTGAGGGCAGGAACTGTCTTTCTTTTCTATGTATTTGAATCCTCATCACTTAGCACAGAATTTGCCACTTAATAAATGTTTATTGACAGACTGAGAGAATAATAATAACTGACTTTTTATTACATGCTTAAGTTTCATAAAGAGTTGAATCCATGGGGCTTCTAGATAGCACAATGGATAGAGAGCCAGGCCTCTCATAGAGAGTCAGGAGGTCCCAGGTTCAAATCTGGTCATGGCCACTTCCTAGCTATGTGACTGGGGCAAGATGCTTAACCCTGTGGCCTTTTTCTCTTAGAATTGATCCTAAAATAGGAGATAGAGGCTATGAAGATTAAAAGAGAACATGGCACTGATTTTCTCTGTGGATCATCAGAAGAAACATGGGAATTAAGAGTGCTGGCCCTTGTTTCCCCCATTTTACCAACGAGGAAACAAACTCTGAGGGGAGCCTGCCCCCTTCTCCATATATCCCACCTCTTCTTTGAGTAATGGCACCCTATATTCCTCTGAACAGGGTCCTGTGACGGCATTTTCTGGCAATAGGACCCAAAGACATTCTTTCACTCTCTGGGACTTGGGGAACTTGTTTTGATTAGTCTGCTTGTGTGCCGGCCTGAACTCTCTTCTGTTGTGTCTGGCCACTTCACCCAGTTGAAATAGTAACCCTCACCTCCAGCCAACAATGATTCACAAAAATAGAAGCAACAGTGGCTGCCTTGGGGGATCCAAGTGCCATCTGATCCTTGGGTGGCTTTTAGATCCCAAATGTTTTGATAGCCTTAGACTTTCTCTGGTCTGCATCTTGACAAGGATGGTAACCCAGCATCCAAGATGGCAGAGAGAGCAAGCACCAGCTCAGACATTAGGGGGAAGAATTTATAGGAGCCATGGTCTGGCCTTCCTTACATGAAGAATGGACCATCGGAGGCAGCATGGAGTATGCTCAAGGGCACTGGTGGCGGAGCTGACTTGGATCTTGACTAGCTATGGACCCCTGTGCAAATCTCATTTCTTTTGAGTGTCAGTTTCCTTTTCTGGAAAATGGGGAGAACAGTAACTTTCACTATAAAGGATATGTCACTGGGTTGTATTGAAGGAATCATGCTATATACCTTGTCAAACTTTTCAATTTTATCTGACTCTTAGTGACCCCATTTGGGGAGCTCAAGGCTTAGTGAATAGAGAACCAGGATTGGAGTCAGGAGGACCTGGGTTCAAATCTGGATACTTCCTAGTCATGCGATCCTGGGCAAGTCATTTAACCGCCATTACTGCTCTTCTGCATTAGAATAGATACTTAGGATTGATTCTAAAATGGAAAGTAAGGATTAAAAAATAACAACAACAATAACAACCTATTTGGGGTCACAAAGAGCAGGACACAACAAAAAGGGCCTAATAATAAAAGCAACAATAATTTCAACATCAGCAACAACTTGCAACCCCTTAGCTACCTTAGGTCAAGTGACCATCTCCTTCAAGAGGCCTTTTCACAGCAGTCCAGATATTAATGTGATGATGTTGTATCTCCCTATTAGAATGTAAGCTCCATGAAGGAAGGCCTGTTCACTTGAGTCTTGGTGTCCCCAGTTTTTAGCACGTAAAACCCATCAACTAACCAATTGGACCCCAGCTTTCTTACCATGAAATCCAACCAGTACATTCAGAAAGCCAACTCTTCTAACTCACCATTCTGGGTCAGTTTGGTGGAGCAAATAAGTGTGGCGATTTGGAAGCTGTCCTTGGTGCTCTCCTTGGTTGGGGTGAAATTGGACAAGTGGATGTTTTTGCCTGGGGAGAAATCCTTGTCCTCCATCTCGATCTTTGTGCTAGGCAGGGTCAGGTAGAACTTGGCATCTTCCATTTTCTTATTATCTCCCTGAAGAGAAAACACACACCACCGGGGGTTTGAGAATGCTAAACAATGAGGAACAATTTATTATTTGCAAACTGAATGAGGTCCCACTTTGACAATGTGCCTGGCTTTATAGCATCTGGGATTCAAATCCAGGACCTCGACATTCTATTCCAACTCAAAAATCAATCAACCTTTGATCCAATCTAGGCCCGTGCCTTCATTAGTATTGGCTCCTTCACTTCTTTGGGCCTTGGTCCTCTCAAGATAAGATGAAGGGGTCACCCTAGACGTATGACTTTATGAAAGAAGAGAATATATGCTTTTGTGAAAATACTGCAAGAATCACTTAAATACTGCAGAACCGCCATATTGTGAGTTAAAATTTGGATGGTACGTGAAGACTATTGAACCTCATTATAGGCAATATTGACCCTGATATTGATTAGTGTTAATAATTGTCACTAGTTGTTGACCATTGAGGAAATCAACTGTATTTGCTATTGAGGAAATTGCTGGAGACTAGTTATAAAAAAAAATTATTCCTATTTATTGAAAATATTAAAAGGAAAGGAGACAGGAAAGTAGTGATAGATTACTTAATTAACTCTTATAACATGGAGTCACTCCAAACCTGAGTTTAGATCCTGATTTTGTCATTAACTACCTGTGAGATATTGGGTAACCTGTCTAGATGTCAGCTTCCTCATCTATAAAATGAGAAAATTGGACTAGAAGGCCTCTAATCCCTTCCAGCTTTGAATATTTGCTGCCAAATTGATTATACTTTCTATATATTTAACTGTAAAATAAAGAGATTGGGCTGGATGATCACTATAATTTCCTCAATGTCTTCATCTGTAGATTTAAGACTTTGGATTAGAAGATGTTTAAGGTTCCTTTCAATTCTAAATCTAGGAACACTGCCTTATCCCAAGGGAACAAAACAAGATGCTGGCCACAAATGGGAATGTATGACAAGTCCTAGAGATGGAATATTTTTAGGAAGACATAATCAAAAAGGCCATGGATGAGAAGATATGAAAATACCATATCTAAGAGATTAAGAATCCACTAAGGCACCACAGCCATGAACTTGAGGTGGGGGTGGGATGGGTTAGTCTTTGATGGACAAGAAGAAAACTTTTGACAGTCATTAGAGTTTGGTTCTATTGCCCTTACCTTATATATCACAAGGTTATGCCTCCCATCCTGCAATGTGGTTCCATCTGGGTTCATCAGCTTCACAAAGGCCACCCCAAAAGCTCTTTCAGATTTATCTCTGGCTGCAAAGTAAGGAAAACTTAAGTTTCTGAGTGAGGCAGGGAAGGCAGTGATGGTGGCCCATCTGGATAATCTCCAACTACTAGACTTAATTCTCTTTGGAGGGTGGGAAGTACCTAGGAGAAGGGCATAGAACCATCTATTCTTTCATTCATTTATGAACTTTCAGGTACTGGCAAGAGAAGTCCTGAAGGAGATACAAAGAGAAGGAAGGCATAGTCTCTTTTCCTCAAGGAGTTAACAGCCTTGGAGAAAAGACTCAAATGAAAGGAATAAGTGCTTGGTCCTATTTAATAAAAAGAGACAACTCCAGGAAAAGGAAATTTCCTCTGAAATTCAAGCCAAAATATTCTCAGCAACTTTGAGCCTTAGAGAGCTGCTTAGAACACTGAGAGCTTAAATGATTTTTCCTTTGTCACAAAGCTGGAACTGGAACCCAGGACTTCTCAGCATTGAGGCCAACCTTTTTGATATTCTCCATCCTTATTTCTACCCCCTGGTTTCCCTGGATATATGTAAGTTTCCCCTAACCCCCCCCCCAATTCCCATGGGTCCCCCTGGAGAGTGTTAGTCCCTCTGAGATGACCTCCAGTTTATCCTGTATCAGTTTTTTCTGCATATAGTTTTCTGCGTGAAGTCTACCACATTAGACTGTGAGCTCCTTAAGGGCTATTTTTGAGGCAGGACCTGTTTTTGCCTTACTTTGTGCCCCCAGGATTTAACACAGTACGTGGTACCTAGTAAGTGCCTAATCTATATGACTGATAGACCACAATGCCTCTAGTCACAATTCTACATGTTAATTATTCATGCCATCACTTCTCTGGGACTGGCTCTCAATCTACTATCCCATGCTGCCTCTCCTGTCAACATAATTATATTAGCAAAAATATGATGAGTACATGAGAGGACATCAATCCTTGGAGAGTAGAGACTGTGCTTGCTGCTGTCTTTGAATCCCCTCAATGAACAGAGGAGAGAGTCGGTAAATGCTCATTGAGCTGGATTGAGCAGGAGAGAAGCAAACATGGTGCTATGAAGAATTAAGATGAGGGAGATTGTTAACATGTCAGTTTCCAACGAATGTCAGCATCAATAGTGCCATGTGGAAAAAACCAATTTGGAAGTCCGCCTGAAACACATCAATTTCTTATCCACCAAGGACGCCATTTTCTTTAACTTGTCCATGTGGAATTTGGAAATTTAGGAATACACAAATAGCCCATTCCTTAGTTGATACCAGGGAAAGTTCAGCTTTGAAGGATAAAGTTTGCCAAGGGCTGTACTTGGCCATGCTGAGTTTCCAAACACGGTCAGTCTCCAGGGCCCCTGAAAAAGTACTGTTTAGCAAGAGTCAATATTGTTCTTGGAGAATGTATGTGGTCTAGACGTCTCCATACTTACATTCCTGTGATGACCTGTGCCGGAAAGTAAACCTTAGATGACAACGAGTGACTTCTTCAATTGCGATGGACACCTGCATATTAATGAGAAAAGGGAAGATTGAATATTTAATGTAGCTCACTACCTCTGTGGCTAACTCTATAGGACAAGACAGCTAAGAGAAACTCGTGGTAATCCAGCATTCCACAGAAAGCAATCTGGTAGAAGGCAGCTCCATCTCCAACTAAAGAAGTTTCTACTTAGAACCAAGAGAAATTCAATGAAAAGTTGATTTCTCTAGATAGAACCATTTCTGTCTTTGATCCACTGATTCCAAGATGGGGCAGAAATTGCGATGCGAAGGAGGTCTGAGACTAAAAATAAAGACACACAAACACAACACAAAATAATATTGCTCTTATTTTTTTTAAACCCTTACCTTCCGTCTTAGAATCAATACTGGGTGTTGGTTCCAAGGCAGAAGACGGGTAAGGGCTAGGCAATGAGGGTTAAGTGACTTGCCCAGGGTCACATAGCTAGGAAGTGTCTGAGGTCACATTTGAACCCAGGACTTAGCATTCTAGGCCGGATTCACAATCCACATCACCTTTTGTGATAACAAAGAAAGTGTAAAACAAAGCAGGTGCCCATTGAATTGGAATTACCTAACCAAATTGTATTATTTAAATATATTAGAAGGGCAGCTAAGTCACACAATGGATAGAGTGCCAGGCCTATAGTTGAGAGAACCTGGGTTCAAATCTGGCCTCATATACTTCCAAGCCATGTGTCCCTGAGCAAATCACTTAATCCCATTTGCCCAGCCCTTGCCCTTCTGTCTTAGAGTTGTTACTAGGATATTAAATAAGGTTTTTTTTTTTAATAAACTAAATGTAATGCAAAGTTATAGAGCTGTAAGAAACAATGAATAGAAGAGATAAACATGGGCAGACTTTTATGAATTGATGCAGAGTGAAGTAAGCAGAACAATGAAGAGTATGGACACAATACCTGAATGCTTTATAGGTCATTAAACCAGGATTAGTTATGATCCATCCAAGAGAGTTGGGTTTGTAGCATACAAACATACAAGGATTGAGAAGGCTCTGAGAATCCACCCACTCTGGGGAATCTAAATGTGTGTGTATATATATATATATATATATATGTATATATATATATATATATATATATATATATATATATATATATATGCACACCCATTCCCATTTCTTTACATAATCACCCATTGTCTCTCCCATTAGAATGAGAACTTCTAGAAGACAGGGACATTTTGCTTTGCTGTTCCAAATGCTGCCCTAGCATAATATCTAGAACAAAGAAGTCTCTTAATAAATGCTTGTTGATTGGTTGATTTTTCTCTCTCTCTTAAGGTTTAGATTTTTAAGATTAAGAACCTTCATCTTCCGTTTTGGAATCAATACCAGGTGTTGGTTCCAAGAGTGAAGAGCAGCAAGGACTCGTCAAATCAGGTAAAATGACTTGTCCACAGAGCTAGGAAGTATCTGAGATCACATTTGAACCCAGGACCTCCTGTCTTTAGGGCTGGTTCTCTTTCTATGGAGCCACCGAGCTGCCATCCCTACCCTGTTAAGATTTTTGTGCATTCTAAAGTTATTACCATGCCTTTATAATAGAATCTGTGGTAATTGCAGAAATCCAAGAGGGTTGGAGGGCAAAAACCACATTCATTGGACCTGTGCATTCATTGGATCATCAATTGAGAATTAGAAGGAATCTCAGGGCCATTTGAGTCCATCTCTTTCATTTTAAAGAGAAGGAAACAGAGGCTAAGAGAACTGGAGAGAGCTGCCCCGTCATCTAGCTATTAAATAATTGAAGGAGGAATCATGGCCCAGTGTACTATCCACTGTGCCATGGTGCCTCACCGAAAGCCGATGGAAACACTGAGGAATGAACACAGGCTCTCATTTGAACTTCTGGCCATCCTTCTATCATCCTAGACCTCCTCAGAAGATTCTTCTTCATGTCAGTTGGAGAAGTTAAACCCCTGTAAGTATGAGAGTTGGCTTGGGAGTAGGATAGAGAGATCATCTGGGAACCAGAAAGAACCAGACTTCTGTGTGGGAACCCAGTCAAATTACTTAGCACCTCAGTGCTCTAGTCAGCCCCAGAAGACTCTAAAGGGCCAACCTTCATTGATAAACGGAGCTTCCTGGGCTAGGAATTCCCTAGATCGGGACATCATTGGCTCAGTTTTTACCCATTTAATTTTTCATTGTTTCTTCTTTTGAAAGACGCCTTTTAAGAATTCTGATCCATGACACCAAGCCACTGAGGCAGAAGCCTGCTACCCACTGCCTGACTGAGGACTCCTGGGCAGGCTGACAATCATATCCTTTTGCCATGGCCCTTGGGGGAACTACTTCTGTTTTACTATGTATATTAATGACAAGGGTTTTTCTTTCTTTGTTCAATGGTAGAGAGAGAAAATCAAGTTTAGTTTGGCTCAGTTCTAGTTTGAATTGGTTCACAAGATAGCTCTGGAACGGGTTCTAGTTCAATGCACAGTTCTGTAAATTGGTCTATATTATATTGTGATCATCTTATACTACTTCTCTATTAATGTTTTTAAAGTGGTTTTTTCTCCCTTTTACTTCTAGGTCTTTAACTTTTCCCTTAATTTTAACTTCATGAATGGGGCAGCTGGGTGGCTCAATGGATTGAGAGCCAGGTCTGGAAATCGGAGGTCCTGGGTTCAACTCTGAGCTCAGGCACTTCCTAGCTATGTGACCCTGGGCAAGTCACTTGGCCCCCATTGCCTTGAAATCAATACATAATATTGATTTTTAAGATAGAAAGGGTTTACAAAAAGAAAGGAGTTTCAGTAGAATTATGATGTGTGAAAAATAAAAAAAAATTGGCTTTCAAGACAGGTGAGTGAACCAGATTTGAGTCTACATCTCAGGAGTGGGTTGGAGAGGAAGGAGGATAAGACTTGTGTGGGACACAGAGGAGATCTCAGAAGATGCCACTGAAGGGAGAAGGGAGGGAGTGTGGGAGATGACAATTATTGGGAGGGAAGGAGAAGATTCAAAGGCAAAGAGAGCCACGCTGAAGTGTGTTGAGGATGGAGGTGGGGAAGGAAGATTCAAGGGCCCAATAGTGTCCATGAAAAGAATGTTGGCAGAGATATCAACTGGCCTTTAAATGAAGACGTGCACCATAATAATGATCCTTGTAATGATGGTGCTAATGGCTGTCCATTCTAATGCACCCATATATGGTACCTCATTGGCTCCTCACAATGAATGGATTTCTCCCCTGTTAGACTATTAGCTCTTTGAGAACCTTCCTGTGTATCCCCATTGCATAAATACGTGTTTTTTTTTAATTTTAACTCATACCTTCTCTCTTAGTATCAATTCTAAGAAGAGCAACAAGGGTTGGCAATTGGGGTTAAGTGACTTGTCCGAGGTCACAAAGCTAGGACGTGTCTGAGGCCAAATTTGAACCCAAGTCCTTCTCACTCTGGGCCTGACTCTATCCACTGAGCCACCTAGCTGCCCTGAAGGTGTTTAATAAATGCTTGTTGATTGTCTGCCAATGACCCATTTTATACTGCAGAAACTGGGGCCCCATAAAGATGAAATGACTTGTTTGGCATCACCCAGCACCCCAAGTATCTAAATCAGGATTATAGCTAGAGAGATTACAAGGACTATAGTTATCATGCAACTCTAACCCCCTTGTTTTACAGACGAGAACACTGTCAGAGATAATGTGACTTGTCTAGGGTCACACATCTAATAAGAATTTAGGAAGATCATTAAATTGTAGATTTACACCTAAAAGAATCATAGGCCATTTTGGTCCAACATTTTCATTTTACAGATGAGGAAACTGAGGCCAAAAAAGGCAAAGGTGACTTGGCAAAGGACATAGAAGAAATAAAGAATAAATATGGGGCAACAAGGTATCACAATGGATAGAGACCCTGGGTTTAAATCTGGCCTCAGACACTAACTGTGTGACCCTGGGCAAGTCATTCAATTCCATTTACCCAGCCTTTGCCCTTTCTGCTACTAGAACAGAAAGTAAAAGTTAGGGGAGGAAAAAAGGGAAGATTCAAACTCAGGTTTCCAAGATATCCATTTTGTTCTATTATTCCATCTCTCTCTAGATAGGTGACTGTGGGAAAGTCACCTTCCCTATGACAGCCTCAGCTTTCTCACAAGTAAAATGTCTGTCCACTCTAACAAACAGGACTGCTAAGGATCCCCAGTGAAGATGGATTTGAAAGTGTTCTGTAAGCCATAAAACCCTCAGTAAATGAACAAAGTCCTAACTGATATTTTGAAAATTTGACTGCACACAACTGTGAGAGCAAAAGGGAAATAAAATGGGAGGCTGAAATGACATGAAGACATGACAAGGGCAGAAATCCTTGGGAAATGGCTGTCAGGGCTTGTCACTGTAGGTCCCACGAGCCCCCTTCAGTTCATCTTGGACTGTCGCTTTCAGCCATCCACTAAGCCTGGAGCTGTCCTTGGTCGGGTTCTGACTCTGGGTAAGAGATGGCTGTCTGTGCTGATACTGTGTGGCTCTGCATTAAGTACCGTCTTCATTTCCAATGGACCCCATTGAAAACTACAAAAATCTCTTTCTGTACTTTTGTGAAACATTGGAAGAAAACAAGATGTGGAGGCACAGCTTGCAGAGGCATCGCCATCACAAGGATTGGAGCACAGCAGTGATACATACACCCAAGGACCCAACTGGCCAAGGAAGGATTCTCCTTGCCCCACTATTAGTTCACCAGGCTTGCCTTCACCTTGGATGTATTTCCTATTGATTTCTCCAAGAATATACTTAACTATGAGGTTTGGGGGCATTTTCTATATTTTGTATTGACATGTATTTGTATGTCTTGGGTTTCATATAGACATCTGTGAGCATGTTATTTCCTCTCAATAGATGGTATATAGTGATGGGTTGGAGCAGGGTTTAATGAAAGGAGAGCTATAAGGGGGCAGCGGAGTGGCTCAGTAGATGGAGAGCCAAGGTGGAAATGGGAAGTCCTGGGTTCAAATCTGGCCTTATATACTTCCTAGCTGTGTTACTCTGGATAAGTCCCTTAATCTCATTGTCTAGGTCTTACCACTCTTCTACCTTGGAAATAATGCATAATAATGATTCTAAGACAGAAAGGAAGGTAAGGGAGATTTTATTCGTGCCTTTGGATCTCCATTGCCTAGCAGAGCCTGGTACCCAGAAAGTAATTCATAAATGTTTGTGGAATTGAATGGCCAAAATGCTACCTTTAGCTAAGGAACATGCACACTCACCTTGACTGTTTCATACCAGCAGGGCTGTTTGACTTGATAATAGACGACAGACTTGTACTCAGAAATGCCTTCATAACCAGCACCTGGATGGATGGCTTTCTTTGGATATAGAAAAAATAAAAAATGGAAGAGTAAAGTGGATTAAAGATCCAGTAAGGACACAGTCATATACCCTTCCTGTCACATGTGGCCCCCTTGCCTCCTTCACTGATATTTTGCACATGACTAGGTTAGGAAAGACTGTGAAAGGGACAAAGATGTCAATTTACCACCTTTTCCCCTAAGGGTTTAAATCCTGTTTGCATCAGTTTCCTCAACTGTCAAATGAGTTGGAAAAGGAAACAGCAAACTGATTCAGTATCTTTGCCAAGAGATCCCCAAATGGGGATACAAAGAGTCAGACATGACTGAAAATGACTGACCATCAACCACAAAGTCCTCCACATGGAGGATCACCCCTTTCCCACAGCCTTCTTGTTGGCTCTTCTCTCCTTTTCACCTCTCCATTTTCACTCTTGGGCTTCAGAGAGCAGTGATGGTGGAACTTCCCTCCTGGACCCCAGTTCTCTAATTAGCAACTACTCTTCCCAAAACAATTATTTTAAAACATGATCCAGCCATGCTTCACTTCACTCCCACCTTTCTGGCCATCTCCTCCACATGGTCCTCAGGAACAGGTGAGTTACTCTTCCCTTGCCACCTCCCTTCACTCCTCTTTAATCCGCCAGTTTGGGAACCATGGACCAAGCTTAAGTCTATTCTGCCATTGTTCCCAGAGAGGGGATATCTGTCTACTCAATTATGATCCCAATAACTATCCCTTTTATTATCTTTCAAAGTGAAAATTTCCCTCATTGGCTATCAGTCCCCTATGTGTACTGTTCTACCCATTAGAAAGTAAGCTCCCAGAGGGTGTGTTGTGTGTGTGACTGTGGAGGAGGGAGGAATGGGGGACATGTATCCCAGTGCTTGGTACATGGTAAATACTAAATAAATGCTTTTTTCCAATCTTATCTTCTGTCTTAGTATTAACTCTAGGACAGAAAGACAAGGGCTAGGCAACTGGGGGTTGAGTGAATTTCTCACAGCCACACAGGGCTAGGATGTGTCTGAGGCCAGATGCCAACCCAAGACCTCTCAACCTCAAACCTGGTGCTATATCCACTGGGCTACCTAGCTGCCCCCTAAATAAATGTTTTGGAAAATTCATTTTATCTAAAACAAAGACATCTCTCTGTAAAAGACCATTAAGAAGTAGGGCAGGATTCTACCCTGGAGTTAATTCCATTACCTATGCTTCCTCATCCATAAAATGGGTATAAAATATTTATAGTAGAATGCAATCTCCTTAAAGATAGGAAAAGTTTTGTTTTCTTTTTCTTTGTATCTCCAGAACCTGGCACAGTAACTGGTACAAAATAGTTTAATGAATGGATTGGGCATTAGATTAGTGTTAATAACCTAAATTACCACTACCACTGCTACTACTACTACCACCACCACCACCACCATTACTACTACTGTTACTACCACTACTACTACTACCACTACCACTACCACTACTACTATTACTACTACTAAAATGTAATTATTACTACCACTAGTTAGACTACAAGTACTATTACTACTGTGGCTTTTCTTGCTTCATTTTTGAAGAGAACCAGTGATATCACTAAGAATGTCTTGTGTAAACCTTAAAATTTCTTAGACTTATAAATGTTGGAAATTTCACCATTGGGAAATTTCATACTTGAAAAATTTCCTATTGAGAGTGGGGATTGTGAATTGTATTTAAGTGAGACAGAATGGCACAAAGTCATCAGCTTCCTTTTCTCTTTCAGAATCACCCACGTTCAATGGCAAAATAAAAGTCAAGATGCCTGATAATGGCCTGGGATGCAGTGAACAACCTCAGCATCTTCCATTTCTGACCAAGCTCTGCAGTGCTTGCTTTTACCATCTTCATGGTCATTTGAAGAACTTGTTCTCATGTGTCCACTCTGCCAAAGGACGATTCTGGCACTTGGGGTACAAGACACCCCTCCGAACTCTCCAGCAGGTTTGAAGCCTTCTAGTCCAACACTCTATCCATTAAATTTCCTAGTAGTGTACCAGCAACCTAATGGCTTTATCTTGAACTGGGGTCTCCAGAAACATCTGTAAGAATTAAATTCATCTACATGTGGCAGGTCCAAAACTGATCACCAGGGGAGCAGGAAATAGGCAATGAGATTAGTGGAATCGCCCAGAGTCACACAAGTAGGAAGTGTCTGAAGACAGATTGGAATCCAGGACCTCTCATCTCTAGGCTTGGATCTCAATCCACTGAGCTGCCCCCAAACCACCTTTTCTTAATAGCTCTCTATTCCTATGAATCAACCCAGGTCTAACATCCTAGACTCCTTGACTCATTCTCAACATCTTTTATTTAATTGGTTGCTAAATCTTGTCAATTCAAACTCCATAGTGCTATCCAGTCCAATCCCTTCTCTCCACCCACACTACAGTCCGCCCTGGACTAGGTTGGTTCATTCCTCACCTGACCACTCCCCACCTCTTAATCTTCCTCCCTCTAGTCTCTGACCACTCTCAATTTCTTTTCTGAATAGATATTCCTAAATAACATGTGTGAGCACATTGGGTTCTTGCTCAAGACACTCCCAGGATCCTTTGGCTAAGACGATAAAATGTCCCCTCCTTGGTTTGAAAGTAAAGCCCATCCCAACCTGACTTCAGGCTACCTTTCTGTGATTAGTGGTTAAGACTGCCAGCCAGTCCTTCTGTTTTTCAGTCCAGCTGGCATGTTTGCTTGTCCTGTACAGGACATTCCAGCTCCCATCCCCAAGCCCTGCTGGCCCGAGTTGGTGCCAAGCATGACCTGCGCTCCCTTCTCCCCTCTGCCTCAAAGAATCTTCCTTCCAACTTCATCTCCAGAGCCCCTTCCTCTAGCAAACCTGCTCCGATCCCTCTAGTTTCTGATCCCTTTGTACATATTTTACATTTAATTTTTAAAACTATGCATAGGCTGTGCCCCGTTTCCTGCCCTCCCTGCCTGGGTATAAACTCCCTGAAGGAAGCGTTTGTTTTGGCTTTGTATCCTCAGTACATAGCACAGTGCCAGACACACAGTAAGTCTCAAATAAATTATTAAAAGTCTTCATTAAATTAATAGAAAGAACCTTTCAATTTGGGAGGCTTAATGAGATAATATAAGACAAGTTATTGTTGTTATTATTATTGTTATTGTACTCTGAGTGTGGTTCTGATAAAGTTGACTTGGAATGACAGCCAGAAGACTTTGACACACTGTAGCCTACTGGTGTGACCCTGGGTAAGTCACTTAACTTCTGAGTCTAGGTTCTTCATTGATAAAATGGGAGGATTAGGTGAGAGGATGTTTCCTTCCCGCTCTCCAGTACCTTTGGCTCTGCTTGCCCAAGGGAATCCAAGTGTAGGAAATACGGTATTTGCAGATTAAAAAACCAAAAAATGTGTTCTCAATTATGTGCCCTCAAGGACTTGAGGAATTTAACATGTTTAAAAATGATCCATCAGCTTGGAAATGTCAAATTCAAGTTGAAACATGAAATTACACCATCTCATGCTTCGGGGTACATGAGAGAATGAGTCCTGGCTCGTGTGTCTGACAAGAGACGAAACTTCTTGTGTTGTTATTGCAGACACCCTCAGGGACCTTGGCAGTGGAGGGGACGATTATGAAGACCAGAAAGGCTCTCCCTTGGGAAAGAATAACAATGATTTCTAGAGCATGCCAGGCACTAGAATAAATGCTTTTTACAAATATGATCTCGTTTGGACTTCACAACTCCCCGGGGATGTCAGGGCTATTATAAATTACTCCCATTTTATAGATGAGGAAACTGAGGCAAATAGAGATTAAAGTATGTTGCCCATGGAAAAGCAAGCCCTAAGTCCGATCATAGAATCAGCTACAGTGGCCTCCTAACTGGTCTCTCTGCCTCTAGCCTCCATCTTCTACTCCAAAAATTAAGGTCTGACCCTATTAAATGAAAAAAAACAAAACAAAACAAAAAAAACTTCTTTTGGCTCCTTATGGGCTCCAGGAAAATATTTTTTAATTTCTCAACTTAGCTCCCACCGACCTTTCCAGAACCATTCTGAATTATTTCCTTTTACTCATTCTATGTTGTAGCCAAACTAGGATAATACCACAAAATCAAACCATTTTCACGTTGAAAGGGACCTCAGTGACCAGGGAGGCCAAATTAGACCGGAAAAATAATCTTTCCCACAGCAGAGCAGAGCAGGGATCCTTTAGCACTTACTTGACTGAGGACTTTCCTCCTAAGGCAGTGGGACACAGTGGAAAGAATTCTGAATTTGGAGTCAGAGGACATGAGCTTGAATCCTGAAATGCTTCTACCTTGGGTGAGTTATTGAATCTTTATGGTCCTTAGCTTTCTCATCTCTAAAATGGGTTGGGACTGAATAGCTTTTGACGTCTTCTCCGGCTCTAAATCTGTGAGTTTATGGTCTTCCCCCACCATGTCAACTTCCATCTCAAAATAATGCCTGGCAGATCTTGATGGTTCCTTTCAGTTCCAGACCTATTCTACCATCCTATGATTCCTTGTTGTTGCTATTCAGTCATCTGGTCATGTCTGGCTCTTCCTGATCCCATGGACCCTAGCTATCCAAGGGGCTTCCTTGGCAAAGATACTGGAGTAGTTTGCCATTTCCTTCTCTAGTGGATTCTTTTGTTGGGCAATCAGAGGTTAGTTAAGTAACTTGACCAGGGTCACAGAATTAAGAAGTATCTAAGGCTGGATTTGAACCTAGTTTTCCTGACTCCAAGCCCAGTGCTCTAACCACTGAGACACAGATGTCTCTGGATGCTTCGGATATCTTTACTTGTTAGGAATATTCTTGTTATGTTGCTGCTGTTTGATATGGAGTCATCACTAAAAGGAGGAAGTCCCACGGTAGGGAAGTTCATCTCTAGGGAAAACAACCTACCTCAAGCAATGTCCCATCCTCATCATACACAGACATGGTCACCTCCACATTCTTCGGGGTCTTCTTTTTCCCTTTGTCAAACTCGCCGTGGATGAGGGTAACATAGATGTCATTCCTAACGTCACCTGCAGCATGGAAATGAAGAAGAGTGAGTCTCCCAGGATTGAAGGGGAAGGATCTTAGAAGTTATGCAATCCAAGCCCTCCTTTTTGTAGAGGAAGAAATGGAAGCCTCCAGAGGCTTGCCCAAAGCCTTCCTGGGAGCCCTAGAAGAAAAGACATTGGTCATTTTCCTTCTTTTGTCATCTTTGGCACTCTGATGGGGATGAGGGGGAGGGCAGGAACCCTTTTGTCTTTTCATCCCAAATGGACAGAAAAATGCCAGCACACAGTCAGCATCTAATAAATGCATGCTGATTGACCGACTCACAAATCAGGATCATGTGTCTACTTCTACTTACTCATAATCTTTGGCTGAGTTAAGATGCACAGTCCATTTGGTTCCAATTATAAGGTCTATCTTTTTTGAATAATGCCTTGAACCATGGGTGGTGTTGCATCTCATCTTTGCGTGATGGTACAGTTACTTGATTCTCCCCAATAAGCCTTGCTGCTGAAAGCCCATAGAGTATTTGATTTCAGGCTGGAGCAGCTTGATTCAATTTTCTGTCATCTCCAGATGAACTCTCTCGTGTGTGTTTTGGAAATCAGACCAAGTTTTTGGGAGGCAGGATTCCTTCTGTGGTTGGCAGGCTGATGTTCCCCCACCACCCAGACTGGGAAGAGATGCTGGAGTCTGGAGTCAGTTGAGAATGGGGAGATTTGAATTTAAATAAAAATAGCTGATGACCCCAGCTCTGGAAAAATGCTACATGTATATGCCAAGTGGTGGTCTAAGGAAAAGATTTTTAACATGAATGGGCAAGTATCTTTTTGGAGTCATCCAGTCTGTCAAGGGCTGCAGTCTGGAGCCGGGAAGAGGAATCAGAAAACATTTTACAATCTACTCCTTAAACCCCTCCCTCAGACATTCACTCTGCCCCCAAATAATAAACTTATCTAATTCAATCAGACCCATATCAGATCTCTCTCTCTCTTCCAGGAGATAAAAGAACTATCCTTCCATCATCAAAATAATCAATTCACAGAACAATAGCTGGAAGGATCTCAACTGGGATATAGTTCCATGCATACCCATTAAATAAATCCCATTGGCCACATGCTTGATGAGAAGTTATCCAACCTTGGTTTCAAGAACTCAAACAAGGGGGAACCCTCCTACGGCATCCCATCTTACTTTCGGACATTTATAATTCTTAGAAAGCTTTCTTCCCAACATCAAGCCTACACGTGTCTCTGTAGCTAATTCCCATTCCTCCTAGCTTTGCCCTCTGGAATCAAGCAGACTAATCCTAAACTAGCCTCTGTTCAATTCATCTTTTTTAGGCAATTGATGACTGCAGGCTTATTGCATAATGGATTCTTAATTCTTTCATGTTAAGTCTAACTTATTGATCTACTTTTCTATTTTCTAAAAATCAATGCCAAAAAATCTAGATGATCACAACATTATATTAGAGTTTCAGGTTTGTTAGTGGCATCCCCCCTTCATTTCTCCTTTTGTTGTTGTTTCCTTTGAAATTGTAGGTTTTTATTCCTCCCAATAGAGTGCTATTGTTTGTTAAATTCTTATTGGGATTGTTTGATTGGAATTATTCTAAATATATAAAATAATATTGGTACTATTGTTATGTTGGTATGGCCCGGCCATGAACATTTATCATATTTCGCCAGCTATTTAAGTGGTTTTGTTTCTTTAAGTAATATTTTGTGATTATATTTATACAGGTATCTTGCATGCTTTGGTAGAATGAATCAAGGGTATTTTATGCACTTTAGTTATTTTGAATAAGACTTCCCTTTCTGCTGTTGCTTCCTGTTTTTATTACTCTGCAAATTTTGTAGTATTATTTTGTGATCTGCATCTTTAGTGAAGCTATTCACTCAATTATTTTCTTTGCTGATTCCCTAGGATTTTTAGGTAAGTCATCAACACATTGGCTATGGCTCGTAGTTGTAAACCTTAAAATTTCTTAGACTTGTGAATGTTGGAAATTTCACCATTGGAATGTGAACCCCATTGGCAAGGGAGGTTCCTCCTCCCTTCTTAAGATTACTTTAGGACAGAAACCTTTTGCTGAACAATGGAAAGGGCTGAAGCATAGATCAAAATTTAATTATTCCAATCTCCACCCTACTCAGGGTAACAGGATTTAGGAAGGGCTGTAGCAAAGGATCAAGATTTAATTATTTGAGAATATGACCTTCAACAGACATGTGCAAAGCCACAGACCTCTGGGCGGTCCTGGGTTAAGCTGGAGCCACCATTGGCACAGGGAAGACATGGACAGTGATTGGTAGATGTGAGAACTGAGGGGAGGGAACTTGGATGGTTTCCTTAAAGATAGCAGGGTCTGAGGACTAGGTGGTTGGTTGGAGAGGTTTTTGCTCTGAGAGGTTGTGCTCTGAGAAGCTTGCTCTGAAGGAAGCTGGAGGTGGAGGCCCTGAGACTGTTTCTCCATTTTGGTCATGTGAGTGATAGGGACTGATCTCTTTTCTTTGCCTCAGCTATCTAAGGGCTTGGGCCTTTTGGCCCAGCCTAAACAGAGGGGGTATTTAAGCCCTATTCCCTTCTCTCCCCTTTCTCTCTCCCCCTCTCTCTCTATCTCTAATACCTTTCTTCCTCCTGTTTATAATTAAACTCCATAAAAGGTTGACTGCTGACTTGAGTTTTCATTTAGGAATTACATAGCTGAATTCCTTGGCGACCTTAAATTAATATATATCAGTCTTTTAAAGTGATTTCCTTGTCACATAGTAGATAAGAATGCTGAGCCTGACGTCAGGAGGATTAATTTTCCTGAGTTCAGGAATCTGGCCTCAGACATTGACTAGTGGTGTGACGCTGGACGAGGTGCCTAATTAATACCATTTGCCTCAGTTTCATCACATGTAAAATGAGCTGGAGAAGAAAAAATGGCAGACCATTCCAGTATCTGCCTAGAAAACCCCAAATGAAGTGACAAAGAGTTGGACACGACTGAAATAACTAAACAACAACAAGAATGGAGCATGTCTAGAGCTACAGAAAGCCCTTCAAATGGTTGGAGTTATCCATTAAATCTCCTCGGGACCTTATTATGAAGCAACACAAGTCCTCCTTCTAGATAGCTGAGAATACATTTGATCAGAAAGAGGTCGCATTCAGCATAGGGCACGAAAGAAGTCATTGGGAGGGAAATGCTAGGACTTAGATCACCAAAAGTCTTTTTTGGTTATTGGTAGATGGGAAAATGGACTTTCAGAGCACCTGGGATCCTGGATTAGGCTTGAAATTTGAATGTTTGGGGATTATTTTAGGTTTTCCAATGTCCTGCTGGGGAGTTTCAGTTCTTCTAGTTGTCATTCCTATGACTTCACCAATTAATTCAACCATTGCTGGGAATGGAATCATTGCCAAGCCTACGCTTACCTGGAAGGATGATTTCAGGGAAACCCATTTTTCGGGCTACTGCTGTGGACCTGTCAACCAAGTGTGAGAAATCTTTCTGTACTTGTGTGAGGTCACCAGGGAGCAGCTTCAGGGAAACCCAAAGACCTAGATAAAAAGGAGAAGATAGATGGAAGCACCAAAAAGGGTTACATGGAAAACAATGGTGTCTGGAAAGGTAGAATGGGACAATATGAAGAGTACTGGGATTGCAGTTACAGGACCTGTGTGTGAATTCTACTTCTGCTGCTTAATAACTGTATGACTTTGGACAAGTCATGGAACCTCAATGGACCTCAGTTCCTAATAGGTCAAATGAGGGAGTTAGACTAGTCTCTGATGTCCCTTCCAGATTGAAATTCTATATTCACTCTGTCTAAAGAGAATAAAATGGTTGAAATCAACCAGACCTCTACATTCCTGGAGGAAAAAATGAATAACCTTCAGGCATCAAAATAATTTTATGACATGAGTAAATTGTTTTTAGGAAAAACTAAAAACACTCACCAATACTTTATTTTTTCAACAAGTTTTGCCCCACTTCCCCCAAACAAAATGTTAATGGGAGGGGGAAAGTGGGTGGCTCAATGGGTTGTAAGTCAGGCCTAAAGACAGGAGGTCCTGGGTTCAAATCTGGATTCAGACACTTCCCAACTGTGTGAACTTGGGAAAGTCACTTGACCCCCATTGCCTAGCCCTTACCACTCTTCTGCCTTGGAACCAATACACAGGATTGATTCTAGGGTGAAAGGTAAGGGTTTAAAAATATATGTTAATAGGAAACTGATAAAGACAAAATACTCTTCATTTTGGATAAGTATATGATTTGTTGAAAATTTCAAATCAATATGAATGAGTTTTAATGTTGTGATTTTTTAATAATATGAGTTCTTAAAATTTGAAGCCACAATATTTCCTTTTTTGCCCAGGGTACTGGCTAAAAAAAAGTAAGCTGGCCCTGAAATATTAATACTTTTAGGCAGAATTATAATTGTTATTCTTTGTGCCTGGGATGAGCATAGAGGTTTCTTTCAAATCAACTTTTTTTTTCTGGCTTATTTTTAAAAAATTGTAGGTTTTTTTAACAATAATTTTTTTAAATGTTGAGTTCTGAATTCTCCACCTTGTTCCCTCCCCTAATTGAGAAGGCAAAAACTTTAAAATACATATGAAGTCATGCAAAATACATTTCCAAATTAGCTATATTGTAAATGAAAACAAAACCAAAAGAAAACAATAAAAATAAAGTTTAAAAAAAAAGGCTGCCTGAATCTGCATTCAGTTGGCTCTCTGGAGGTGGAGAGCATTTTTCATTATGGGTCCTTTGGATATACATGCTTAGTATTGATATTACTTCATTGTCTAATTTTCACATGGGTTAGGGTTAGTTAGGTGTCCCCCCCCACACACACCTTTTCCTTTGTATGAGATAATGATTGCTATCCCTTCCCTTTTTAATTCAGTGGAAACAAAGCATATCCTGCTCAAGCATTTTACTTTAATTGTGTGTATCTCTCTGTTTCATCTGTTTTTCCTGAAAACAACACATTGCTGGATTCTGATTTCAAATCCATTCTGCTATCTGCTTCCATTTTTTGGGTGAGTTCATTCCCTTCTCTAATAATGATAAAATCTTGGGAAATACATATACCTCTTTCCAAATAGAAGGATAAACAGTTTAATCTTTTATTTTTTTTCTCTTTTTTGTTTATCTTTTTATGCTTCTCTTGAGTATTATATTTGAAAGCCAAACTTTCTATTCAGCTCTGGTCTGTTCATCAAGAGTACTTGGAAGTCCTCTGTCCCATTAAATATCTTTTTACTTTCATTGAAAGATTAACACTCAGTTTTCTAATGGGGTTATTCTTGGTTGTAATCCCAGTTCTTTTGTTTTCTTGAATATCATATTCCAAGTCTTTCAGTACTTTAATGTGGTAGCTTCTAAATCTGGTGTGATACTAACTATGGTTCCACAATATTTCAATGGTTTCTTTCTGGCTGCTTGAATTATTTTCTCTTGGAACTGGTAGCTCTGGAATTTGGGTATAATATTACTTGGAATTTTATTTTGCGATCTCTCACAGGAGGTGATTGGTGGGTTTTAAAAATTTCTATTTTACCCACTGATTCTAGGATTTGGGGACTATTTTTCTTGATAATTTCTTGAAATACAATGGTTAGACTCTTTCATTGATTATGGCTTTCAGGTAATCCAATAATTGCTCATTTTTTTTTGTTGTCATCGAGTTATTTCAGTTTTGCCCAAGTCTTTGGAGTTTTCTTGGCAAATATATGAAAGTAGTTTGCCATTTTACAGATGGGGTACTTAAGTAAACAGGGTGAAGTGACTTGCCCAGGGTCACATAGTTAATAACTGTCTGAAGCCAGGTTTGAACTCAGGAAAATAAATCTTCTTATCTCCAGACTTGGCACTCTATCCATCTAGTGCCTTTAATTCCTAAATTATTTCTCCTCAATCTATATTCTAGGTCAGTTGTTTTGACTGAGACATTTCACATTTTCCTTCTATTTTTAAAAATTCTCTTAACTTTATTTTATAGTATCTTGATGTCTCATGGTTGGTCAAGCCTCTAGTTGCCCAATTCTACTTGTTAAGGAATCTCGGTTTTCAGTGAGTTTTTGTAGTCAATTTGGTCAATTCTAATTTTTAAGGAATTATTTTCACTGCAGAATTTTTGTCCCTTTTTCCATTTGGCCAATTCCTTTTATTTTTAAGGTGTCAATCTAGCCTCAGACACTTAGTAGCTATGTGACCCTGAGCAAGTCACTTAACCTTATTTACCTCACTTTTCTCATCCATTAAATCAGCTGAGAAGCACACTGTAGTACTTTTGCCAAGAAAATCCTAAATGGGGTCACATCACAAAGAGTTACTGGTCACAATTGAAATGACTAAAAATCAAAATATCAGTAGTCATAACTTGCATAAATAAAAGTCATTTGGGGACTTCAGTAATTTTAAGACTATAAAGGTAAAACAGACCAGAAAGTATTGAGTTTGTTCCTTGGGGGTAAGGGATCTTTTAACTATAAATGGACTCTTATATCCCACAGAGTAGTTGCCAAGACATGAGTAGTCATCACTCAGTAGCATATGTTAAACAAAAAAGCTGATATGTTGAAAAGGGAGGAGTCCAAAGACTAGGCTCTGAAAACATCATTCCCTCCCCCAGATCCTCTCTCCACCCAATGCTTCCCAGATTCCCTCACAGGGATACCTTGTCCTTTATGATTCACTTCCTTGGCCGCAATCACTTTATTTAGGACTGACGTGAGGGGCTCATTCTCCCCAATCACATGGGAGGTTATCAGGGGTGACATGATAAGTTGCCTTTGTCGGATGTAAGTTTCCATAGCAATCCTGAGAAACAGAGCAAAAAGGAGAGGAAGGAGTAAGGAAAGCATGACTCGAGTCCAACCTGACCTAGATCTGTCCTCTTGGGAACATAAATGTGGTCACACCTACTCTCTCCCACCAAGGATGGTCATCTTTAATCCTTGTGTTCCCCCAACTCCTCTGGGTGTCAATGTTGTGGAACTGACTGTTCTTCAGAATAATACACTACTTACAATAAGAAGTAGGAGTTTTTGCATGAGTTTGGAAAAGCAAAGAATTCTGGTAATAGAAAGGACTTTAATGCATAGAGCTTGGGTTGTGGTAGTGAGCAGAACAGGAGAGGAGTAGAAAATAGAGCATAGAATGTCAGAGCTGGGAGGGACCTTAGAGCATGGAAACTCATCGATTGGAGCAACCAAAAAAAGAATATATATAAATATGTATTTATATATGCTTATATAAATGTATATATAATAAAAAAGTTATATATATATGTATATATGTATATGAGTGGATAGTCAGTCATTCAGTCAATAAGCGTTTATTAACAAACTCCAGTGATCTTCCAGGTCCTGTGCAAAATGACCAAAGATTTTCTGTCCTAAAGGAACTCATAATCTCATTGGGAAGACAAGCGATCAACAGAATGAACAGAAGATAATCATCAGAGGAAAGTCACTAGAATTAAGAGGGGCTGAGAAGGGACATCAAAATATAGAATGTCAGTTACTGAAAGCTCTTGACAAAGTGAGACCACATGACCTAGAATACCCAAACTAGAAGGAACTTTACAATTTAGAATGTCAATTTTAGAAGAGACCTTAGGAAATTGTGTGATTGGAAATCTTGTGCCTTTGAACTACATTTCCCAGGAGCCCACTGACTTCCTGTCATGACATGCTGACATAGACAAGGGGATAAATTTGGTGGAGTTCCTGGTCTCCCTCTCTTTGCTTCCTGGGTTGAGACATTGGGGGAGAGGCTGTTTGAACAGGTAGATTAGTCACGGGCACGTGGTTTTATTTTGTTACTTCTAGTGATTATTAATCAATCTTATAAAATAAAATATTTGAAATTATTTGAGATTAATTTTAATTTTTACAAGATAGAGTATCAGAGGTGAGAAGGCAGGCTCATTGGAACTTTGGAGGTCACTGGGTCTATTTTATGGATTAGGGAAGTGGGGCACAGGACTTATTTGCCCATGTCAAGTCAACAAGCATTTATCCAGTGTTCATTGCATGCCAGGCACTGTGCTAAGCAATGGAGAACAAGATGAAAGGGAAAACCAGTCCAGCTCAGCTAGTTGGAGTGTGGAAGTGGCCCGGAGCCCAAATCAGCTGCATTTGACGTCCATGACACCCCCGATCTTGTGCCACCTTGGGACACTCTGCAGTTGCCGGAGTCCTTAGATGAACAAGGAAGCTAGACTGCCAGCCCCGGGAAGATTCTGGAAGTACAACAGGCTACCTTTGGAGGAACCTTCAGATCAGAGCGAGGACAGACCTTAGAACACAGATTAGGCGAACGGAAGGGGGCCAAAGAACATAGAATGTCAGCGCTTTGGGGAGCCTTGGACTCTAGAAGGCTTATGATGGCCATCGATATTGCGCTTCCATCATTTTTCAAATAAAGAAACTGAGTCTGGGAGCCTTCGAGGGACTTGCCCGAGGTCAGCCAGTTAGGAAATAACAGATGATCAAGAGTTCTCTGGAGCTGAGAATCAAAGTCCTCAGATTCCCTCGTGCCTGCCGTGCCAGCCTCCCCCCTCCTACATCAGCTGCTGCAGTTGGGACTGAGGACTGCCAACAGGCTCCACTTTAATTATCCCGTCAGGCTGAAGAGCTAACGGGGCACTCGGGGACGCCCTCCGGAGACGGGGAGCTCCCCGGCCCATCCGCCGAATGTGCTCTGACAGCCTCTGGCTTCCTCTCCGAGCCTTTGTTCTCGTGCCCGCCAGCCGTGCCAGTTTTCTTTGTAGGGCTCGAAGAGGAGCTCTTCTAGCAGGGCAAGAAATGAACTAGCGGCTCCCCACAGGAATGTGCTGCCGTCGCCCCTCTGCCCGCAGAACGAGGCCTTTCCTGGCGGCCAGGAGACCCCCAGAGCCCCTTCCTGCAGGCCAGCACGCTGGAGGGCGTCTGCGGCGTGTTTGCCCCAAACGTCAGCGGGTTACGTGCCAGAGGCTGCAATCTGCCTGCTGAACGGTCTGCGGTGGGAACAGGCGAAGCAATAATCAAATTAGGGCTGAGAACCTCGACCAGGACACCGAGAAGAAAGTCATCGCCCGGGAGAAGGGCTGGCTCCGATCCCACGCGGGCGGGAAAAGCCACCCCGGAGGGCAGCGTGGAGGAGGTGAGCCCCTGCCCTGGCATTCTCCCAAAGCAGACGCCTTCACAACCAGCCTGGGCCATCCCCTGTCACCCAGGGAGGAAGACACAGAGACCACGTCTGAATTCTGGATCCAAATCCACGATCCAATTTCATTTGACTCCACACACAGTGGTGATGGCCTCCTCGATGCAAGGGGCTCCCATTCTCCTGGGAAGGAGAACGAGGTCTTCTCTGCCCAGAAGCGAATGGGGTCCAAGACTGCCTCAACCACGAAAAGCAAAACAAATCTGAAGTAAAGGGAAGCCTTGAGTTCAAATCCAGTTCCAGACACTTCCTAGCTGTGTGATCTTGGATAAGTCACGCTACTTGTGTTGGCTTCAGTTTTCTCAACGGTAAAATGAGTTGGAGAAGGAAACGGCAACCACTCCAGAGTCTTTGACAAGAAGACCCCACAGGAGTCGGGAAGTTAGACACGACTGCAACAACCAAACGACGAGAGCTCTTCTCTTGGCAAAGAGCGGGTCAATGGGAGACATTTTCTTTCCATGTTGAAATCCATTCTGTGTCCCATTTTTTCCCCATAAAAATTAACTGGGACAAAATATTTAATTGCAGTGACGTTGAAAACCAATCTTGACAACTTTTACATCCCTAAAAGTGCTTCAATAGTCAGTACGTGCCTACAATTACTGCTGTCCCCATCTTATTTGGCTGTAGTTGTAGCACGTTGTCGCCCCCATTAGACTGGGAGCTCCCGGAGGACAGGAACCATGCTTTGGCCTCTTAGTTACCACAGTGCCTGGCACATAGTAGGTGATTTAAAGATGCTTGTTGGCTTGAGGATAGAGAATGCTTCATTCTGTCTTTCTATCCCTAGTGCCTAGATCAGGGCCTGAAGGGTATTGGGAATTCTTTTAAATAAACCATTACTTTCTGTTTAATTGAGATGCTCGAGGGCTAGGCAAACGGAGTTAAGTGACTTGCCCAGGGTCACACAACTAGGAAGTGTCTGAGGCCAGCTTTGAACCCAGGACCTGCTGACTCCAGGCTTCATGCTCCATCCACTGAGGTACATTACTAGGCACTGAAGAAAGGATTCATGGCTTCTTCTCCAGTTGTTTCCACTAGAGCACAATCATTCTCCTTGTTTTATAAAGAGGAGAGGGAAGTTAAGAGAAGTTAATGACTTTCTCCAGAGTCACTCAGCACAGTGTCTGGTACACATCAGGAGTGTAAAAGCTGCTTATTGACTGACTATTACCTCATCCTTCTCACAGAGGATTGGAACTGAGGAAACAAAATAAGTTATTTTTTTACATTTTCTAATCCAGGAATTTGATACTTATTTTTTTGGGGGGGGAGGAGTTTCCATGGGTACCATTGGCACCCTTGGGAAACCTATATGCATATTCTCAAAATAATAATTGCCTACATTCATAATGGAAGGAAATACAAAATTTCTTTAGAGGTTAGTGAATTAAAAAAAAACAAACCTTCTCTCTCAAATATACATATATGTGTGTGCTTATGTTTTTATGTGTATAGATCTCTCTCCCCATCTTTCAAATATATGTGTGTTTATGTTTTTTATATGTACATAGATCTCTCTCCCCCCTCCCTCTCCCTCTCTCTGTCTCTCTCCTTTCCTCTCTCCCCCCTCTCTCTCTCTGTCCCCCTCTCCCTATCTTTCTTTTCCTCTCTCCCTCTCTCTCTCTACCTCTCTCCCTTTCTCTCTCTCTCTCTCCCTCTTTCTCTCCCTCTCCCTCTCTCTGTCCCTCTCCTTCTCTCTTTCTCTCTCCCTCTCTACCTCTCTGTCTCTCCCCCTCTCTATCTCTCTCCTTCTCCCTCTCTCTGTCTCTCTATCTCTCTCTCTACCTCTCTCCTTTTCTCTCTCTGTCTCTCTCTCCCTCTTTCTCTCCCTCTCCCTCTCTCTGTCTGTCTCTCTTTCTCTCTCTCCCTCTTCCTCTGTCTGTCTCTCCCCTCTCTCTACTCTCTCCCTTTCTCTCTCTCTCCCTCTCTCTGTCTCTATCTCTCTCCCTCTCCCCCTCTCTCTCTACCTCTCTCCTTTTCTCTCTCTGTCTCTCTCCCTCTCCCTCTTTCTCTTCCTCTCTGTCTCTCTTTCCCTCTCTCTGTCTGTCTCTCTCTCCCTCTTCCTCTCTCTGTCTCGCCCCCTCTCTCTATCTCTATCTCCCTCTCCCCTCTCTCTCTACTCTCTCCCTTTCTCTCTCTATCTCTCTCTGTCTCTCTATCTCTCTCCCCCTCTCCCTTTGTCCCTCTCCCCCTCTCTCTCTACCTCTCTCCTTTTCTTTCTGTCTCTCTCCCTCTTTCTCTCCCTCTCCCTCTCTGTCTCTCTTTCCCTCTCTCTGTCTGTCTCTCTCTTTTTCTCTCTCCCTCTTCCTCTCTCTGTCTCGCCCCCTCTCTCTATCTCTATCTCCCTCTCCCCTCTCTCTCTCCTCTCTCCCTTTCTCTCTCTATCTCGCTCTGTCTCGCTATCTCTCTCCCTTTCTCTCTGTCTCTCTCCCTCCCTCCCTCCATCCCCCTACCCCTCTCACCTAAGCCCACGGGTTCTTTGAAATCTTTCCAGGGTCATCCTGGCGGTCTACTCAGAAAAGCCCTCTTCATTGCTCTCATCTCCTTGAAGAGTGAGGGCCCATTTCTCCTTCACTGTTTCCTCAGTAGAATTCCAAGAACCACCCAGAGTGCTTTGCTTTGCTCAGGGTTATTCGGAATCCCCCATCTCCAGAACCCTTTCAGCCTTTCTTTGCTCAAAAGGAAATGCTTGTGGAAGATGAGATAAGAGAAGACAGCACCCCCACTCCTTTGCAGAGGCACATCAATGAGGAATGTGGTAACAATTTTTGGATTTGGGGGAATATACTAATGTGTTTTGTTGATTTTTTCCCTTCATTCCTCATTTTCCTTAAAAAAAAAAACACAAATAAACAATGGACTTCTTAAATAGGAGATCTCTCTATGAAGAGGGAAGAGGAGGGATACCGAGGAAGACATAAAAACAAAAGAGGAATATAAAAAAAATTAAAACAAACAAGGCAGATTAGGTGGAAACTTTCTCCCTATGTGACCTTGGGCAAGTCACTTAATTCCCTCTGCCTAGCCTTTACAGCTCTTCTGCCTTGGAGCTAATCCTCAGTATTGATTCTAAGACAGACAATAAGGGTTTTAGGGATAAAAAAATAAAGATAAAGCAGGGTAGTCATTTTCCCTGTTTCTCCTCTGGGGAACATGAGATGAAATACTTGTTGACTGACTGGCAGACTTTGAGCAGAGGCTGGATGGCCATGAGATTTAAGCTTTGGAAGATCTTCAGACAAATCCTGATGTCCTTTCCGACCCTGAGACTCTGTTTCTCTGGAGGATGTTTCCTCTCTTTCCTGGCCAGATGAAGGGCCGCCCACCTTCATGGAGGGAGTGTGAGCCAGCGTTGGCTCAATGACTAACTGGCTAAGATGGGGCCCAGGCTGACTGGGAGCCATGCCAAGGTACTTACTGCTGAAAGGGAATGAAATGTTGTTTTTCTTCATCGTCAACCTTCCCATGTATGATATCGGTAATATCCATCACTAAAAAAGAGATAAGGGCAATTAACAAGACTAATTGCTTCATGTCTCCATTAATTACTGTGGAAAATGATCTCATCCCTTTCCCCCACCCAGAACACAAAATACTGGAGAAGAAAGATCCTTGGATTACAGCTTTTTCCCCTTGTTTTCTCAATAATGGGATCCTCAGACATCTTACCCAGGCAACGATGGGACAAGCCCTTGGTCCCTGCTTGATCGAGGTAGCTAGGTATTACAGTGGAGAGAATGCTGGATTGGGAATCAGGAAGACCAGCAAATCTACTCTCAGACACCAACTAACTGTGTCATCCTGGACAAGTCATTTAACCTCAGTTTTCTCATCTCTAAAATGGGAATCAGTAGTATTTAATTTCTCAGGATTGTTAGGATAAATTGAATTATTCCTACATACCTTAAAGCAATAAAAAATGCCAATATAACAGCATTGAAATATATATGCTTGAATTAATAAATATATTAAATGAATACACAAACATTTAGAATAATAATTGTTATTAATATTATTGATTCTGGTGCCATTCTTTAATGCTCTGAGATCAGAAGTAGATTTGCACTTCATAGAGGCATTGGATATTTGAAGGGGAAGGCAAGTTTATTTTGTTCTCCATCTCTAATTTCATGAATGTAATGAACTCCTTGTCAACACAGAAAGGGACAGAATTCATGATGTAGAGTCTTTGGAGAGTTGTCTGAGTCATTGAGAGGCAAGTGATTGACCCAGGGTCCCAAAGACAAGATGTGTCCTAAGTAGGACTCAAACCCAGTTGTGCCCATCTCCAAAGTCAATTCTATTAAGTAGACTGTTTCGTATACTATGATGCCTCTAGAAAGGGACCTGGGTGATAATCTCACCCATTCAGCTCATCAGAAAGATTTCACAGTATCATAGATTTAAAGCTAGAGGGGAAATGAGAAGCCATCTAGTCCAGTAGCCTTGAGCTAGCTGAGGAAATAGTTGAGGAAACTGAGGCCCAGGGAAGTTAAGGGGCTTGTACAAGGTCACACAGGTACAAGAGGCAGTGGCAAGATTTGAAATGGAAGCCCAAAAGAAATGACTTGGATGAGATTATAAAGCCAATTAGTGATAATAAAACTTTAAACAAAGGTCATTGTGGGTGCCATATTGAATGCTCCTACCATTCTGCTACCATTTTCTTAGCAGCAGATTACAGACATCCTGAAATACTTGCTCCGTCTCCCACCAGTGTCTACTTTCATGGAGCACTTGTGTAAGTCAAGGTGCCTGATCACAAAGAACAATAGAAGAAAATACTTGTGGCCAGCTCCCATTCTTGTGGTCTCTAGGAACAATAGGGTACAATATGGCGGCAGACGGTCTATCATCCAGCAACCAGGGTGGCTAAGGTCAGAAATACTCATCAGCACAACATGGGTTGCCGGGTGAGGCATTCTTTAGATAAGATATCTCATGAAATGAGCCATGAAAGGCAACACACCAGGGAGCCATATTGATCAAGAAATCTATTATCAAGGAAAATTGCCCACTTTTCTCTGATGTTTGAATCATGGAATCAGAGTTTCTTAAAGAGTAGAAATGCATTTTTTTTAATCCCCTAAAGAGAATGTGTGCACATGTGTAATGTACTATAATAGAGCTCGTCTATGTATAGAAATATGGACACATGTATAGATTTCCACAATATGCATACATATAGATTATATTTATATGGATATTTCCATATTTGTATGCATACACATGTATATGTCTGTATATCTGTCTTTCTTTCCCCTCTCTACATACAAAATAATCAATGCCCATTGAAGAGTACAGGTGAGGAAACTGAGAGAAGGGTTGATTTGCCCAAAGTCCATCAATTAACATTTCATTATTAACATAAACTAAGCTCAATATGCTAGATTATTGAAGTATTAAACAGAAAACACACATTTGAACAGTCATGACTTTGTACAAAGGATGAGTCCAAAGTATAGCATAAAGACTCTCTTTGGAATCAGTGGGAATGAGTTCAAATCTTGCCTCTGATGCTTACTAGGTATGTGCTGTGTGACTTTTGAGCAACACAGTTTACCTCTTGGGTCTCTGTTTCCTCATCTGTAAACTAGGAGAGTGGGGGATTGAATCAATGTGGAATGAAGTAAGAAGAATGAGGAAATAAATACAGCAAACAACAGCAATACTTCAGAATGGAAAGAACAATCGAGACAAAGCTGCAGAAGTAGAGTGACTGAGTTTGGTTCCAAAAGATCATGGGTCACAGATATGTGAAGACACTTTTCCCTTCTTCAAAAGTGGGGGGATATGGCTGTGGAATGGTGCATATAATACTTCCCCTGTGCCTATTCTTCCTTGATATGATGGTTAATTTTGCAGAAATTAAAAAAACAAAACAAATTCTACCTATTTTTAAAAATTGGTGTTGGCTCTCAGGCAAGAGGGATACCATAAGAAAACACCTCAATCCAAATTATTTTTTTTATATATAAATGAGGGGAGTGGAATGAAGGATTTCTGAGGTCTCCAGCTTAGTAATATCTCTTGGGGCACAAAGTAGATCCTCGATAAATATTGAAGAGACTTGACTGTTTGGTTCCTTCTAACTAGCTCTATGAAGGACGGTGGAGAAACTTCAAGAAGACCACAGGATGGTGAAGACACAGTCCTGGCCTTCGGGGAATTCCTGCCTGCTTGGGGAGAAGCCACATACATGAACCACATGATCAAGCATCTCCAGAAGAAGAGAGGAGAAGGTAGCCCCCCCCCCCCTCCTGTCTCTACAGAAGGAGGCACTATGGGAGGAGAGTCTTGTATGAACTGTCAGACTCGATGGATGTGTCTATGAGCTTTGGCTAACTGCTTTATTTCCATTCTTTTTTTGGAACTCTTTAGTCTGAGAGAGGATCCTGGGAATAACTGACAGAAAACACTAAGGACGGCCCAAGTGGTTCTGCCATTTTAACCACTTCCACCTCGTCCTCCTGGTGCCAGCTTCATACCTGCCACTCCAAAAGGCCTCCGGAGGCCACAAGTGTGCTTCTTCCCCTCCTTCAGCTCCATGTGGCCCACACGGATGATTTGGCACACCAGGCTGATCTTGGGTCGGATGAGGTCGGTGCTGCTGAGGTCCTGGGGGGACAGAGGAAAGCTGTCAGGGCCAGACCCCTTTGTCTACCCCAACCCTGCAGCATAAAGACCCTGCTTAGGATCCCGGACTTCATTTAGACCTATTGGGGAAGTAAGATATCGTGTGGACCTTTTCACTTCCCTAGGCTTCAGTTTCCTCATTTGTAAAACGAGAGGGTTGGCTGAGACGGTTCCAAAGGTGCCCTCCAACTCCAGAATTGGGATCTTATGAAGTCTCTTAACCTCTTTTGGCCTCAGTTTCCTCATCTGTAAAATGAGGGGGTTGACTGAGACGGTTCCACAGGTCCCCTCCAACTCCAAAATTGAAGTCTCTTAACCTCTTTTGGACTCAGTTTCCTCATCTGTAAAATGAGGGGGTTGACTGAGACGGTTCCAGAGGTCCCCTCCAACTCCAGAATTGGGATCCTATGAAGTCTCTTAACCTCTTTTGGACTCAGTTTTCTCATCTGTAAAATGAGGGGGTTGGCTGAGACGGTTCCAGAGGTCCCCTCCAGCTCCAGAACTGGGATCCTATGAAGTCTCTTAACCTCTTTTGGCCTCAGTTTCCTCATCTGTAAAATGAGGAGGTAGAACTCTCCAGCTCCAGAGCTAGGCTCCTTTGCTCAGGCTCTGTCTTCAGATCCCGTGTTCTTTTCCATGGGATGCTGCTGCCTCTGCTGTACTCAAATGAATGATGTCTTCCTCTCCCACTCCTCCACACCCTCCCCAAGAAGGGAGAGCTTTGTGCAAAGGAGTCCAAGGATTTCCCACCCCTCCTCTGGACTCTTTCTCTCTAGGACACCAATTCACAAATCAAAACCAAAGCAAACAGAGGAGTCTAAGTGGATCCTGTTATCAGCATATTCACTGGCCCATTAAATAAGCCAGCAAGGGATGGATTTCACAGGGACCCTGAGGCAGTCCCCGCTGACTGCCCAGCCATTTATCTGGGTTGTTTTTATTTAGTTATTTTAAGAATAACATGGTCTTGGAAACAAAATTCTAGGTTCAGATTCTGACCATTACCTAGCAGCTCTGTGAATGGACACATGTTTTTAATCTCACTAAGCTACAGAAAATTCTCTAAGACTCAAAGTGGTGGATGATTTGTAGTTGGTAAAAAGTCATCGAGTCCTAGTGATGGACCTCAGAGATTTCACTTCACCCCCATTGGTTAGCACATAATGTTCTTCTGTCTTGGAGCCAATACCCAGTATGGATATGAAGACAGTAAGTAAGGATTTAACCCAGATTTAAACCTAGGACTTCCCAATTCTAGGCCTGACTCTATTCACTGAACCACTTGGCTGCCCTTGTTTTGTTACCTTAAAAAAATTATTACAAATGAAAGCACTTTGGGTAGGCTATGCTCATCATTCTCACCTGGATTACTGCCTGCTGGTAGGTCTCCCTTCCTCACGGTTCTTTCCACTCCAATCAATCCTCTATTCAGTCACTAAAATCATTTTCCTACACTAGAATCCAATCACGTCATTCCCCCTCTACCCAATAAACTCCAGAGGTTCCCTGTGGCCTCGAGGACCAAATATAAAACCCTCTGTTTGCCATTCATGGCCCTCCTTTTGCCTTTCCAATTTTTTTGATACCTTAATCCCTAATGGCACTGTTTTCTTGGTTGCTCCTCCAACAAGATACTCTATCTCTCAGCTCTAGAGATTTTCTCTGACTGTGTCCTGTGTCTGAAATCTTCTCCCTCCTCCATTGCAACTATTGACCTCTCCAACTTCCTTTAAGTCCCACCTAAAATCCCACCTTCTACAGGAATTCTTCCCTGATCCCTCTGATGCCTTCCTTTGTTAATGATTTCCTCTTTATCCTATTTACAGCTGATTTGTGTGTAAGCTCCTTAAAGGCAGGCACTGTCTTTGGCTTCTTTCACTATGCCCAGTGCCTGGCACAATGTTGGATTGATTGGCTGTCTGGGAAAGGGAAATATTTAGAAATGATCAGGCTATAAAAACAAATAGCAACAGAAATTTTTCTTTCCAAATGAATAAAATAGGAAAAATAAAGCTTTCTACTATTCAAAAATATAAGAGAATGAATGAAAAAAAGTAAATCTATAAATAAATTGAGAGGGGAAGGAAGGAGATCATTTAAGGACTCCCTCCAGTGGATCCCACTTGGTGAAGTTTTGGGAGAGCCCAGGCAGAAGCCTCCCAGGATGGTCTATGATTTGCCTCCATTGAAGAGGTCAAGAATCTACTGGGGAAAACATGGCAGTAAAAGGGAAGAAAAAAAATATAAAGGGGGAAACAGTCAAATTGGAGGAAACTCACAGTAAAGACTGCCTGAAGATTGTTGAGCTTCTCAATCTCCTTCGGCATCCCGTTGCTACCCCAGCGGATCAGGTAGTTCTCACTGGTGAAATTGAAAACAGAAATAAAAGCCATCATCAGGTAACTGATGGAGGATATTCACAGAGGGTCCAAAATGGCCTCTGGGTCAGCTAGAAAAAGGGATCAGCGTGGGGGAAAGGGAAGAGCCTGCTTCACCGGAACGAGCAGGCATTCGGGGAAGGAGAGCAAGAACTTGTAATGTGACAATTATGTCACCCTCCTTCATTTCCCTGGACCCTCCTCAATCCCATTTTAACTGCATTCCCCAAGGAGAGAACATAAAGCCCCTGTCCCTAAACTACCTTTTCCTCATTTTGTATGTGTTTTGTCCATAATTTTATATGGACAAGTTACTTCCTGAGGACAGGGACTACTTCACTCTAGTCTTTGTAAAAAAGCACAGGTCAGTGGATAAAACATGAAAACATGAGTTCAAATCTGCCCTCTGCTCTATACCAGTTGTAGGACCTTGGGAAAGTCACCTAACTTCTGTCTCAGTTTCCTCATCTGTAAATAATCAGAATGAGAAGCCTAGCCACTTTCTCTCCAGCACCATCCTTCCCTTATCTCTTGTTGCTTCTCAAGCTCCCTTCAGGATGAAGTCAGGCTTAAGTCACTGGATTCTTTGAGGAGTCCATTAGAAGAACCTTCAAACACTCCCTTACCTGATAAATCTGGACTGATCGGGGTCGTAAAGGGCCATGAGCAGCTCAGCATCTTCCCCAATATTGCAGACAAAGTTCTTAAAGTTTATATAGAGGCAGTAGGTGTGCATCGTGTTGAAGATTGACTGGCCCCGTAAGTCCAGGTTCTGCAGGATGGACTGATGGCCAGAGAAAAGAGAGAAGATGAGTCCAGCAGAGGATGGAAGAGGATGGAAGACCCACATCCAAATCTTTCCTCTGACTCATGCTAGCTCTATGACTGGAAGGAAGTCACTGAACTCATCTGGAAAATGGGATAATAATGCCTGCTTCTCCCTTTTTCCTAGCCAATAGTGGATAGATCTCTGCCAGCCTCAGTTTTCCTGTCTGTAAAATAGGGATAATCAGAGCATCTATTCCATATGACTGTTGTGAGACTCAAATGATTCTATAATCTATATCTACAGGTCTATACTCTCTCTATATATATGTCCATAGAGCTATACTTTCTCTATATATACATAGATCTAAAATCTCTCTAAATATATCTATAGATATATCTCTCTATATCTAGAATCTATATATTTATAGATCCAGAATCTCTCTCTATATCTATAATGTGTATTTATAGATCCAGAATCTCTCTCTATATCTATAATGTGTATTTATAGATCCAGAATCTCTCTCTATATCTATAATGTGTATTTATAGATCCAGAATCTCTCTCTATATCTATAATGTGTATTTATAGATCTAGAATCTATATATATCTATTATCTCTTTCTATATCTACAATCTCTATATTTATAGATCCAGAATCTCTCTCTATATCTATAATGTGTATTTATAGATCTAGAATCTCTCTCTATATCTATAATATCTGTATTTATATATCTAGAATCTATATAGGTCTGTAGATCTCTCTATATCTACAATCTCTCTCTCCATATCTATAGCACGAGAGCTCTGCAGACCTTTCTCTTAGATCTATCATCTCTCTCTCCATGTAGATCTATAGACAGAGATCTGTAATCTCTAACAAAAGAGTCCCATAAGGGCTCCCTGGAGCACACAGGGTTTTATTGTCTGCCGTGCTACAATGGGGAGCCCCTCAAGCTGTGGAGGCTGGGAAGGGTCTTTGCTTCTCAGTCCCCGGGAGGGGAGGGTGCACCCAGCCCCGTGGCCCATCTCAGGGGAGGCACCTTCTCCTCCTGGATCCTTTCTTCGATCCGCTGCGAGGCCACTTCATGGGCCCGGAACAGGGCGATGGTGCTGGTCTTATCCGGGTCTAAGATGTTTCCATTGTCATCTCGTACCACGAGGTCAAGTCCAAGCATTCTGGAAAGACAGGGAGAGCTGGGGTGGTGGGCTATCCCTGTATGAGGAAGGCCCTTCGAGAATGGGCAGTGAGGTAGCACAGTGGATAGAACAGCAGACCTGGAGTCAGGAACACCTGAGTTCCAATCTGGCCTCAGACCCTTCCTGGCTGCGTGACCCTGGGCAAGTCACTTAACCCCTTTACCCAGCCCTCACTGCTCTTCTGCCGTAACCAATACCCAGTACTGACTCTAAAATGGAAGATGAGGGTTTGAAAAAAAGAGGAGAAAGACCTGGGAGGGAGCCTCACTGAAATGACTTAAAACAGCTGCCCAAGCACCGACTAAGCCTGGGCCGGGGCTCTGCAGCAGCAATTCTAGAACTTCCTAATCCTTGAAGAGCAGGCGGTACCTTGGAGAGCTGTCTTTAGCTGCCCCCCTCCCCCTCTAAGGCCAAATGCAGACAGAGGGCCAATCCCCTCTGGGGCCTGACAGAGGCTGGCCCCGGGACTGGCCCCTGACGAATGGGGTCTGGAAGAGCAGCCCTGGCGGTCCCCGGCTCACCTGTTGCCATGGTCGATCTTGGCCGTGACCTTCTTCTGGAGCTCGGCTAGCTCGTCCTTGGGGAGGGTCCCCGACAGGATCTGGGATCGCCACTCGATCAGGCTGTACGTCATCTGCTGCAGCTGCCGGAAGAGGGTGACCTTGTTGTTCTAGGGAGAAAGGGAAGAGGAGGCTGGAATCACAGAGCCCAGGAGGCCAAAATGGCGCCCGTGGTCGGCCATGAGCTCCTTCTGGCTCGTAGCGATGGCTCGGAGCTCTGCCCTGCTCTTCCTGGGAACCAGCGATGTGGATTATAGACTCAGTGCTAGAAGGGACCCTGGAGGACACGCAGTCCACTCCCCCCCCCCCCAGGTTTGCAGATGAGGAAACTGAGGCACAATGAGTTTGAATGACTTGCACAAAGTGACCAAGTGAATGGAGTGAGATTTGAACCCAGATCTTAATGAGTCAAGTATCTTCCCTGAACTATTCTCCCTTCTCTCATGGTGGTCTGGAGACCTGTATGGACTCTTCCTTGGGAACCTCTACTTGAGGAAATGTCTACACTATCCATACTCACTAGAAACTCCACTCACACTTGCCCACAGGAGATTCCAGGGTCAGTTGCTTTTTAAACCCTTGTCTTCCATCGACAGAAGAGAGGTGAGGGCTAGATAATGGGGGTTATGTGACTTGCCCAGGGTCACACTGTGAGGATGTGTCTGAGGGTAGATTTGAACCCAGGATTTTCCATCTCTGGGCCTGGCTCTCCATGCCACACAGCTGCCCCAGAGGCAAGTTTTGAAGCCAGATTTTCCAGAGTGCACGTATGATCTCCGAATGACTGTGCTCTCCAGATAACTTCCCTTTTCAATTTTGCCAACTATCCAGGCTCCAGAAAAGTATAAACGAGGGTTTTGTTTTCTAGAGTTTATTTCTGAGGAGCACAGACCCACCCAGACATCTCATTCAGCTCTGCGAAAGAGGGAGCAATCTTGGTGTCAAGAGGAGGAGGTCCTGAGAAGCCCCAGAAGGGGGTCAGAAACCAAGCCTACAGCCCACTTTGTGCCGTCTGAGATTCCTCGTTAGTAAGGAAAATCAGTCTTAACTCACAGAACTCAAGATTCTTTGGGATAAAAAGGACGTCACCCATCCTGGGCCCGAGCGTGAATCCCCTGACTCCATTTCTTCCAGGGTGACTAGAGAAGCTAAACGATGGCTTCATTATACACGGCATGGGTTTAAGAGGGCTCAGAAGTATGTTTGTGGCAGGGTCTGCTTTACTCTGGCCCCATGTTCCTTCCGCCTTCGTTTCAATTAAATTAGAGCCTGTCAAAGGCATTTTAATGAAGACCTATGCGTGCCAGGCCTGTGTGCCAAGTCTTCCCCAAAAGGAGGGTGAGCACAGCCACTCTGTCTAATTTCTCTGCCATCAGAAATCCCAACAAATGAGCCGAAGGCCTCAATTGTCCCCTTTGCTTTAAAGAATTGAATATAGAGGGTGCAATCAGGGAGGTCTTGAAAGGCAGCCGTTGGAAGAGGAGGCCCGTGAAAACAGAAATATGGACAAAGTCACAGGGTTGTACCTCTGAGAAAGTCCAGCTACTTTAGGAAAGGAACCACAGGTCTAGATCTAGGAGGCCCCTTGATGGCCAATTGGTCTGATCTGCTCATTTTACAGATGGGGAAACTGAGGTCCCATCTTGTCCAGCATCAAGCTCATTGGTTTATTGGTCTAGAGCTAGAATGAACCATGGAAGCCATCTCTTCTGCTCCTTTCATTTTACAGTGCCCAGAGAGATGAAGGGATTTCATAAGCCTCCTACACTTTCCTCCCTTATTTATAGACAAGGAAGTGAAGGTCCAGGGAGATCATAACATTTGTCCAAAGTCACACAGATACTAGGGGTTGGTTTAGGAAAAAAACAATCATTTGATTTAAAAAAGGAAAGAAGAAAATCAAATGAGTAGCATCAAAAATAACTGAATTCATCACCAGTGAAGGAGAAATTCAAGCAACCACTAGCAGCTACTTTGCCCAATAATATGCCAATAAATCTGACAATCTAGGTGAAATGGATGGATGGTCCCAGAATTATAAATTATCCTGATGAACAAAAGAGGAAATCGAATACTTAAAGAATCCCAACAAAGAAAAAGAAATTGAGCAAATCACCAAAGGACTCCCTAAGGAAAAATCCCCAGGATCAGATGCATTCCCAAGTTGAATTCTGCCAGCCATTTAAAGAACAATCGGTTCTAATTCTAGAGAAATGATCTGGCAAACTAGGCAAAGAAGGAGTCCTGCCATATTCCTTTTATGACATAAACCTAAGCCAGTAAGAGTAAAGCAACCAGAGGGTCGTCATCAGAGGGAAGATTCAAACTCAGGGCTTCTGCCCCCTGAGATGATACAATTTCTATTACCACATGAAAAAAGTCCATCGAGAAAGTCAGAAGGGAGAGGGAGGGAACAGGAATCCAACCATCACTTTTCTCTTTACAGGATAATTACCACATCGCAGGGCATCTCCCCTCTCATTAGCTTCAGAATTGGAAGGAAGAATGAGAGGGAGGGAGGCTCCTTGTGGGCCTGCGGATCATATAGAAAATATTTGACAAAGTGAGTGAAGGTTTCCATAGAAATGTTCCTTTCCTGGTAATCAACCAGAGGGAGCTCATTGGGAGCTCTTTCACTGGCGAAATGTCCCCTGGAAGCATAAAGGCAGGCATTCAGGGACCACCAGCAGCTTAAAATCATCTAGTTTGGGGGTGGTTAACCTCGCTGGAAAAAAAGAACAAATCATTAGGGCCTCCCATTTACAGGATCACAGATTCAGAGCCCAGAGGGACTTCAGAGGCAGTTGGGTCCAAACCAGTCATTTGAGAAAAGCTGAGTGAGGTCATCGAGACATTTCCAGTAGCAGAGCTGTCTTTCCCTCCAAGTCCCCCGACTCCTGGGCCTGGTCCATTCCCCTGTGCCCTACCACCCCTGCTAGGCTGTTTTCTTTTTTGCATGAATGAATGAAAAAGCATTTACTAAATGCTTACTTGGGCAAATCAAAGAGCCAACGATTCTCCTCTGGGCACATCTCTCTCTGTGGAGCTGCGCTGTAGCCCTTCCACCTCTCTGCTTGGCCGCTTTTCAGATAAGAAGGCCCAAAAGCCTGTGCTGGTTCTCTGGACCTCCTCTCTCTAACTAGCGTCCCTCCCTCTTTTAAAACAGAAACAGGCTTCAGAAATTGGAAGGTGATGGCCACCCCTGGTGGGGCTCTCTTTGAAGCACCATGTTTGGTCTTGGGTGACTCTAGTTTGCTGAAGTGCTAAGAGCGCCTCAAATTAGGGCTGGGACACCTGGGTTCTAGTTCACTAACTTCCCCTTTCCTGCAGTCAGAGAATCTGGGTTGGAATCTGGACTCTGTCATTAATTATCGGGGTGATAGGAGGTGAGTCACTTCCTCTCTTAATTCCCAGTTTCCTCATTTATAACCTAAGATTCTGTGATCTTGTGGGACCTAAATTTCCTCTTCTTCAGTTGAAGCTTTCCTAGGTCCTTTGATCAGTCACCAAAACCATGTTCTATGAGTTCCTTCACCATCCCAGTCACCCTTCTGCTGAAGTGGGGCATACCCCATCTTGTCAATAATCTGGAAATGTAATGAAACAAGAGCATTGGATTTAGAGTCTGGGGGCATTTCCTCCTCTGTCACTGCTGCCCTCCCCTTCCCCCATCCTCCTATCTCTTCCTATCTACCAGCTTCTTCTCTGTCACCTATAAAGACACCCAGGTGTCCGGGGACCATCCTTTAAAAATGGTTATTGAAGCCAGTCCTCCTACTCTCCCCAGAACTCCTTCAGAAAACCATCTACACTCTCCTTTCTCTCTCATTCTAACCTTTAGCAACCTGGTTCCATAATCATCAGTCAGTGGAAAACACTCCTTCCAAGGTTACCAATGGATGGACCAATTCTCCATCCCCACCCTTCTTGATCTCCTTTTAGCATTGGACACTACCAGATGCTCTTCTCTGGAATATCTTGATGGTATTCTCACTTGGTTCTCCTTCTCACCTATTGCTCAGTCTCTTTGGCTAGGGATCATATCCTCTAAGGGTGGCTAAACCCCAAGGCTTTGTCTTAGCTCCCTTTCTCTCTCTCCCCTTATAACTTAATGGTACCATCAGCTCCAACTTATTAAATTTATATCTCTGTAAATATAGGCTATATCTAGAGATATAGCCCCAGAGTTTCTGTGGATCTACCATCCAATTTGAATAAACAATTCCACTGACAATGGGAATATGGCACCATTGTGAATTGGATATCCTGTAGAAATCTTCTCAAATTGTCAAATTCAAATGGGGCTACATTTGGGCTCCCGGGTCCCTTCTTTGGCTCTGTGTTGACAAGTAGAAAGGAGGTTCACTTATCCCAAGTGGAGGTAAAGAAGGGTGGAACTTACTCTCAAGCATCTCTAGGGCAATTAAAAAAAACATCTCCCAACCTAGCCTTGGACATTACCTAACCACCCTTCCTATCATCCGCTCCTCCTCCAAAGCAAATACGTAAGGGGAGAGTTGGGGGGTGGACAGCGGAGGACACACCCACGGCTCTTAAGTCAGACTTTGTTCCAAAGAGCTCTCTTAAGCTTCCCTTCCACAAACATTTCTCAACTCCAGGCCATTAAAGAAGTCTTCCCATCAAAAAGAGAAACCCCCAAACAAGGGAGGCACATACCAAATCTGTTTCTCCCCAGCCACTGAAAACGCCCACAAACAAGGGCAAGATGGCCACTGAGGGAGATCAGCCAGGATAGTCACACAGGAAATCTTCCATTTTTGAAAATGCCCTTCACTCTGGAATTTGATATCCTGCCTCTCCTGCTGGAGACTCCACCAGTGTCTCCTGGACCAGGGCCCAACCGAAGAGGCTATCTCTCCAGAAGAATGCTTGGCCTTGCTACTGTGAGGCCAAGGCCATTGAGAATCTCATGATTACTAAAGACAAAGGCCACAGACTGGATAAGAAGAGGTCTTGGGAGAGAAATAGGGGCTGTCCTTGCAAGTGATTCAGGTCACAGTGAGACAAAGACAAAGCTATTAGGTGGGAAGAGCTTCCATTCTGGCCAATGTTCCTGGCTTGAGGCAGTGTGGCACAGTGGAGAGGGCTCTGGGTTTAGAAGTAGAGGACCAGCATTCAAATCCTGCCCCTGACACTATCTACCTTTGTAACCTTGGTTAAGACACTGGGGTTCAGGTTCCTTTTCAGAAATTAAGGTCCAGAGAAATGAAGTGATTTTACCTAAGATTAACCAGTAAGTCGATGAACATTCTTAAGCACCTATCATATGCCAGCCACTATGCCAAAGATACAAAGAGGCAAAAGACAGTCTCTTCCTTCAAGAAGCTCAGGCAAAGGGGGAAAACAACAGGCAAATAAACATGTAAAAACAAGCTGAAGGTATCATAAATAGGAAATAATCAACAGAGGGAAGGCACTAGAATTAAGAGAACTTTGGGAAGGTTTCTTATGGAAACAGGGATTTTAGCTGAGACTTAAAGGAAACCAGGGAAGCCTGGAGGCAGAAATGAAAAGGAAGAACATTCCAAATATGGGGAACAGCCAGAAAACAGGCCTGGAGTAGAGAGATGGAGTATAGAAGGCATCTCAGACAGAATTGGAAGCCAAGTTCCCCGACTCCACCTCCAGGGCTCTTAACACACTTTCATGCTGCTTCTTGGACCCTCTCATTTGGCAAATGAAGATACATATGTCAGGGAGGTTAAGAGACTTGTTTAGGGTCACACAGAGTAATCAAAATGGACAGCTCCAAACTGGGAATCCACCAAAGTGACTTTGGGATGATGTGTAAATAGAAGACGGACAAATGATGGGTGCAGGGCCTTGGGAGAAATCATGGCAAGTGGAACCAAGAGACTCCCTCTACAAAATGTGGGTTTTAAAATTAATGTACAATCACTAAAGTATTATATATATATATATATATATATATATATATAAGATTTATTAAAACAAAAAAAAACTAGAGTTAAAAGGGCACTAACTCACTTAAGCAGCAAGAAAAAAAGAGATCGAGGGAGGAGTTATAGCCAACTTATAACCAATCATGCAACCATGAAAAAATGAGGACCACAGGAAAAAGGGAAAGGACTCTAGGTAACACAGAAAGGAATTTTGGGTACTGCAGTTTTAGGGGTTCAAGAAATTCCAACTATACAAAAAGAAGGCTAATCCCATGGCAAAGACAAGGAGTTCTACCATCTGGCCACAGCGGAGCGACAGCCCAGGGTAGTAGAGATCTCAGGAGTCTGGACCCAGGTCTGTTATTAACTGTTAGTGTGTTCTTCTTGGTCACTTGTCAAATGAGTTGTTGGTCTAGTCATCGCCCTAAAATCTTCCAGCCCTAAGATGCTGTAATTCCATGAGAAAATGCTTAACACCTTGGAAACAGAAATGGCAGAGCCCATCAAGCAAGGAGGAAGATGGAGAACACCATTTGTCAGTGGTTTCCTGCTTACTTTATGAGTCCCTGCCAATAACAAAAGCAGTCTACAACAGGATCATCGTAATTGTTTAAGAGTTTTCTTGGCTTATCTTCATTGAGTCAATCAAGAGCAGCCAAGAGACATCTTGAAATATGGACAGGTAATAAAGGACATTGTTGACCCTGAAGAAAAAGAGAAGAGGCCCCATGGAGGACCAGGGTTCTCTGAGCATTTTGATTCCTACCAAATGCAATGCTACTTGTAGAAAGGGAGGTTTCCACCAAATCATGTTTGGTTCTGAATATTAATATCTACAAGAGGTCAGATGCTATAGAGAAAGAGTACAGAGTGAGGAGTAAAAGGCTTTATGACCTTAAGGGCCTATGACCTGGATTCAAACCTCACTTATTGCCTATCAGCTTCAGGCAAATGACAGAGTCTCTCTTTGACTCAGTTGCCTCATTTGTAAATGAGGAAGTTGGATTAGATGGAAAGGGATGTCTGGTCTTTCAGTGCTTTTTTTTTTTGCTACTCTGCTGCCAATTGGAATGGGTTCTGGCCTCACAATCTAAGAATTTATAGAATGGTGGAAGTCAGGAAGAACTGAATTCAAATCCCACCATAGATACCAGCTGAATTAACCTCTCTATGCTCTGTATAAGATAGTCTATAAAATGTTTTTTAAGCTCTAAATCGGTGATCCTATGACAATTGTGAATCCTTGGCCCATATCTCCTTGTCTTGTTGCCCATTCTAACTAGGAGGTCTGGCACAATTATCTAGTAGACACAGTGAAACTGTTACGTATTTATCACCCATTCATTCAAAGAGGAGACTTTTGAGACACCTTGGACAACAAGGAGATCAGAAAGTCAATATTTAAAGGAATGAATTCAGACTTCACTGGAGGGACAAATGTTGAAGTCTAAATACTTTGACCACATAATGAGAGGACAAGACTCATTGGAAAAGATCCTGATGCTGGGAAAGTCTGAAGGCAAGAGAAGATGGAGATGGTAGAGGATGAAATGGTTAGATTATGTCATGGAAGCAACAAACATGAATTTGAACAGACTTTAGGAGAAAGTGGAGCAGAGAAGAGCCTGGCTTGAAGAATCTGACAAATCTGAATAAAAAACAGCATTAAAACAACATTTGTGAAGCCCCTTATGGGTGAAACTGTTTATCTAAGACCTGGCCCCAGACCACATGGAGCTCATGGTTTAGTGAAGGAAGAGTAAGACATATACAAATACGAAGGTAGCCAATACATGAAGCTCTAATGATCAGGACATTGTTCAATATATAACAAGTCTAAATTGAATAATTCCTCCTACTCATTCTAGGGTTCTAGTCCCTCCTTTGGGATACAGGAGATGGGTGATCCCAGGCTACTTTTGAATTCTATTATCTTATAAGTTGAAAAAAATTGGCACTGAACACAATGAAATCAAAATGACCAAGCAAGGAGCCAAAGAAGAGATTTGCACTGTTATCTTTCCAAGCTTCATGGCAGAGGTGGGGTCCTATGGGTGTTTATTGCTGTATAAAGTGTTCATATGGCCCTGGGTCTCAGAGGAAACTCACCACGTAGAGTTTGTGCCAGATGACCGCCCATTCTCGGAGGGTAGACGTGAGTTCCTGCACCAGTGGCGCCTCACTGGGAATCACAGTCTCATGTTGCCTAGAGAGAGAAACAGATCCCTTCTTGAGTTTTCTCAAAGGAGGTCTGGCCAGTGGACATTGGTTAGGGCCTTGTTTCCGGTCTGCCACTGGTCTGGTAGGAAACTCAATGGAATCTTGGAGATTTGGGGGGAAATCTACCTCGTTTAGGTCTTGGGCCATTCCCAGGCATGGCCTGAGCCTGTGAGAGTAAAAGTTTCCCCATCACGGATTTCTCCATTCTGGAGTTCTTGAATACCAAAGTTCATTAACTACATTATTAGCAAATAGATAAAAAGGAGAATAAAGGAAGGGAAGAAGCATTTATTTAGTACCTACTGGGTGCCAAGCACTGTGCTAAGTGATTTACAAATATTATCTCAAAACGTGTACAATCTATATCATAATATCTGCCTTCTTGGGGAGGGGGGAAAGGGAAGGATGAGAGAGGGAGAAAGCATGGATGGCAAAATATCAGAAAAAATATTAAAAGCGGTACCTATACTTAAAAAAATTGAATAAAACAAATATTATCTTATTTGAACCTCGTAACAACCCCAGGGGGAAGGTGCTATGATTATCATCATCCCCATTTGACAGATGAGAAAACTAAGGCAGACAGGTTAAATGATTTGTTGAGGATTACCCAGCTAGTAAATTTCTGAACTTTTGATTTGAACTCAGGTCTTCTTGACTGTTGCTCAGTGAAGAAGATTCATAAGGAGACCCTGACTACTCAGAAGGAAACATGACTGGCCTTGGAATCAGTGGACTTGGGTCCTAATTTCTATTTTGCCACCCACCTGATCTTGGCCAAGTCACTCAAACTTTCTAGGTCAGGATTTTTTTCATCTGTCCAACAAGGGGGTTGGACTGAGTCAATCGTTCTTTGGAGGGTAGCCATGGCTAACCAACGTGGTATGAGTTTCATTAAATGGCAGCCATTTATTCAATACATCTGTTAAGTACTGGCTAAGGGCCAGGCACTGTGCCAATAAGCTCCCTAGACCCAAGAAGAGGCAAAAGACAGTTCCTGCCCTCAAAGAACTCACAATCTAACAGATAAGCCTCCAATCAAATGGACCTGCAATGTACTGACAATGAACAAGGATTCCAATTCATTCAACTTTCCAGAATCTTTGTGGCTATGAACAAAGTTTGAGGATCCCTGAACTAGGTGACCTAAGAGGCCCCTTTGAGCTCTAAATCCTATGAACACCAAACACTGTACCAGGTCTTCTCATGTATGCTTTCTTCCCAAAGCTCAAAGAAGGCAGCCAGGAGCCCTGGAGAGAGGGAGTAAGGAGGGCGTAATCTGGCTACAAAGCCCCAAGCTCCAGATGCCCTTCATAGAAGCATCCTGAGTTTCCTCATCCATGAGAACCAGAACCCACCATCCTCCTGGCACCCCATACATATAGTCTGCTATCGGGGCTGAGAACCCATGGAATGCTACCAGATCTCCATCCCCATAGAACTCCTGGGCCAGAGTATGCTTTAAACCTTTCCCCATCTCCTTCATCCACTCACCTCCCAAATATTAGTGTTTTCTCCCAAGATTTCCTCCCATTTACAAAGTATAAATCTTGTATGCACTTAGACAGCTAAGTGGACTCTCCCATTAGAGAAGAAGCTTCTTTAAAGCAGGGTCCCAAGGGTCTTGGGGTCTCTTTTGACCTTCCTCTGTATCCCTATCACTTGGCATAGTGCCTGGCACATAACAGGCATTTATTAAACTTGTGGATTGACTGATATGGGAAAAGATATTTAAAAAAAAGGAAAAATAGGAGAAAAGAATGCCATGGGAGGACATGGTATATATATAGACTGTCCCTCTTCAAACAGGCCAGTGGGGATGGGGAGGAGAGAAGAACAATATTTGTCATTGATGTAATGTTCAGAATTTTAGGAAACTCTTTTATAAATGATAGTAAAAGAGCTGAAACATCCTTGAAGGTCATCCAGTCAAATGTCTACAGTGACCCAGGTTGGTTAACTGATTTGTCTGACGTCATGCAGGCCACAGAACAAGCAAGAGAGGTGAGAACTGTTCCCTGGTCCTCTTATTTCAAGACTCAATGCAACACCCTCACAATTACCCTCTGAAGAAGGCATTATAGGCATTCTTATCCCCATTTAACTCATGAGGGACTCAAGAGATATTAAAACCTTGCCAGGGGGACAGGCAGGTGACTCGGTGGATTGAGAGCCAGGTCCAGAGACAGGAGATCTTGGATTCAAATTTGACCCCAGATACTTCTTAGCCGTGAGATCCTAGGTAAGTCCCTTCACCCCCATTGCCCAGCCCTTACCACCCTTCTGCCCTGGAACCAATACACAGTACTGGTTCTAAGATGGAAGGTAAGGGTTTAAGAAAAATTAGAAAATTTGTTAATGCTCACCCAAGTTGACCACCACCCTCTCAGGTGTCCTCACAAGCACTCACCCTCGATCCTCCACCGTTGCCTCTTTCAAATGAATGTAGGTTTCAGGGAAAATCCCCTACAAAGAGAAGATATGGGGTTATATGGTAGCAAAGTCCCAACCTTGAAACACCTAACAACAACCAACAGGCATCTAGTAAGCACCTTCTATATGCCAGGCTTTGTGCTAAGCCCAATGATAAAAAATAAAAATAAAAACAGATCCTAAAATGAAGCGGCTTACATTCCATCAAGAAGATATGGCAAAATATACAGAAGGCAGCTATGGCAGGGTGAAAAAAGAGCCAATCTTGAAAGCAGAAAACCCTGAGTTCAAGACCTGCCTCTGACATGTAAAATTAAAATTAATATATAATAACTCCAAATATTATATTTTATAAGATTTCTCTCTCATTTCCTTACTTTCACTCATTCCCTCTATTTTATAAATTGCTATAGTCATTCTGACTTGAGTAATAATTTTTGGCGACCACACTCTTATAAATTTAGTCCAAACCTTTAATATTTTAACCCGTACAGACACATAACTGCTATTCAGTCCTGACAAGTTACTTAAGCAACCCGTGCTCTCAGCAATCCTCTAAGACTCTGAAGGCAAATGGATAAAGGAGTTCTCTTACATTCTCTATACTGTGAAATCAAAAGACCAACTCCCATCCTTCCTCAAATAGGGACTTATGAGATAACTGGGGGCAGTTGGGTGGGGAGGATCAGGGAAAATGTGGTGCACAAGGTGTTTTTGCTGCCTTCAAGGAAACTAAAGATGACAAGAGACAGAGAGGGGGAGGCTGTTTATTCCAAGTATGGTGGCAACCTGTGTGACTGGAGAATGAAAAGAATAGCATAAGATCCACAGCAAAGAGAATAAGGGAAGCCAAGGCACAATCTGTCAGTAGCCTGCAGTGGTTCATTTTGGTAAGAAAATGCACCACTGGGCCTCACACCAATACCCCAGGACATTCAGAAATCTTGCTTCCCAACCCTTTGTGGAATTTCTAAGTGAGACAATGGAGATCTAGATTTCCCTTCTTTTCCTATATTTGAAGGATGAAGCCTTCCCATGACCTTCCACTGGCTTAGCCAAGGCTACAAAGGATTCTTTCCAGGCTCGCCAATTTTGATTCATATTCTAGGAGTCCATCTTGGGCTAATGGAAATAGAACAGAGGCTTCTACCTCATCCCTTGATAATCTGAAGACTTGTAGTCATGGCATCAACAGAGAGCATCAACTCACATTCACAGGTTCATGGTTGATCCTAACACTTTCACTTTATGGTTGGGGTACTTGGGTCTAAGAGAAGTTAAACAACTTGCCTATAGGCATTGAGTTAAGTGGTAGGGCTTGGATTCAAAACAAGGGTCCCATAGTCCACTGTGGTCAATAAGTCACTTATCCTACCTGAGGAATTGGAGATAAAAAGAAAAGTAAAAGTCCCTCCCCCTTCAAGAGCTCCTCTTCCAAAGGAGGGCGGAGGACAATATAAAAATAGATACCTACAAACATTCTTTCCACTGTCCCACATGGCACACCTTATAAAAAGTCTAGCCACCCCATTGAATGATGACACATAGACCCTGAGAGTGCCTCATGTACAAGTGACTTGCCCAAGGTTACACAGGCTATCAGCCCGGATTCAAGACCAGGTCCTCCAATATCGAATCCAGTCCTTGATGGACTGCCATTCCATAGGAAGATGGCGAATAAGCCTTTAGCATGGACATTTTAGCTTTGAAGGCACCACACAGCTCTGCCCTGTGTAGCCCATGAAATCATTTTGAGGATCTGCTCAATGCCCTTTCTCCACTTTCACAGATATTCTCCATGATGGCTGCTCTTTATTACTTGGTCACTTTTTACTCACCAGGGGCTCACATTACATTCTATTCAGATACTAATGAAAGGCAATTCAGCATCAGAGTTCTCCTATTGCTTTCAGTTGAAGAAATGGGCTCCAGAGAGAAGGCAGGGTAAAAGAATCCAGGGAGAAAAGGGAGGTGATAGATCCAGGCTCTTTTGTCCAGGCTTGGCCATGAATGGCCTCAAATGTACCATCCAACACTCACATCCCACCATGTTGTGGCAGCACAACATCCAACCCCTTGGGAGACTCCATCGTAGTGCAAAGAAGCAAACAGAATGAATTTCCAAAAAGAGATTCGTCAAAATTTCTGCCACCAGCAGTCTAAATGTTTCCAACCATGTAGCATTAGCAAACTATTTTTTCTTTTTAAAAAAAATCCTTGGGGGCAGCTGGGTAGCTCAGTGGATTGAGAGCCAGTCCTAGAGACGGGAGGTCCTAGGTTCAAATCTGGCCTCAGACACTTCCCAGCTGTGTGACCCTGGGCAAGTCACTTGACCCCCATTGCCTAGCCCTTACCACTCTTCTGCCTTGGAGCCAATACACAGTATTGACTCCAAGACGGAAGGTAAGGGTTTAAAAAAAAAATCCTTATTGTCTTTCTTAGAATCAATACTGTTCATTGGTTCTAAGGCAGAAGAGTGATACGTGCTGGGCAGTGGGTGCTAAGAGACTTGCCCAGAGTCACACAGCTAGGCAGCGTCTCAGGCCAGATTTAAACCCAGGACTTCCTGGCTCTAAGACCTGGCTCTCCATCCACTGAGCCACCCAGCTGCCCCAGAAACCCTATTTTTTCATTAGACTGTAATCTTCTTGAGGGTGAGGACTTTCTTTTGCCTTTTTGTATTCCCAGAACTTAGCACAGTGCTTGGCATATAGAAGGTGCTTAATAAATGTTAATTGATTGTATATTGATTTATTGAAGTCACAACTTCTCTGGGTTTGGTTGATGAATCAGCTGTAAAATGAGGAAGTTGTCCCCACTGCATTTTCCATCTCTTTATCTATGCTATCTCAAGCGGCTTACACATTACTGGAGATGAAACACATGTCCCATTACGTATGGTACAGATGAAATTCAGAGCCCTGGCCTAATAGTTCCTTATTCTGACATTCTCTGGCCGTGACTGCCTCTCAAGAGCTAGGAGAGGGTTGGCTCCAATAGCGTGTTTTCTGTTCCTGATGCATGGGTATTTCCTATGCTGGTACAGCTTGGGGACACTAGGCGCTAGTGGAGAGAAGAGTGCCAAAGACACGCCTCTGAAACTTGCTCATTGTGTGACCCTGAGTCAATCCATCTCCTCATCTATAAAACATCCTGAGGTCCCTTCCAACTCTATGAGCCTGTGTTCTCCGAGGAGCCCTCATGGGTGAGGGTGGGCTAAACAAGACGTAATCATCGTTGGTGCCAGGCAATTTCCTCTCCCAAAGAAATCCAGTATCAGGAAGGAATAGGGTCGACCAATTGGCTAAGCATCCTATATTCGATGACCGCAGTCCCTAAATTAGTCGAGAAAGCAGAGGGAAGAGGAGGGGACAACTGGAAACCAAGAGCAGGATCTTGACAACGACAGAGTAGATCATGGTCTTCTAGGTAGGAAGCCACAACAGGATTTTAAGACATTTTGTGATCAATTTGTATGCACCAGACATCCGATGACAGAGCGTCTTGGTACGCCTGCATTGGAGAATGCCATTATGGACCACATAAATCCTGAGTAAACCAGGCTGAGGTTCGGGTTTACATCCCATCTTGCCTCAATTCAATCCCCATCTGCTAGACTCCCCCCAACCCCCCAGTCCCTTGAATCAAAAATTAAGCCAGCAATTGGCCAGCCATGCTTCCGGTCCAACCTCAGATCAATAATGAAGCCCTGAAATACTCTTTGCTCCCGAAGTGGACACATCCGCCACATTTTATCACCCACTCCGCATAGAGTATCCAGCTTCTAAAAGACATCAAAGTCCCCATTAAAATAATAGGCATCCAAATGGACTCTTGGAGCCTGGGAAGTCAAGGAAGTGGTCACAGTGTGGCTTAAAAGGATTTCAAAGGGGCTCGGGTCCCTCAAGGAAGAGGTAGAAGCAGATAAATCTTGTCCATGACAATTGGCAGGACGTCAGTTTATTTTTCCTGGATCAGCATTCCCAGGAGAAGATTTCAAGGCCTCTCAAAAGGAGTATGTGAGCCTCCCTTTCCCACAGTAATGCAGTGGGAGGGAAAGGTCACCTTAAACAGTCAGGGGACAAGAAAGGCTTCCCCTGGCAGAGTTCCTGGAAGAATTCAGCAGGCCTTAAGGTAGAGACGGACTTCTGAGCCATCGAGAATTATCTAGAACTTGACCCTCTGCTGCTGGTTTAGAAATCCATCCTTCTTCATAAAAACGTACAAAAATGCACAGACAAAGGAACAGCCTTCCACGCTTTCTCTAATCTCCCATCCTTTGGGGGAAAGAACTTTGTACTACTGGCCATGGAACCATGGATCATGGAATTACTGAGTGTCCAAATGGGAAAGAATCCGAATACAGAACACAGAATGTGAGAACACTAGACTAGAGATGAGTAGACCACTAGAACAGAGACTCTTAGAGCTAAGAGGGACTTTAGAGCAGAGAATGTCAGAGCTAGCAGGGATTTTAGGACAGAGAGTGCCAGAGCTAGCAGGGATTTTAGGACAGAGAGTGCCAAGAGCTAGCAGGGATTTTAGGACAGAGAATGTCAGCTAGAAGGGGTTTAGAACAGAGAATGCCAAGACCAGGAATGGCTCGGATTCTTAGGACAGATCTCCAAGCTGAGAGGGACCACAGAGCACAGGTAGAACATGAAACATTAGAACTGGATGCTCCTTTTTCTGCTTCAGCTCCTGCTTGATCAGGAGGGCCTCCAGAAGCTCCATGGCTTCTCCAAAGTTGCACAGCCAGACAATGGTGGGTTTGGAAGGAGCCCCAGGCCCCCTGACTCTCAAGTCCCCAGAGCTCCGCTGCCTGGGTCATATAATTTAGATTCGCCTCATCCTTCGGGGACTCTCATTCCCCAGGCAGCATTATGCCCATGAAATGAAAGTCAAGAGCTTTGTGTGTCTCCAGATTTCAATCTTCTTGTCTGAGCTCGCTTTTTAAAAAGTCAATTTCTTTGAAGAGTTGGAAATGAATGAACAAGAAGCGTCCAGTGCTTGGTGTGTACTTAACAGATTTAGAACTCCAAGCCTGGGAAAATCGAATTGTCTTTTGGCTTCTTTAGTTAGCAGCAGCATCACTGAGGACTTGAAAGCCAAGTCAAGCCAGGTGCCAGCTTCTGTACTGTATGTAGATCAGCTGTCACAGCCAGCACAGCAGCTCAGAAAAAGGGATGTGCACTATGATTAGATGTTATTTGCTTTGGAGATTCCTCAGTCATATTCTGACTTGGGTTTGGACCCAAAGACAGTGAAGATGCTTTGGCACAAAGTCAGTGAGAGAATAAAAATAAAATTGAAAAATGAGATGGAGACTTTGGTCCTGGGGCAACAGTGAAGTCGGAAAGGCCAGGATTCTTCTGTGTGAGCTTTGATAAGTCATTTTACTCTGGATCTCAGTTTCCCCATTTGTTGAATGAAGACAGTTGGAGCTGATATCTACAAAGGTCCCACTTCCAGCTTATGCACATAAGATCTTGTGGCTTAGCCTGTTTCTTCTAACTAAAGTACATGAGGTAGCTGAGAATTTAACATCAGAATTGAAGAGGAACATAAAGGGATTTATTATTTTTTTGAGATGAGAGGGTGAATTTTTTTTAAAGCAAACTTCCATTTCAGGGTAAATTGTGGGACTTTATTGTAAAGCATATATGTGAAGGCAAAAATCTAAATGGGTTCAAGTGAAAATAATTTAGGAGACAGGAAAAGTATCCACCCACCCTGCCCTTCCTGCTCTGGATATTTCCAGTTTCTGAGATTTTGACTAGAGTATCTGTCAAAGAAACTGAGTCAGAGAGGTTAAGTGACTTTGTGGAATCATGGATTTTGAGTTAGAAGAGACCTTTAAAGGTATTTTAATCCAATCCCCTCATTTACATGATCAGAAAAATAAGAAGTGGGGACAATAAGAAGTGGGTGGCTCAGTAGATTGAGACCCTAACTTCAAGATGGGAAGTCTTGGGTTCAGATCTGCCCTCAGACACTTCCTAGCTGCATGACCCTGGGCAAGTCACTTCACCCCCATTGCCTAGCCCTTACCCCTTTTCTGCTTTGGAACCAATCACAATATTGATTCTGAGATGGATTTTCCCACAGTTGCACACAATAAAACCAGGATCCAAATCTAGAACCCCTTCTGCTAATAAGAGATAGATTCAAACCCAGGAGCTCTGACTCCCCTTGGACCATTCCATCTGTTTCCTGTTGAAAGTTGTTTTTGTGAATTACCTTCACTGACCACGTTGAATGACCTGTGATTTATGGGCTCAATCAAGTTAGATCACAGCCTTCCCTCTGCACCTTTGGTGGCAGGGATAGCCACGTGGAATATGGTAGACTCTGGGGGTTCGCCTTGCTACGATTAACCAGACGGACCTGGAAGGATAATTCCCTGTTGAGACAACACCTGATTTCTCTCTAGCTTTGCCAGAATCTATCAGGGCTTGTAGTCCTCTGGCAAAGTCTCCAAGAGCCCAAATTGCCTCGATGTCCTGTAGGACTCTGGAGGATGAAACGGTGACTTGGCATTTTGGGGAGACACCCTAAGCCTAGCCTCTTTGTGGTGAGGAAGGAGTCATGGCTGTCAGATCTGTCTGACGGGAGGTCCGACCGGAGGCTAATGAGACGAAGCTTTATTGTGGGAAAGGAAGGGGAGGAAGAGGAAGGGGGAATAAGGGGAGACCCCACAACCTACAGATGGCTGGGGGTATCCCCCGGGGTGGAGAAGGGGGGGCAATCTTTTAAAGGGGGATGGTCTGGGATGAGGTAACTTAGGTCGCCTCTAATTGGTCAAAGTTGGGGAACTTGGGTAAAGCTCATTGGATGGCCCCAAGGGGGTCGGGAAGTTCTCACACCTGTTGGTCAGTGATGCGGGAGGTCATTTGTTAGACCTGACAGCAAAGTCCTGATGCTCTGCCAGGATTTACTGGGGCTTCGTCTTGTGGTCTGGACAGGTGCTGCAGTTGGGGGGCCATTGGTCTTGTTAGGGAAGGAGGAAAGGGAAACGGGGTTTTGGTCCCAGGATCTAGCCATGGCTAAAGGACAAACTGGGGCTTTGGAGTCATGGGGAAGAGGAAGGAATGGCCTCAGGGAAAGCAGTGAGTGCGCCTTTGTCGAGGGCTACAGCAACTCCTTTCTAGATGTGCAGAGGAAGGGCAGAAAGACCTCATCTCGGACACTTCCTCACGCGTGATCCTGGGCGAGTCACTTCACCCCAATCACCCAGTCCTCGCCGCTCTTCTGTCTTAGAACAGACACTAAGAAGGGGTAGCTAGGCGGCCTGGAGGATGGAGAGCCAGCTCTGGAGATTAAATGTGGCCTCAGACACTTCCCAGCTATTCCTAAGCAAAAGGCATTTAAGCCCCACTGCCTGGCCCTTACTACTCTCTTGCCTTTTTTTAGGATGGACGCTAAGAGGAGGCAAGGGCTAAAAAATCACTCTCCTCTTCTCCAGCCTTGAATGATGCCCTTCCCTCCTCCCAAACTGGCTGGTTCCCCAAAGGGAAATTCCCAGCCTAGCCCAGGGTATAGAGTTGGTGCTTAATAAATGCTTGGTGCTCCAGGGATGCTTCCCAGAAGATCGTGTTTCAATGTCTTATTGGCAGTCCTGAGTGAGATCTGGGAATCTGCTTTGGCTTCTAAACGAGGTCGAGCCTTGGAGTAGAGAAAAATCAGTGAGCGTAGCCTAATTGGACAGCTTAGAACTTACCCTGGAACATAAGCAAAGTAGGAAAAAGTTCCGATAACTACAGAGCAAAAAAAGCAAATGGAAAAGCGTACCTTTTTGGACTGATTTCTCAGCGTATATCCTCTGAACCAACCTGTCAGGGCACAAAAGAACACACAATCCTTTAGCCAAACAAAGACAAGCCACAGATCTTGGCAAGGGGCAACCTGATCCTTCCATTGCCAGGAGGGGTATAAAACTGAGGAGAACAAACAAGCCACAGCCCACTGGATGAGGCGGACTGAACTGGAAGGGCTCATTTTTCTTGGACGTAAAGGATGTGGGATTTCATTACTGTGGGGGAAGTCCCAGTACCCATGATGCAGAGTGTGACCCGTGTCATACATACCCCTGGGGTACCTGTTCTGCGGTTCAAATGAGATAATTATACAATATATTTTGGAAACTTCAACGTGCTCTATAAATGTTCAATTTTTATTATTATTATTCCTATGATCACTTCCCAAATAACCACATTTCTTTTTAGGAAAAACTGCCATGACCCTTTTCTACACTTTCCCTTTGGAAGCTTGTTGGATTGGCTTGGGAAATTGAGGCATATATCACCTCCAGTTAATTTGGGCAAATTTGGGGCAGTGGTGGTGCAGTGAATTGACCTGAAGTTAGGAAGACCTGAATTCAAATCCAGCTTCAGACACTAGCTGTGTGACCTTGGTCATGTCACTTAATCCTGATTGCCTTTTAAAAAAAAATAAATTCAACAACCTTTAATATTTTTGAAATCTTTTGGATTTTTAAAAACATCAGCTTCATTTCTGAATTTATCCCTCTTCTTCCTCAACCCAGCAAACCACCATGTATAACAAAGAATAGAAAAAAAAAGAGGATGGGGAGAAGGGCAGATCAACAAAACCAATCAACTCATCAAATAGGTTTAGCAGACCTGTCTATGCATTTTCTCATCTCCTAGGCAGAGAAAGAGCATGGGTTCTCATAGCTCTTGAGCTGGAAAGAACCTCAGAAGATACCCAGCTCAATCTCATATTGCAGATTAGTCAGTCAAGGACCAGGGATCTCAGCATCAGAGATACTAGATCTATAGGGCACTTTAGAGATCATCTGGTCCACCTCCTTCATTTGGCAAGTAAAGAAACTGAGGCTCAGGAAGGTTAAGTGACTTCTCCAAGGACATCCAGGTAGTAGGTGGTAGGACCAAGATTTGAATCCAGATTTTAAAATTTGGCAAGTAAGGAAACTGAGGCTCAGGAAGGTTAAGTGACTTCTCCAAGGTCATCCAGGTAGTAGGTGGTAGGACCAAGATTTGAATCTAGATCTTAAAAATCATTGCTCATGGTACCACAGTTAGTAAGCATTAGAGGGAGAATTTGAAACCCTAAATTCTGTACTTTCATTGGGCCAAGCTTAGCCTCCTTCTCCAGAAGTAACTTTGTTCATTATAATTAATGTCCGTCTTTGTTTTCCATTTAAATTCTTGTAGTCATTACATCTATTTTAATAAAGAATTAAGTCCCTGCTATGAGCCCATAAAGACAAAATGCAAAACTACTCCTGACCTCAGAGAGATGACAGTTCAATAAATCAAGTCCTCTTTCTTCCCTTTTAAATAGAGAAGAGAAAAGAAGAGAAGTTCAGAAAGCATCATAAAAACAAGTAGGAGAGCTTGGAAAGCACAGGTGGGACTTATATAGGCAGAAAGGAAAGCAAGCAGAGAGTGATTGCAGCAACAGCTTCATGGATCATTCTGCTCTGTATGTGCTCATTGTTTTGGGGCTGGCTGAGGGCAGAATAAGAGAAAATTTAAAAAGGAAAAAAAGCAGTAAGACTTTTACAGATGAAGAAAGTGAGGATGACAACATCATTATAACAATAATAATAATTAATATTGACACAATAATGAATAATGACACTGATTTCTTAAGGAAAGCCATGATGGACTCCCAAGCTCTTGGCTACCCAGGACAGTTCTTAACCTTTTTCATGTCCTGGACCCTCTTGGAAATCTGGAAAAGCCTAAGGATCCTTTTTATAAATCGTTTTTAAAAGCATAGAAAAAAGAAATCATGCTTTTATGTATGCGTAAAATAAAACCCAATGGATTACAAGATTATTTTGAAATATAGTTATTACATTTTTTACGAACAAGTTTACTGGCCTTAAGTGAAAATCTCTTTCTCTTGATAAACCTGGATTTAAAGGGGGTGGGAGGTCTTAGTTCTAGTCCAGCTAGGTGGCTTGCCGCAATGGCTTCCCAGGCAGTAAGGTACTCATATCTACTGCATCACACTGCCCCTCTCCAATATTCCACATTTCTTCTGCAAGCCTCAAGAGACTCAAGTGCTGAAAATTCCAGAATTTCAGAAAAAAAATATTCTCCCTTAATAGATGAGGGAAAAAAAATCACAAGACATCTCCAAGTTGGAAGAGATCTCAGAAGCCATCTACTACAACTCAGTGATGAACAGGATTCCTGCTCCATCATTTCCAGGCTTGGCACGAAGACAACATCATGACCTGACCTCAGTGAAGGTGGCCAGATGCTGCCTGACCTTCTAGTAGATTATTTGTGGTTTCCATTCCCTAAAAACCAGGTTTTAAAAAATCTTTCCTATTAACATATCATTGTCTTTGAAAGAGAAAACAGAAACATTCGGGATCTCAGCATCTTGCCATCTGCCCTGCTGCAGCACCATCCAATAGCCAATCACCATCATGCTCCTAGCCTCATCTATACTTACTACTCCCCATTTCTTACTTTGGAAAACAATCACATCAAAACCACTATAGCATCTGAAAAAGAGTGCCAATCAATTATCTTATGGCTCCACTGGCCATCCCTTTGAATTCTGGAAACAAAACACTCTTCCCTCCCTGGTCACCTCTCCCCTAGATGTACTGTATTGTCCTCTTAGAATGTAAGCTCTTAAAGTATTCCTCACTTAGTATTTAGATTTTCTTAACACAATTCCAATCACATAGCCGATAATCAACAAATGATTTTCATTCATTCATTCATTCATTCATTCATTCAATCTTCCCATTCTTAGCAACTGTTTAATAACTAATCTTTGTAGAGTTGCCAAGAGTGACCAGAATGTGGGCGCCCTGGGGACTCATCTAGAGTCACACAACTGGTATGCTGAGAAGGTGGGATTAGAACCCGGGTACTCCTTCCCCTTTGGCTCCCTATCTATCTACCACCTTACAATGCCTCTCCTATATAGGTTTGTTACCATACTTCATTCATTAAACTGGCTGCCTCTTCCATGGTACCAGATGAGAGCAGAAATCAGCCCAATAGGGTAGTCCATGTCTGTCACTTATTACTGGAGTGACCTTAAACAGGTTGCCTCTTGGGCTTAATTTCCTCCTCTCCCTGCCAGGGGGTTGACCAAGAAATATTCTTAGTTCGCTTCCAGCCCTACATCTACGATCATCTGATGGGAGGTTGGCCCAGAGCCTGCTCCTATTCACTTCCCTTCCTTTCCTTTCTTTCTTCCTGACTAGATGCTGGCTTGGCTCCACTCCCCATACTTCCCTGCTGGAAGAAGCCTAGACCGTGTACCCCATGACTAGCCCTAGACCTATCTCCACTTCCCAGCAGTGGATGCTCCCTCGTTTTGGGGGGCAGGCACCCCAAAGCATCGTAAGGATTCAAGAGCTTTTCCATCCTTGATGGTACTCAATAAGGCTTGATTAATTGCCTCTTTTATGCCAGGCATGGTGCTAGAGCTTACAAGGAAGTCTCTACTCTCAAGGAGGTCCCCATCCAATGGAGACAACATTTATGCACAAACAAGTGATATTGAGGCTCCAGGGGAAATCATCTCTGGAGGGAAGGTACTAGAATGAAGAGTCACTGGGAAAGGCAAGATGTTAGCGGGGACTCCAAGGAAGCCAGAAGGTGGAGCTGAGGAGGGAGAGTTTTTTCCAGGGGGACAGTAATGAAAGCTATCCAGACTCAAGAGATGGCATGCCTTATTGGAGAAAGAGCAATGGGGTGGGCTCAGTGGGCCAAAGGATATGTGACTGGGAATAAGGTGTAAGAAAGTGGGTTGGAAGTAGCTGAGTGGCTCAGTGGATTGAGAACCAGACCCAGAGAGGGGAGGTTCTGATTTCTAGTTGTGTGACCCTGGTTAAGTCACTTAACTTCTACTGCCTAGCCCTTACTGTTCCTTTGCCTTAGAAATGATACATAGTCTTGATTTTAAGATAGAAGGGGATGGTTTAAAAAAAAAAAGAAAGTTGGAAAGGCAGGAGGTGGGTGCTAGATTATGAAAGAATGAGAATGCCAAAGAGAAGATTTTTTTATTTGATTGTGGAGGTAATAGGGAGCCACTGCAGTTTCTTGGAGTAGGGCGGGGAAACATAGTCAGACCTACAGATTTTAGTTCAATCACTTTGGCAGTAAAGGGGAAGATGGGGAGGAGGAGGAAGGACAAGCAATCAGCAGGCTATTACAGAGTTTAAGGAAAGGAGAGTTAATGTGGGGGCAGCACTGGATGAGAGGAAGGGGTACTTCAAGGGATGTCATAAAGGGGAAGTGACCAGACTTTCGCCACAGTTTTGCCATGGGCGGCTGGGGTGAGAGAACTGAAATCCAGGTTGGAATGAGAATAGGGAAGTTTGAAGGCAGAGTCTGGGTGGATGGGAGATGAGTTCAGTTTTGAACGTGTTACCTGGGCGTCTGGCTCCAGATATCTAAGAAGTAGTGAGAGATGCAAGATTGGAGGGGAGCAGAGCTAAGTTTAGGGCTGGATGAGCAGATCTGAGGACCAATTCTATTGAGAGAATTAAATCTCTGGGAGCTGATGAGACCACCAAGGGAAGGATCATATTTGGAGGTCAATCCTTTCAGTTTTGTCCAACTCCTCGTGATTTCATTTGGGGTTTCCTTGGCAAAGATACTGGAGTGGTTTGCCCTTTCCTTCTCCAGCTCAACTTACAGATGAGGAAACTGAGGCAAACAGGGTGAAGTGACTTGCCCAGAGACACACAGCTTGATCTGAAGTCAAGAAGACGAATCTAGGCTTGGCGCTCCATCCACTGGGGTCTGTCTATCTATCACACCTCTGGTCCTTTTATCTACCCAGCAGCCAAAAGGTCTCTCTGGGTTGTTTTCTCCAGTGAGAACCTTTAGACCCTTGAGAGCCAGGACTGTCTTCTTGTTCTTTTTTACCTCAAGGGCTGAGCACAAAATAAGCACTTAATAAATAATAAATTTGTCATCAACTGCTCTTATAAACTCTGGGATGGATGCAGCGTGCTAATAATGGATGGAAAGCTGAGCTCCGGAGTCAGGAAGACTCAGGTTCAAATCCTGCCTTGGTCACTGCTTGCTAGCCGTGGGAGTAAGGGAAGTCTTTGTCCCTTTCTGGCATCTCCCTCCCCCTCTACAAAATAGAAATACGACATTCCTAGGAACGACTTCCCGGAGCTATTGTGCATCACAAACGAGGTAACGTGGCCGAGTGCCCAGCGAACCCGAGTGCAGGCTATTCCTATTACTCTTGGTGCAGCACATGGTGTGGCAAACACATGTCCTGCCATGTCTGCAGGAAGAGCTCAGAGCAGTCACACTGCCCTGAGAATAACAAAAGCCAGCCGTTCCCATCCAGCATCGTCCGCTGGAACAGAAGCTGCAGCAGGACGGCGTTCAACACAGCCCTTCCCCGAGCCGGTGGAAGTGAGATAAACATGTTCAAGGGTCTGGCGGCCCAGGGAAGTCCTGGGAGCCCCCTCCTCCCGAGGGGCTGCCGAGATGGCACCAAATGTCTACCAGTGGTGGAATTGATTGGCAGGATGAGATGGGAGCTCTGGGAAAACACTGGATGTTTAGATCGAGGAGCCAACTGCTGAGAGAGGCTAATGGAAACCATGGGAGTGAATAACATCACCAAGATATAAGGGGAAGGGGGTAGCTGGGTGGTTCAGTGGATGGAGAGCCAGGCTTAGAGATGGGAGGTTCTGGGTTCAAATCTGGCCTCAGACACATCCTAGCTGTATGACCATGGGCAAGTCACTTAATTGCCTAGCCCTTTACTGCTCTTCTGCCTTGGAACCAATATACACTATTGATTCTAAGACAGAAGGTAAGGGTTTAAATATATATAAATATACTTTATATATTTACTTATATATTATTTATATGATGTGTTATTATATATTTGTATATTATTTATATATAATTATTATCTGTTATATATATAATTTATTTTATATATTTATATATTATTTATATTATATATACATATATATAAATAAGGGGATATAGGTCAAAGCCAGCTTCCCTCCTTCCTTCTTTCCTTATTGGCTGCCATGGACTCAATGATCGCCTCCACCCAATCTATGTATATGGCCATCCCTCCCATGAAGTGGAATGGATTTTTTTTCCCTCCTAAATCTGCCTCTCCTTCGTCATTCATGTGGCTCAAGTTCAGAGCTTTGGAATTTGAACCCCAGTCCTTCCCTCAATGTTCATCCCCATCCAATCAATTACAACATCTGCTCATTCTGCTTCCACATCTTTCTTATTCTCACCACACGCAGAGATCAGAAGTGATACAAGGACACACTCAAGGTCTCTCTGAAGAACTCTGGTACCCGTTGTGAGGCCTGGGAGACACGGGCACAGATCATCCAGCATGGTGCACCCACCTCAAAGAAGGCTGTGGACTCCATGAGCAAAGCAGATCTGCTGAAGCTCAGAAGAGATGTCAGATGCACACATGTAGAGCCATCTCTGTCCCAAGTGTTCATACAGGCTATTTGCACCCAACCTAGGACAGAGCCTTCTGTGCTCCGATTGGTCTGACCAGTCATAGTTGGCCACATGTAGCCATGTCATTTTGGTCCTCTTTTGAGTAGGAAAGACAACAACCAACCAACCAATCCCATCTCACCACTCACATAGCTGCCATCCTAGTTCAGATGCTGGACTGCTGCAATACGGTTCCCCTACACACTGCTGTGAGCTATCCTGCCCCCTGAATCTTTCTAAGGCACACATCCGCCATCATCACTCTCTTGCTCAAGTATCTTCAATGGTTCACTAGTATTTTCCAGATAAAGCAAAAACTCCTATTTGACACTAAAGTTATGATGTGAGATAAGAGAATCAAAGTGCTGGGAGGAAGTCATTCACACGGTGCAGGATGTCCCAAAGCAGCACAATTAGGTGGAAATGGGGAGAGCATCCAGCTGAACTCCTCCTTCAAAGGAGCTCAAGACTCTAGTGGGTTGCCTATTCAGCAGGAAGAGGTCCTCTCCATTTTGAGTTCCCAATAGACTAAGGCATGGGGAAAGGTTAGAGTTTCTTAAACTTGCCCAACTTGGCAATTTGTTTTGTTTGCATATTCATTACAAGTGTTCTGTTTATTTATTTTTTTAATGGTAGGGAATGTGGGAGGAAGAAAAATGCTTGCTAATTGAAAATTTTTAATATATTTGTTATAAAAAGAATTCTTTATGAAAGAGGAAAAGTTCAAAGTTAGGAAAGAAACATTTACATGAGGGAAAAGTCATAGGAGGTCAGGAGGAAATTCCAGGGAGAAGGTACTGATTAGGGAGAAGCTTAAAAGCAGATTTAATATGGGGTATCTAGGTGGCTCAGTGGGTTGTGAGCCAGGTCTACCGATGGCAGTTCCTGGATTCAAATCCAGCCTCATGACACTTCCTAATGATGAGACCCTGGACAAGTCACTGAATCCCCATCACCTAGCTTGCCCTTACTGCTCTTCTGCCTTGGAACCAACACACAGTATTGATTCTAAGAGAGAAGTTAAGAATTTCTTAAAAATAAGATTTAATACAGAACATATTCAAGATTCAAAAAGCTGCCCAATTCAGATTCTTTCCATTTCCAAGGGGAGGGATTAATCTGAAAATGAGATCACACCCTGAAAGAGGGCCCCCTTATGTGTGCTCCAATTCTGCCTCCAAAGATGGCTCCTGGGCCCTGGATTTACTGAGCAATAATCAAAGGGTAGAATCTTAGACAAAATGGCAACCGCTACTGGGTAGATGAATGAGATGGCTGGAGCTCTGCCATGCTTTTATTTTCTAATTTATACTGCTTCCATTATCCTTCCCTAAAAGTAGGCATTGACCTGTCTAGATTTCAACCATGAGATGGGCATGATGGTTTTATTAACCACATGCAAAATATATAAACTGGACCTGGCTTTCTTTGGACCGGGATCAATTTCTGTTATTGACTAGACTCCATCCAGGATGGGCCATCAAGTGTTCAATAAATGCTTGATAATGTGGATTGAGTGGAAGTGGGAAGACAATAGAGTGATGAGGAAGCCAAAGGGAACAATGACATGGAGCTGGAGGGGTCCCTGGAGACCCATCAAGTCACCTTCATTTCTTGACTTCTCTTTAAGACTCAGCTCAAATCCCCACCTTCTGCAGGAGGCCTTTTCCGGTCCTCTGTGCCCCTCCTTATACTTCTTCCCACCACTGAGGTGGCTTTCCATTTGGACCATGAATACTTCAATGTACCTGATCACTTACATGGGATCTTTCCAAAAAGAAGGTGAGTTTCTTGAGAGCTGAGGCCCTAGTGCATAGCATGGAATCTGGCATAGTAAATGGTTGGTGAGTGCTTGTAGTCTGATTGGTTTAACCCTTTACCTTCTAGCTTACTATCATTTCTAAGAGAACAGTGGCAAAGGCTAGGCAATTGGGGTTAAAAGACTTGCCCAGGGAAGTATCAGAGGTCACACTGGAAACCACCCAGGTCAAGACTCGGGGCTTGGAACTCTCTCTACTGTGCTATGTAGTGGCCCCAGTCTGAAGGGGTTCTATAAAGAAGCAAATAGAAATAGAGAACTGAACTGCTCTGTTGCCCAAGGTCACACAGATTATAAGTGGATGAGACTTTGGTGGAAAGTTTCTACCTCCATGCAAATTCATCACTCTAAACAGAATTTGAACCCAAATTTTTCTCACTCTGTGCCCAGGATGTTATTCATTAAACTATGATAGAACACTAGAATTTAAGTCAAAGGAAATGGATTTGAGTCCTGACTTTGTTGATTAATATAAATATTACTGGATTTATTTATAACCTTCTGTTTCATTTTAGCTATTATCATTTATCCTTTGTTTCAAGGGGGACCAATGACATCAGAGGGTGATGATGTCTCGATTCATACCTGAGTTGGTTTTAAGTGAGACAGAACTGCATAAAGTCATTGCTTCTCTCTCTCTCTCTCTCTCTCTCTCTCTCTCTCTCTCTCTCTCTGTCTCTCTCTCTGTCTCTCTCTCTCTCCCTCCCTCCCTCCCTCCCTCTCTCTCTCTCCCTCCCTCTCTCTCTCTCTCTCTCTCCCTCCCTCTCTCTCTCTCTCTCTCTCTCTCTCTCTCTCTCTCTCTCTCTCTCTCTCTCTCTCTCTCTCTCTCTCTTCTCCCTCCCTCTCTCTGTCTCTCTGTCTCCCTCCCTCTCTCTCTCTCTCTGTCTCTGTCTCTCTCTCCCAGTCATCCAAGTCCAGTGGCAAGACAAAAGTCATGATGATTGGTGATGACTTGGGATGCAGTGGGTGACCTTGGAGTCTCTGATGTCTGACCAAGGCTCTAAAGCATGCCACAGACTGCAAACTATTCTTCTCTGCCCATTTCATCAGAGAAATCTTCCCATCCCTGGAACTCATTGCCAGGTCTGAGACCTGTTGTGTATCCTTGGCTTGGTCTATCCCATCTGTAGATGGTTTACCAGAGTGTGGCTGCTGCACATGCTACCAATTCCTGGAGCCACAGGTGACAGTTGAACACTAAAGGTGGAGGAGCAGCCCTGAAAGATCTTGGCAAGCCCTCGCACCAAAGGGGTTAGCCCATAGGTATAACAAGCTTCTGGATCCATAGGCTTTCCCAGAATGCCAATGGACTCCAAGGAACATAAATGGTTAATGATCCTTTCCTAATAAAACAAACAAACCCCTAATTCAAGGACACCTTTTCAGTAAAGAACTCAGGCAGGCTCCATTCAAATCAGTTTACAGGTATGTAAGTAGGGTCTCCTCTGTCCCAAGCACCCACTGAAAGGGACCGAGCAGAGCATAGAAGGGATAGGGCTTGGAATAAGGGAGACCAGGCTTATCGTTATGCCTTTAACTCATATTTGATGTGTGATCTTGGGTAAGTCATCTCACCTCAACCCTCAAACCACCCTAAGGAAACCTCTGAGACTAGAAGTTTCAGAGCAAACATCAGTCAGTACTGGTAAAGGGAGTTTTCTCATTTGGGAGTCCATGACACCAATTAGGTCTCAGGAAGAACAAACAAAAACAATGTGCTGAGTGTTGGGGATACAAAGGAAAAAATGAAACCATGCTGCCCTCTAGAAGCTCCCATTCTATTAAGGGAAACAACATGCACATGAAAAGTAAAGAAACAAACAGATAAATGGGAGAGAATAAACAGGATTTCAGAATCAGGTTCAAGACTCTCTCTCTCTCTCTCTCTCTCTCTCTCTCTCTCTCTCTCTCTCTCTGTGTCTTTTGTTATCTCTCTCTGCCTCTATTCCTCTGTCTCTTCCTCCCTCCCTCCCTCTGCCTCCTCCTTTCTGTCTCTTTCTTTCTCTCTCCCTCCCTTTCTTTGTCTCTTGTTGTCTGTCTCTGCCTCTATTCCTCTCTGTCTCTCATTTCTCCTATCACACACACACACACTCACTCACTCACACCAAGTAGGTGTGAGGACATGCGCCCTTTCCTTCTCCAGCAGCCATCCACCCACCCATCCTTCCATCCATTCATCCATCCTTCCATCCTTTCATCCATTCATCCATCCATCCATCCATCCATCCATCCATTCATCCATCCATCCATCCATTCATTCATCCACCCATTCCTCTGTCCATCTCTCTCTTTATCTGTCTATCTACTCAGCTTTCTACCTGTATAGCTCTACCTGTATCTACTTCTAGCCAACTATCTCCATCTAAAGTGACAGCCCACGATCCCTCTCTCTTTCAGTCTCCTTCTCAGAGCTGAGAAGGAAAGCTGCATTTCCCAACTTGGCAGCCTCATGACCAGAGGAGTGAGTTAGGTCATGCTGCCTCCCTCTTCCAAGGCCATCTCTGGGAGGAGGTCCTGGGCCCCGGCTCCGTTTTGGATGAAGCTTTCTCATAAACACACTCCTCCTGCCCCCCCCCCCATCTCTCTAAACAGTCACATCAGCAGTCTGAGCCATTCCGAAAGGGCCAGCTGACAAGGGGGCCCCAGGGTGAAGGTCAGACAGATGTGGGAAGTCCCCAAGCACTGCTGGGTCAAGTACAAAACAACTAGTTGACCTGGACTCAAGGGGGATGGAAAACGTTTGTCTTGCCTTTGCTGTCATCTACCTGTTCTGCTTTCAAATCAACAAGCATTTGTCATGTGCCTATTATGTGCTGGGCATTGGGGAAACAAAGGCAAAAAAGAAACAGTGCCTGCCCTTACAGGCTTACATTCTATCAGTGGAATAACATGGATACTTCTAAGTTAATGATGATGGGGGCAGCTAGCTACTTCAATGGATTGAGAGTCAGGCCTAGAGACAGGATGTCCTGAGTTCAAATCTGGCCTCAGACACTTCCCAATTGTGTGACCCTGGGCAAGTCACTTGACCCCCACTGCCTAGCCCTTACTGCTCTTCTGCCTTGGAACCAATACACAGTATTGATTCCAAGATGGAAGATAAGGGTTTAAAAACAAAGAATAATAAAAATAAAATCCAAGAAAAAATTAATAAATGTACCTACTATGTGCTGGCAAAATGATAAAGTCTGTATCTTCAAGTAGCTTACACATACTTTTCCATTCATTTTGCCATTCATCTATCCATCGATAAACTCACAAAGGAAATGATTTATTGAGCCTCAGTAATCACTTATTAAACACCTACTCTTATGAGCTGGAGACAGCTGAGCTGATTTTTGAAAGTGGAAGACTCCTGAAATGCGTCCATTTAGGGCAGCTTCTCTCACTGTAGAGAGGAGGAAAGAGCAGTCCAGGGGGAGGGGGGTGTCCTGCCTAGAGATCCAGAACCAGCAGGCAGAAGCAAAACTCCCATCTCTTGTCTGCTTCCTGATTCACACTCACTCGTGAGTCAGAGGTGAAGAGGAGCTACCAGGGGGAATGTACCTTGCTCCCAGCTCAGGGCAGGAAAGATGACTCAGTGCAAGACCAAAAAACCAGTAAGGAAGGTGCCTGGATTCTTGGCTTTCGATTTCCTTGAGAAAACCTCTCAGGACATTCTTAAAGGTCAGGTTCCCCAGATTTACCCAATCGCCTTGTGAATGAACCATTCAGTGACCAAGGAGCACAGGGTGACAGAAAAACAGAAGGTGGGAGCATTAAAGTGCTTTCCCATTGGGACCTGAGTCTTCCCAGATAGAACCAAAGCTTGAGAATTAATCTAGGCTCAGGCCAAAGAAAGGAAAGATCGGAGTCCAGGGCATTGGCCCTGAATCAAATCAACAAGCAATTATTAAGCACCATCTGTATGCTCAGTGCTGTGTTAGGCAACACAAAGAAAATTAATTAAATAATCCTTGTTGCAGAGCTTAGTGATTAGTTGGGGAAGGGGATGCTTGAAAATCCCAAGGTCTGAAGCTGGAGTGGTTGGGCAGAAGAAGACACGGCATGCCAGTTCTTGACAATAAATATCATCCCCAATCATGATCTGAATTGGGCCAGGAGAGCTTGGCCGAGGTAGCCAGCTAGTGTCTTCTCCAGAAATCAAGAGCCAATCTGCTTCAGACTTCTCCCTTTCAAGAGAAATCCCACCATGGGGCTCTGCCACTCTCCCCCAGTTCTCGCCATGTTTGGAGTAGCAAGATAAGAGAAGAAGCTGAGATGATGGCTCTATGCTCAAAAATTCCAAGAGATCCATAATCCCATTGATCATTCCAAGGCTTCCTTTGATAAAGATGTCTGGCCATCCTTTGTGACTCTGTGTCCTCCCACTTGCATTCTGAGGACTTCTTCAATTTCTTATGATATCATGAAAATAATAGTGGAATAGGGGGTTCACCACCTGTCATCTTTTTCCTTCAACACATTGTCATGGGATCACAGACTTGGACATGAAAGGACCTTTGGGATCAGAGCCTAATTTTCTCCTTTTACAAATGAGGAAACTGAGTCCCAGAGAAATCGCTTGACCAGATTCACACAGTTACAAATTTTCTGGGATAGATTTTTGAACTCAGGTTTTTCTGTTTCCACCCTATTTCTAAGAGGTTAAATAACTTGAAAATCTGTGGTCAGAGAGGCAGCTAGGTGACTCAGTGAATACAGAACCAGGCCTAGAGACAGACTGGGTTCAAGTTTGGCCTCAGCTATGTGGCCCTGGGCAAGTCACTTAACCCCCATTGCCTAGTCCTTGCTACACTACTGCTTGGAACTAACACACGGTATTGATTCTAAGATAAAGGTAAGGAATTTTTAAATAATCTATGGTTGGGGGGCAACTGGGTGACTGAGTGGATTGAGAACCAGATCTAGAGATAGGAGGTTCTGGGTTCAAATTTGGCCTCAGACACTTCCCAGAGGTGGGTGATCCTGGGCAAGTCACTTAATTTCCATTGCCTAGTCCTTACAGCTCTTCTGCCTTGGAACCAACACACAGTATTGATTCTAAGGTAGAATGTAAGAGTTAAAAAAAAATCTATGGTTGAGAAATTCAGTGACTTGCCCAGGGTCATGCAGCTGAAGCCAGATTTGAAAATAGGTCTTCCCAATTTCAAGTATGGCACTCCATCCAGCACACCAGCTAGCTATATATTTAGAACAACAAGGGACCAAGAGTCATCCCATTCCCTCATTATAAAAGGCCCAGAGAGGTGAATTTACTTGCCCAAAGTCACACAGGAAGGAAGTATCAGAGCCTGAATCTGAATGTGGTTCTTTTTTGACCAGTGAATAAATCTTCAGAAGAGAGCCTGAAAAGAGGGAGTTGTATTATCTAAGGGAGGACAGGGAGAGAGAGATGTTGCACACCAATTCCAGAGGAAGGGTGGAACCCAGGGTGCAGAGTGAGAAGCCCCAGAGGCAGGTTTTAAAGGAAGCTGAAAGAAACAGGGAGTCCCTGGGGCCAGGAAAGCCTGCCAGGATCACCCCCCAGTCCATTAGTGAGTGAGTGCACTTGGGTGTTTCCATCCAGCCTATTTTTTATTTCATAAAAGGAAAGAGAAAATCGCAGGCTGGGTGGAGAGTGTGCAAACACTCAGATGAGCATTTGCAGAGTTTTCTTGTGTGTACAAAGTCCTCTTGACATCACTTCTCCGGACAGAGGCTGCCATCCCAAAGATGACAACAATGGAGCCAAGAACTAGGAGTACCTGCCCATCGGTGGCAGGCAGGGGGCGAGCACCTGTCCCCTTGCAGCTGCACAAGAGACAATCCGACTCTAAGCTTTTGGCAAACTGTCCCCTCCCCTGGAGAGGCTGGCTGTGTGTTTGCTCTGAGACAGGGTTACCTTTTCTGCCTGGGAGTGAAAGTACCCATTGGCCACAGCTGCAGTTAGGGAGACTGAGGCAAACTGGGGTAAGAGACTTGTCCAGGGTCACACAGCTACAAAGGATCTGAGGCCAGATTTGAACAAGAGTGAAGGGTGACATCACACCATGGGGAGCCTCGGTTTCTTGCCTTTCTATGGTCAAATATTCCTAAATGTCCAACCCCACCATGTTCCAAGGTGTGATCCCAGAATACATTTTGTTATGCAGGAAAGTCCTCTTTTGCCACAAAGAACGAGGACAATCTGGGTCTGAAGCTTGTACCCAATAATCTTTACATGTATGACTATTGGCAAATGACTTAATTTCTTGGGAGTCTGTTTCCTCATCTGAAAGATGGGTATAATAGTGTCCACCTCATAGAGTGGTTTGAATCTCCAATGACATCATGTACATAAAAACACATTTCAAACATTGCAGAGCTATAAACATCCCCCACCCACCCTTTCATGGCACTATTATTCCTGGAAAAGTCCTAAAACTTGCAGACAAGAGGGGATGCTTTGAAGATGGGTAAACTGAGGCACAGACTTAGCATCCTAATTATAGGTTAATATACCTCAATCCAGAAGGTATTTGAGACCATCTAGCCTGCCTCTCTCATTTTATAGATGAGGAAACTGAAGGAGATTAAATGATTTGCCAAAGAGTTATTAAGGTAGTGGAATAGAAAGGAGGACTTGAGTTCAAATCGGGGCTCAAACACTAACTAGCTCTGTTACCCTGGACAAGTCAGTTAATTTCTACCTGCCTCAGTTTCCTCATCTTTAATGGGGATACTTTAATAGGGATACTAATAGTGCCTTCCTCTAAGGGCTGTTGTGAAGATCAAGTGAGATGATATTTATAAAGTGCTTTACAAACCTTAAAAATGCTAGACCAGTGATGGTGAACCTTTTAGAGATCAAATGCCCAAATTGTAACCCCTCATGCTCCATGTGAGCTCCCCAATCCCCCACTCACCTTACCCCAGACAGGGGAGGGAAGATGTGCTCCCATTGTGTTGCTGGGCAGAGGGGCAACTGATGGGGAAAAAAATGTCCTCAGGCACACATGGAGAGAGGCACTCTGGCATGTGTGCCATAGATTCACCAACACAGTGCTAGACCATTATTGAGCATCAGAAGCAGAATTTGAACCCAGGATTATAGACTTAAAGGGAGTGCTCTTGACCCTGTGCCTGAGTAGTTCTCTAATAATAGCTTCCTTCTACATAGCACATCCAAGCATTTTTGAAACATGGATACTTAAAAGCATCACTGTGTCTCTTTTACAGGTGGGCAAATTAAGGCAGACAGATAGGCCTAGTGATCTCATCAATCCCAGGTCTCATCAGCCTTGAGTCTACCTTATTACTGCCCTCTGCCTCTCTGATTGGAGGATTTCTGTCCTGTTTCTTCCATAGAGGGAAGGGCCAAGAAGAACAAGGCTCCCCTCCTTCCACTGGCAAGTCCTTAAAACACTTGAGGACAACTACACATTGACCATAGTATATATTTAACAAGACCAGCAAACTCGACCTCTAGACATTTGCAGTTTCATGGCCAACCGTCTTCCTCCATTCTAATATGGATGTGAAAATGTCCATTGTATTTGGCAGTTTATCTAATCTGGAAATTTATTTTAAAAGGCAGTGATTGTGGGGCAGCTGAGTGGCACAGTGGATAGAATACCAGATCTGGAACTGGGAGGACCTCAGCCCAAATCTGGCCTCAGATACTTCTTAGCTGGGTGACCCTGGGCAAGTCACTTAATCCAGTCCTTCTGTCTTGGGTTGGGATTAAGATAAAAGTAAAGGTTTTTTTTGGGTGGTTGATTGGTTGCTTGAAAGACAATTTTGCCCTCCCTCTCCCTCAAGTCTTCTCTTTTCCAGGCTAACCATAATTAGTTTCTTTAGCCAATACCAGTATGACATGAGCTCAAGGCCTGCTACCATTCTGATTGCCTTCCTCTGGACACAGTCCAACTGGTCACTGTTCTTCCTAAAATATGCCATCTAGATCTGAGCACGGTGTTCTAGATATGGCCTGACCAGGGGAGAGGACAATGGAAATATCATTGCCAACTCCTCCTCCTGGACATTGATCCTCAAATCAGTAGCTTTTCTTGGCTGCCTTGTCACGCCAGTGACTCATCTTAAATCTGCAAATCTACCAAAGAGCTCAGGTCTTATTCATCAGAACAGATGCTTAGTCATCCCTCCCCCATTTTGTTTTTAGGAAATTGACTATTATTATTATTTTTTTTTTTTATTCTTTGAACCCTTATGTTCCATCTTAGAATCAATACTGTCTGTTGGTTCTCAAGCAAAAGAACAGTAAAGGCTGGCCAATAAGCTAGGGTTAAGTGACTTTCCCAGACTCACACAGTTTAGGAGGTGTCTGAGGCCATACTTGAACCTGGGACTTCCCATCCCTAGGCCTGGTTCTTAATCCACTGAGCTACACCAGCTGCCCCTGGTTGATTGTCTTTCTTTTTTTAAATAAAAGTATAAGACTTTATTTACAACTATCAATATTTATTCAATTGAATTGATTAGATCTATTGCTATTAAATTGAATTCTATTTGACACATCAATCTAGGGTATCTAAGATCACGTGGATGTTAATTATGTCATCCACCAGCTCTCTGGCATTTGAAAATAAGATAAACAGGTAAGCTATGCTTTGTTCTAAGTTATTACCAAAAATTTACCCAACACAAACCACTGGGGCACTCAGACATTCAAAGTAGCCACTGACCCATTATGAATGCTCTTTGGGTTGGGTCATTGGGCAGTTCCAAATGGAGCTTCCATACAGCCAGTGAGCCAACATCTCTCCAGCCTATTCAGAAGGAAATTTTTGTCAAGTTATTTGCTAAAATCTAGCCATGGCAGTTGGTTAGACCAAAAGGACATCACTATATTGAGGTCAGAGTATAATTGTTCAATGGCTGATCAGACTGATATGAGCTCTGAAGACTCTCCCAAATAGCTATATGGGATATTTGGATTGGGGATGTCTCTAAATTTGCCCAACTCTTATTTCCTTTGAGTGATTGAAATTCTGCTTTGCTCATTCTTTATCTACAGTACTCTCCTGTTCTAGGCACTTTATCAGATAAGGACAAGATAAATCTGACATACCTTGTTTGTTGTGAACTCATGCTAGTTCTTATTGATTGCTACTTCCCTTTCTACATGCTCAGAGGGTAACCCTTTAATAATATGTTCTATAGCTTGACAAGAGTCCAAGTCAAGGTGATTAATTTATATAATTCAGATTCAGCTCTCTTCCAGTTTTTGAACACAGGACATTGATTCTTTTCCAGTCCTCTGGCTCCTCTTCCTTTCTCCATGGTCCTTCAGAGATCCCATACAAGGCTCAGCATTGACACACACATAGCTATTGTTTCTGTAGTTTAGGGTCAAATTCATCTAGGGTTAGTAACTGGAATTCACTAGGAAAAGCTGGTTGCTCTCTATCTCCTCATTTATCTTGGTAATGAACCCTTGAACATCTTGGTCTTCTCTCATTCTAAGTTCAAAGTTTCTAAGATAATAGATTTAGGGTGAGAAGAGACACTAGGCATCATCTAATCCAACTTCCACCTTACACAAATGATGAAATGCAAGTCCAAAGGAGTATCCAACAGTCACATAAATTATAAACAGTAGAGACTGAATTTGAACTCAAAGCCTTCAGAAAATTGAGTACTATCTGCAACTATATCTTGCTGGCAAAGAAAATTCAAACAATATAAGAGCTGAGTAGTTCTGCCTTCCCTCAGGCATTTGTTAACATCAGTCAATTGCTACCAACATTCAATGTGAATATGGCCACTAGGTTGTACAGTGGTCAGAGGACAAAGCCTGGAGTCTGGTGGTCCTGGGTTCAAATCTGATTTGATGCTTCCTAGCTGTGTGATTCAAGGTAAGTCACTTAGTTCCCATTACCCATTATCTTTTGCCTAATGCACAGTACTGATTCTAAGGCTCACTATATATCAGATTCCCTCTGATTCCCTCCCTCTTCTTTTCAATCTTTCCCTGCTGACTGCACCCCTTTGGGTTCCTTGGGGTCCTTCTGGGTCATCTGATTTACTTCCTCAATTTTGACATGAGATTCAATAGATTGGTTAGGCTCCTGGTTAGGGATGAAATGAGAGGATTGTATGAGTTTGTTCCTATGAGCCTCAAGATCTACTAGATCAGAGTTGAGGAATGCTTGGGGAGATCATTCCTGTCCCAAGATGCCCCTAGGGACTGGGATGGAGCAAGCTGATGACTGGGGAGGAGGGCCACTCTACGATCAGAGTTCATGCCTTCAAGGGCCCTCAGTGACTCCCGAATCATTTTAAAAATGCTCAAACTCAAGATCTTAGAGGGAGAGTAATTTCCTCAAGTTTCTGGAGTTAGAGGGAAAGTGTAAACGCCGCACCTAGGAGGTCTAGCTCACACCTGGGATTCATTGGTCAATTAGAACTTCCAGGTACTGTGTATCCTTTGGTCCTTCTGCCTGTCCATTGGTAACTCATATCTAATGGCGAGAGAGATCTTTTTTCCAGTGTTCATATAGACTCTGTGGACCTAATGAAGGTCTGACTTGATTACATGGGGAAATCCATAGCCCACAAGAGATGGAGGGCACACTCCCTCTTTTCCTGGCAATTCAGGATTTTAAAATTAATCATTGCTATTAGCATTATCCTATCTACTACTGAAGTTGTTCTGCTCTGTCTGTCTGTCTCTCCCTCTCTCTCTCTCTCTCTCTCTCTCTCTCTCTCTCTCTCTCTCTCTCTCTCTCTCTCTCTCCCTCCCTCCTTTTCTCTCTCTCTCTCTCTCTCTCTCTCTCTCTCTCTCTCTCTCTCTCTCTCTCCTCCTTTTCTCTCTCTCTCTCTCTCTCTCTCTCTCTCTCTCTCTCTCTCTCTCTCTCTCTCTCTCTCTCTCTCTCTCTCTCGGCTTGGACCACACAGCTATTAAGTGTGTCTGAGACTCAGCACTCTAACCACTGTACCATTTAGCTGCTCTAAATTTATTCTTTTTCTGTATCTGTTCTGGAAAACAATGAATGTGAAAGACTGACAGTCCAGTTAGCAGCTGGTCCCAGGACTACTGGCTGACTTAAGAAGATCAAAGAATTATTAATTCTCAGAGGTGAGAGGGTTCAAACCTCTCATTTTGCAGATGGGAAAATTGAGACTCTGGGACACACCTGGTCACACAGCTAAGGAATATCTCAGAAAGGATTTGAATTCATGCTTCTGGGCTACCAGCTGCCTCTAATAATCAGAACATTCATGAATACCTTTAGAGAGCACCAAGAGATCTACAAAGTAATTTAAATACATTATCTCATTTTAACCCCAGAATAACCAGGAGGTATTATGATTCCCATTTTATAGATGAGGAAACTGAGGCTCAGAGACATCAGAGACATCACTTGCCCAGATCACACAGTCAGCAGGTAAAATGTGAACCTAGGTTAAGTCCTACATTCTATCCATTCCAAACCTCCTTACCTCTCATGGTGGATAGATGGGGAAGCTGAGGAACCTACACCCTAAAGTTTTCTGCAGTATTTAATGAACACGTGGCTATTCCTCATCCACTCTCAGGTACTTAATAGTTAAGTATCTAGGGGTCAGGAGACAGACAACTTTATCTTCCTCATTACCTGGACCCTGATTTGGCTTCCTTGATTCTAATTTATCCTTCAATGCCTGACATTGACAGCAATACCCCAGGTTCTCAGAGACTCATACACCCAATGGGAAAGGTTTCGAGTTATGAAATCCCTCAGTTTAGGACCAACCAAGCTCCTCACCAGAGGCCCAGCCACCACCAGCTAATACATTTTTTCAGGTTAAAAAAGGGAGGCAGCAATTAAAACTAGATCTATATAATTTGAAAAATATTCATTGCTCATGGGTAGGATGAGCTAACATAATAAAAATGACAATCCTACCCAAATTAATTCACTTACTTTTAGTGCCATACCTATCAAACTACCAAGAAACTTTTTTTTTTTTACTAAACAATTATAACAAAAAGGGAGGCAATATGGTCAAAGGAACTGGGTTCAAATCCTAGGTCTTCCTCTTTCTAGGAGCTAAGACATTTCAGTTCTGTGGGTCTCACTTTCTTAGTCTGTAAAATGGTCAGCCTAGAGGACCTCTAATGAATTGTGCTCTCTACCTTGAAACCCATGACCTTCTGAAAGTTGAATTCCATGCCTAGGAAGGGGTGCTTTCTAGAATAAATGCAGCAGCCACAAGGATGGAATCAGGAATCCTTCCCATTGCTCAGCTCCCTTTGCTAAAAACCCTCGAGGCATGAAGTTTTACAACCCAAGTCCTTCCTGGTGTAGGATTGCAACATTTCAGGAAGGAGAAAAGGCCTGTTGACTTTGGAAAGCCCCAGATTAATCAGTAAACATCCTTCCCCAGAATCCTCCCTCTTCTTCCTTACCTTCATACATCTCCAGAATGTGGACCCTGTCCCCGATCTGCAAGGACAGCTCGATGTCTTGGGAGGCATTGTAGTTGTAGATGGCTGGAAATGGAAGAATAAAATGTCAAAAAATAGTGAAAGAAAATTCCACCTACTGCCTGAATCAGCAGATCCTATGGGGTACCTGGCACATTGTAGGTGCTTCATTCCCTCTGTGCCTGAGATGTTGGTATGAAGGAAAATCCCCCCAGAATAATATGTGACTCTAAAAATGTTTATAGAATCATGAGACTCCTGGGATCCCAAATAGGATTATGATGATAGAGACAGAAATGTCAAATTATGAGAATCAGAGGGTCATAGGATTGGAGGAAAGACCAATATCATCCCCTTTTCAAGAAGCTCCAGTTGGCTCCCTCTTATTTAAGGGGGAAAAAAATACCAGCTCTTCTAGGTGTTTTTAACATCCTTCCCAGTGTGGCTCAGGCTGATTTATGGGATTATCCTTGTTCCAGCCAATCTGATCTACTTAGAATCATGGAATGATGGTTGGAAGTGACCTCAAGATCATCTAGTTCAAAGTCTTCTTGTTATGGCCAAAGAAACAGAGACCAACTTGAGGAGCCATTGTTGCACAGCCTCTATCTCGGAACTGGAAAGGACCACTATCTGGATAACCCAGCCTGTACCAAAATAGTAATCTGCTATTCCAAATCTCCCACCTCTAGGGCAAGAGGCCATCTAAGGGCAGCCAGGCAGCCCAGTGGATAGGGTGCCAGGTGCAGAGTCAAGAGGACCTGTGTTTGGATCCTTTCTTCAGGCATTTCATGGCTGTATGATTCTTGGAAAGTCACTTAACATCTCTTTGCTTTAGTTTTCTTATTTGTAAAAATGAGGGTGTTAATGTTTAATAGCCTTTAAGCCACCATTTCAGAAATGGGCAGGGGCAGCTGTGTAGCTCAGTGGCTAGAGCATCAGACCCGGAGTTGTAAGGATCTGGGTTCAAATGTGGCCTCAGACACTTACTAGCTAAGTGACCCTGGGCAAGTCACTTAACCTTGATTGCCTAGTCTTTGCCACTCTTATCTCAGAATTGATATTAAGGGAGCAATTAGGCAGGTCAGTAGATAGAGAGCCAAGATAGCAGTATATAGAAACAGGAAGACATGGGATTAAATCTGGCCTGAGACACTTCCTAGCTTTGTCACCATGGGCAAGTCACTTGACCAATTGCCTAGTCCTTGTCACTCTTCTAAAACATAAAGGATGAAAAAGAATTGATACTAAAACAGAAAGCAAGGTTTATAATTTTTATTTTTTTTAGTTTTAAAAAGGCCATTCAGATATGGCCTGAAGACTTCCCAGGAGGGGGAAGGCCCACCTAAGTTAGCCTAGGCTGCTTTGAGATAGCACTTACTGTTGGGCAGCTCTTCCCTGTATCAAACCTAAGTCTGCCCTTACATATCTTCCAAATGACCATTTCTGCTCTCAGTCATCACAGAGAACAAGTCTGATCTCTCTTCCAGATAACCGTGCTGTAAGTACTTCAGATCATAGTTTTCGATCTGGCAGAAGACACAGTGCTGTATAGTGAACTTTAAACCGAAGGGCACAAGACCCGAATTCAAATCCTCACTCCACTATTTACTATCTGTGTGACCTGGGGCAAGACTTTTAGTCCTTGTGAGCCTCAGCTTCTTTCTCTACAAAATGAAGGTGCAAGATGGTTTCTGAGGTTCCTTCCATCCCTAGGTCTAAGATCTTGAGATCCAACATAAAAGGAGTTGACTAGTGCCCAGTCCCTCAGGGTGGAAGTGAGACAGACTTCTAGATCAGTCACCAGAAGAACCCACAAACTGCCCTTGCGGTGGAAGGGGCTGCAGCAAGGCCAATGATCTGCCCAGGGTCCCCAGATCTCCCTGTTTCTTTATAGCCTCTGCCTTACTGCCTCTCAAACACCTGCTCTCAATTCCTGTTTCCAGGAATGGGGCTCCAGCACTAGCATCATAGTAGAGATGGGAAAGCACTACACTGGGAGTCAGGAAGCCTTGAGTGGCCTCAAAAGATGAGGGCACCTGAAGGAGGACAAAAAACACACCTGGGCAGCAAAGCCATGAATTCAGGACTTGGAGGCATTTCCTGCACAAAGATCTGTTTGCAGACTACCAGGTTCTCCACTCTCTTTGGTCACCCCCAGAGCTCCTGTTTGCTCAGAGGCTGATGTGCCCAACTCATTAAGAAGCTGGCTGGAGTCCTTCAGAATTGTGTCTGGATCATTGTATTTCTGAGAGCAGCAGTCAGCTACATTTGATTATGCTACAATGTTGCAGTTACTGTGTTTAATGATCTCCTGGTTCTGCTTAGTTCACTCTGCATCAGTTCATGGAGGTCTTTCCAGTTCTTTCTGAAATCATCCTTAAAGCACCATCAGTTTTTTCAGCCATTCCCCAATTGAGGGACATCCCTTTAGTTTCCCATTCTTTGTGGTCACAAAAAAGTGCAGCTGTAAATATTTTAGTACAAGTAGGTCTCTCCCTCCCTCCCACCCCCAACACACTCTGCCTTTTTTCTGATCTCTGGGGGACATGGCTAGAGTCAGAATGCAAAGCCAGACATACTATTTTTCTCATTAGTTTATTTATGGTTTTTTGGGGGGGTTGGTTTTACATGAGCCTTCTCTTACAACAATGACCAGCATGGAAATGTGTTTTGCAGAATAATACACATATAAGGGAGATTGTGAATCTTAAAATTGCTCAGACTATACCTTAGAAGATTTGGTTAAGCTATTCCCCATTTTAAACAATGCAGGTTCTTGGTCAGGAAAGTATTGAGAACTTTAAAATTACTCCACCCTGCTCAGACAGTGCCTTAGGGGAAGATGAAGTTGTAAACTCCTTACTGAACAATGAAAAGTCCCCAACTCATACTTATAGTAAAGCTAGAACCCCCTTAAGCTAGGTCTATTTTTAGATCTAATACAAAAGGGTGCTAAGTACCTATAAAGGTTAAATTAATCACTAAAAGGTCAAGCAACTTATAAAGGGTAAGCTTAGCAAAGAGATGTGAAATACTCAGAAGATATAACTGAATCAGAGAAGGTGATAACAAAAGAAGATGTGAACTAAGAATGGTCAGTCCTGGGGAAAACATCTACTGTGATTGGTAGATGTGAAAATTTACGGGAGGTAACATAAGAGAAATTTCTCTTTAAAAGGAGCTGGCTCTCTGAACTTAGTTGGAGGAGCTGGGTCTCTGAACTCGGTAGTTGAGATTTCAGAAGGCCTGGAGTTTTGTTTTAGGACGATCTTGTGGTGAGTGATTAAAGACTGACTAGGCCCTTCTCATACTATTTACTCTCTACTCTCTCTCCCTTTCCTTAAATTCCTTCATTTGTATTCATTAAACTTTCCATAAAACCCAGCTGACTTGGGCATTTTCATATTTGGGAATTTTTCCCATGGCAACCACTTATTTTTTATTTAAATCAAGACACTAAAATTTATCTTTACAGTTTGGCAATTCACAGTCTTGAAACCCACATTTTCGTGGTTACAAGATCAAATTGCTTCCCACCTCTAGGAGGGGGAGGGGACACAATTTGGATCTCATGATTTTGGAAAATGACTATGAAATTTTTTATTCTGTGAACTTGAGAAAATAAAACATCTTTAAAAGAAGAAGAGGGAGAAGAAGCTGGCTGCCTTTCCAATATAGGAAATGCATGGAGCAGCAAATTCATTATTGACGTTAGTTGGCACAAGGTATTTTCAAGCAACAGGAGTTTTCAGCCAATGGTGCTGTCTATGTGGGCAACATCTGCAGTATAACAGGAGAAACATGCCAAGACCTACTGCGAATGGCTGATATAAGCAAACACCTGCTGACTCCTTCTATGGGCTCTCTCTCTATTCCTGTAGCCATGCTCTGGATTTGGAGCCCCCCAAACTCCTCAGAAAGCAAAAGTGAGGAAATGAAAGTGAAAACGTAAAAGCCCTCAACTAGGGACAGATTCTTCTGCCTTGGGCAACTTCTGGCCCTGAAACCTAAGGGAGCCCCACTGTATCACCTCTTTGCTGCTACAAAGAACAATGACCATACTGACAAATAGCAGACATCCCACTAGGAAGGATGGAAGCAGGCTACTGCTCTACATTATAACCTAAAGGTTTAGGGCATCCCCAGAGAGCTCCAGAGAGGAGGGCCATGAAAAATGAAAATTTCCCCCAAACCTCCCCTTTTCTTTTTTATTAAACCCTCTTAGAATAGATTAATTATCATTTCTAAGGCAAAAGACAGGTAAAGGCTAGGCATTGGGTATATGTGTGTGTGTGTGTGTGTGTGTGTGTGTAGTGACTTGCCTAGGTTCACACAGCTAGGAACATCTGAGCCAAATTTGAACCCAGGGCCTCCCATCTTCAGGTCTAAAACTCTATACCCTCAGCCTAGCTGCCCTCCTCCTTCCATTGAAAGCACCATCATCCCCAAAATTAAGTTAAACAAAACTAAAAAGGCCCTTTGAGGTCATCCAGTCTAATCCTCTCATTTTGTAAATGAAGAATCTAAGGCCCCAGATGAGAGGGACTTTTCCAAGACTACTCAGGCAGTAAGTAGAAGAATTTAAATTTGAACCCCTGACCTCTGACTCCAAACCCAGAGCTCCTTCTACTACATTATATATACCATGTAGCCCATTTAGGTCACAGGCTCATATATCTCAATCTGGACGGAACCTCAAGCCAGTACATTCAATCTATTCATTTTATAGATAAGGAAACCGAGGACCATGGAATTTGCCCCTATGTCAAAAGTGGGACTCAATCCTAGGTTTTCTGATTCCAGATTCCATAGAACAAACTTCAAAGTCATCTCTTCTCTCTCCTTCATTTCTCATATCCCATCAGGTATCATTTCTGTCTCCAAAACATCTCTCATAATAGTTCCCTTTTCTCCATTCACACAGGCACTATCATGTCCCCATCTCCCCTATCTCCCTTTTCTACATCATCCACCAGCTGCCAAATTGACATTGCTAAACACCTCCATTCAAGTCTCTGCTTCTAGGATTCAATGCAAACTCCTCAACCTAACATTGAAAGTCTCTTCCATCCAGGCTGACCTCCACTCCCATCTTATTTCAGATTACCAAACTCCTTTTATACTCTCTCCATTCTGAGATGAAACTCCATATGGTCTCTCCTGCCTTTGTGCCTTTACAGAGATGCTCATCACCCATGTCTGAATGAGTGTCCCTTTTCTTCCAGTGCCTCCTAACCTCCTTCAAGGTCCAGCTCAGGCGCCACTCCCTACAGTTATCTCTGGAAATCATAGAAGATCATTTGTATCCATTTATTTGGGTACATGCCACCTACCCAGGCAGAATGTAAGTTGCTTGAGGGGAGGGTCTGATTTAAAAAAAAAAAAGATGGGTGGGAGAAGTAGTGTATTGTATTATTTTATATTTACTTTTTTTGTAGCACAAGCTATATACCCCCCCAGTAGAATGTAAACTCCTTGAGAGCAGGGATTCCTTTCTCCTTTCTTATCTCCTTTACTTTCTTATCTCCTTTCCTTTCCTTTTCTTTCCTTTCTTATCTTCTTTCCTTTCCTTTCCTTCCTTCCCTCTTTGTCTTTCTTTGTATCTATCTACTATTCACACATTCATTCATTCATTCATTCATTGTTTAATTATTCATTCATTCATTCAATTTCTTTTGTCTAACCACCCAGGCAGTATCCTCCACAAGGCATTCATTCACTTCATAAATAAGTGCTAGTTGACTTGAGTGTCCTTCATTTGCCGAGGTGGGAGGTATCAGCTCCCTGCTAAATCCCAAACCTCAGCCCCAGCTCTTGGGGTTAACTGGTCTAAGATGGCACAAACCACGGGGACTGAGATGTTGGTGCCAGCCAGCCCTAGCTAAGCTCTCCAGTTAACCTACAGATACATCACACTACCTACAGAGCAGGAGGACTGGGTAACAATGGTAGGTATAAACTCCTTTTTAAAAACATTTTAAAATTTAAATCTAACAATTAAGATTTTATTTGACCAATTTCACATAGCAATGAATTTTTCCACATAAGTTTTCTGATCTAAATTGTCTCTTTCCCTTCTTCCCTCCCCCTTCCTCAAGCTGTCAAGCCATTGGATCTGGGTTATACACATATTATTATGCACAACTTGTTTCTGTACTGGTCATTTGGGGAAGAGAAACCTCATATAAAACCCCAAACCCAATAAACTAAAGCACACACTCAGAGGCCTGGATCTGCCATAGGACGATGTGACCCACTCCAATAGTTCCTTCTCCCAAGGTGGAGAGCTTTTTGTTTGAATGGCCCATCCTGGGACTGAGCATCCCTCTCGGCTGGAGGATTACTTGTTGGGATTCTATGATCAGGTCTCATCTGCTCCAGGCTCTGAGTTCTGAACTGTGAGTGATGCTCTTTGTCTGTGGCCCCTCTCACGGTGAGGAAGGAAGTGGTAAATCCAACAAGGGTGTGTGTGCGCGAGGATGGATTGCTTCCAGGCCCCTTTCCTTCCAGGTGGATAATGTCCAGGCTCCTAAGAACTTAGCCTTTGGCCTAAGCACAAAGGCACCTAGACTGGCCTTGGCTGTGCTCAGCTTGGCATTTAAGGCTCTCTGCCCTTATCTTCGATGACTTCTCTAAACACGTCTTCATTCAGCTCTCAATTTCTCCACCATCATATTCATTTTGAGGACATGAAGATTCCATGTTACAGATGACCAATGAGTCCAACCTCCCCTCATTCTACAGATAAACACACTGAGGCACAGAGGGTTAAGTGACATAGTTACTATGTATGGTGCAGAAGCAAGATTTGAACCCAGATTTTTGGACTAAAAGGCCAATGTTCTTTCTATTCTCTCCACAATGCTATTTTGCTGGTTCTTATGGAAGCCTGTTTATTCCATCACTCAGGCTGCCAAAGCTTTCTACTCTTGACTTCTTTTAACTTCAGCTCCTCCAAGAAGCCCTCCAGATTTCTATCTCACAATGACTTCTTTCTTTTATGACTTCCTATTCTACTTTGATGTAACAGAGGATAGTCGGTCATCAAGCATTTATTAGGCATTTGCTATCCACCAGGCACTGTGCTTGGTGCTAGGGATTCAAAGAAAGGTACAATACAGTCTCTGATCTCAAGGAACTCCCAGTGAGCAGGGCCTGGGCTAAAATTCCACATGAGACCTCTATTCACTAAATCTCCTTTGAGACTCGGTGTTGCTGTGTGGAAAATGGACATAATAATAGCACTGACCACAGAGGGTCAAATGGAATAATCCAGAAGAGGTTCTTGGCAGACTTTCAAGTTCTGTATAAATGTCAGCAAGGATGAATGTTTGAGATCTCTCTTTGATTTCCCTGGCACAGGGGAGCAAGGCGGAGAAGCCTCTTATGCATCTGGCATATAAGTGACAACCTGCATTAGGAGAGGGAGTTCCTTTTCCCAGTGAAAATCACAGATCCCCTCCCTCTTCCTATTTCAAAGACATCCATTCAGTACTTTACTAGCTCCAAAGGCTCCTCCTTGGCGATTAGGATACAGGGATAAAAACAAGTCTTTGGCCTCCAGGGGCCAGGCAAAATACCCCCCCACACACACAGAGCAGTCCCTCTCTGCCCAGGCAGAACAGACGTTCCTCAAGGACAGATCAAAAAGGATCACAGGATCGAGGAACTGCGTTACAGAACAGAATCCCTTTGTTTTAAACAGGGGTAAACTGAGGCTTACCCAGAGGCGAGAGGGAAGTCTCACAATGAAGGCAGAGAGAGGAATTGGATCCAGACTGCAAGAAGGGCCATCTGCAGAGTTCACTGGGTGGCCCTATTGGTGAAGGAATGAGAGGCCAGGGGACATGAAAATCAGGTAGAAGGTAGAGATATTTAGGATGGAGAAGAGGAGATTGAAGGAGTGAACCATGGGCTTCCTGGGGAGAGGGAGGGAGAGACAGAGACAGAGAGAGACAGAGACAGATACACAGAGATAGGAGACACAGAGACAGAGAGAGAGAGAGAGAGAGAGAGAGAGACAGAAAGACAAGCAGAAAGAGACAGAGAGAGACAGAGACAGATACACAGAGATAGGAGACACAGAGACAGAGAGAGAGAGAGAGAGAGAGAGAGAGAGACAGAAAGACAAGCAGAAAGAGACAGAGAGAGACAGAGACAGATACACAGAGATAGGAGACACAGAGACAGAGAGAGAGAGAGAGAGAGAGAGAGAGAGAGAGACAGAAAGACAAGCAGAAAGAGACAGAGAGAGACAGAGACAGATACACAGAGATAGGAGACACAGAGACAGAGAGAGAGAGAGAGAGAGAGACAGAAAGACAAGCAGAAAGAGACAGAGAGAGACAGAGACAGAAAGACAGACAGAGAGAGACAGAGAAAGAAAGAGAGGCAGAGATAGAGACAGACAGACAGACAGATATATATATATATATATATATATATATATATATATATATATATAGAGAGAGAGAGAGAGAGAGAGAGAGAGAGAGAGAGAGAGAGAGAGAGAGAGAGAGAGAGGAGACAAAGAGACAGAGAGAGACAGAGACAGAGAGATAGACAGACAGAGAGGGACAGAGACAGAGAGGGATAGGGAGATACAGAGAGACAGAGACAGAGAGAGAGAGACAGAGAAAGAAAGAGAGGCAGAGACAGAGACAGACAGACAGATATATATAGAGAGAGAGATACAAAGAGAGACAGAGAGAGAGAGACAGAGAGAGGGGAGACAAAGAGACAGACAGACAGACAGACAGAGAGGGATAAGGAGATACAGAGAGACAGAGACAGAGACAGAGACAGAGAGAGGCACTTTTAAACTTCTCCCATTGGGCAATGACCAATACATGAAAGACAATGAGAAAGATAAGGAGGAAGTGAAGAATGGAGCCCAGAATAGAGACTCAGACCCGGCCAATCAGAAGACTGGCCACAGGATGAAGGCATCTCCAGGGCAAGAAGGTTTCTGGGGAGAAGATGGGGAATTCCTGAGCCTGAGGAGTGGAGCTGGAGGAGTCGGGAGTTAGCCTGTGAGAGAGGAGACGGAGCACATCAAGGTGAGGCGCTGGGGCGGTATGGAGCCCCCCCCCCCCACTGCCATTAAGGAAGGATATTGACAAGTCGGGGGCTTGTCAGTAGAAGGTGGCCAGGATGGTGACAAGCCTTGAATGTCTGTCTCCGTCTCTTTCTCAATAAGGAATTGCGAGTTCTTTTTCCTTCAGCGGACGACTTTCGAAAGCAGCAGACCAGGGAGAAAGAAGGGAGGTGAAGTCACTCGCCCTAACGAGGTTGGTAAATGACCGAACTAAGACTGTGAATGGTTTTATTAGTTGTCCAGCTGGGATTCAAACCCAAGTCTTCTGCCTCTGACTCCACCAAGTCTTGGCCATTTCTACCGACTCCTGGTTCTACCCTCCTCATTGCCCCCGTCCAGATATCAGTGTCCCTCCTAAACGGGGGTGCCGGCCCAGAGCAGAGCCCCCCCCCCAGTCCTAGCTTCTCTCCCTCTGTTAATGGGGCTGGGTACAGAGGGAACATTTGGGGGCTGCCATCTTACAATGACTCACAGTAAGTGCCCTAAAGGAACTTACGCACAAGGCTTGCTCTCTTTGCCCATAAAGGGAGAAATGAGCATATCACTGGGTGGAGGAGAGCACATTGGACCAGTCCTGGAACCAGGGTTCAATTCAATTCAATTCAACCAATGATGATTAAGCCTTGGCACACACAAAGCTCCAAGGTAGATAAGAGAAAGACTCTTCTAAAGAGCTTCTGATCTCATGGCGGAGAAGAGGGGTCCAAAGAACTGTGGCCTAAGAGGAAGGGGAGTCCAAAGGAGAGCTCCTGACCTGCAGAATCAGAAGGCCCCCCCGGCCAATCTCAGACCGCGGCCGGTCTCTTCAGGTTGTTCTGCTTGCCTGTTCTTGATGCGAAGAACAAAGAAATGGTGGGGAAGCAGAGAGCGAGCAAAGCGAGAAACCAGAGATGACAAATACACAGAAGCAAAAGTGCCGCAGGGGACAAAGCAACAGGGCAATTCCATCACTATCGTGATCCTTTTAATACACTTTGCTGAAAAGAGACCGCTGGGGCAGCTGGGGGGCTCTGGGTTAGAATCTGCCCTCAGACACTTCTTAGATGTGTGACCCTGGGCAAGTCACTTAATCCCCATGGCCTAGCCCTTACCCTTCCGTCTTAGAATTGATACTAAGGCAGAAAGTGAGCTACTACTACTACTACTACCACGACCACCCCCTTCACTACTACTACTACTACTACTACCACTACTACTACTACTACTACTACTACTACTACTAGCTGACCTTTTCATAGCACCACCCATGTGCTAGGGGCTATACTAGGCATTTTACAAGTATTTCTCATTTGATCCTCACAACAACTATGGGAGGGAGATGTTATTATTATCCCCACTTTACAGATGAGGAAACTGAGGCAGAGGTGAAGTGACTTGCCCAATGATCACTGAGGACCCTTTCAGCTTTGATGTCCTCAGTTCTGAGGTCCCTCCCATTCCTGGCATTTCAGGTTTCAGCTGCCTTTCTAGACTCAGAGGCCCACCCAGTTCTGACACTCTAGGCTTCTGGTTCTTCCTAGCCCTGCACTCAATGATTCATTGAGTGTTGATTCCCGGGAAGTGGGGACAAGCTGGGGAGCTCTGAGCCAGGCCGCCTCATCACAATCTCTTGTTTGGTCTGAAGAAATCAAACAAGGCAGGGAGTCATGGAATAGAAATCTCCAGGCTCGCCTGCGAGAAGTTGCGAAAGACCAGTGGCTGGAATTCTTCTCTGGCGGCTCACAGTTCGAACCGTTCATGCCTCCTTTCTCAGGGAGCCCAAATGACAAAGACACTGAACATCTATCTACAGAGGGCAGGATTGTTTGCCACCACCTCCCTCCTCTCCCCCCGCTTCGTCTGACCTTTAGAAAAAAGAAAAGCTTGAATATTTGGGAGAGAAAAACATGTTCTAAAAAGGGAAAACATGCTGGCTCTGGCTGCTGAGGGGCGCCCTCCCCCCTTCCACCCCCCAGCCCAGAACTAAGGAGATCAGGAGTTGCACAATGCCAGAACAAGGAGAAAGTCCTCTCTTCCCCCAAAGGGCTCACCAGGGCAGCACATGGCACTGGAAAGGATTGCAGATGTGTGTCAGGGAAGCCTATGTTGGTAGTGGCGGTATATGGTAAACCATGAATGTTTGTAAAATGTTTACTGTGGTTCTTGGTGCTAGAAAACAAAGGAGTCAAACAAAGAGGGAAAATGAAGCAGTTCCTGCCCTCAGGGAGCTGATGTTCTACTGATAGAACAAGCTAGACATACAGAAACAAAGTATACAATCATTTCCTTAGAGAGAGTCCTAACAACTGAGAGAGATTGGAGGAGCCTTCCTGTAGGAGGTGGTACCTGGATGCCTTGAAGAGAGCTAGTCCTTCTAAGAGATGAGGGTGAGGAGAGGAAGCAGATTCGCACAAAGGAAAGAGAGCTAAAGTTGCAGTCAAAAGACCTGGGTTCAAATTCTACTTCTGCCACCCATATGACCTTGGATAAGTCCATTCAGTTGCTTGGGTCTTAATTTCTTACTCTGGAAAGTGAGAGAACTGAACCAGATGGCCAGCAAGGTCCCATGATGCATCTATTCCTACAGGCACAGAGCATTTGTCAGTCCTACATGAGATGTAGTTACAAGGGCTTGAGACAGAACCTGTGAGCACTCCAGATTATATTGAAAGCCATAGTGATGGGGGCAGCTAAGTGGTTCAATGAATTGAGAACCAAGTCTGGAGATAGGAGGTCCTGGGTTCAAATCTTCAAAAAAGTCCTAGCTGTATAACCCTCAACAAGTCATTAATCCCCATTGCTCTTACCTTAGAATCAATTCTTAGTATTGATTCTATGACAGAAGGTAAGGATTTTTAAAAAGGAGAAAGAGAGAGAGAGACAGAGAGAGACAGACAGACAGAGAGAGAGACAGACAGAGAGAGAGACAGAGACAGAGAGACAGAGAGACAGAGAGAGAGAGAAAGAGTGAGACAGAGACAGAGACAGAGAGAGAGAGAGAGAGAGAGAGAGAGAGAGAGGGATAGAGACAAAGAGACAGACAAAGAGAGAGAGAGAGAGAGAGAGAGAGAGAGAGAGAGAGAGAGAGAGAGAGAGAGAGAGAGAGGGAGACAGAGAGACAGAGAGACACAGAGTGAGAGAGAGAGAGAGAGAGAGAGAGAGAGGGAGGGAGAGAGGAAAGCCATTGTGGCAGGGCTTTGGCTGCTGCTACCCCATCCCAAAGCGAATACTTGCCTGGTCAGGTAAGTAAGCTGCAGATGCAGGAATGCTGACGCTGAGGAAACGTGATTGGGATCAGACCGCTTGCCTTGGCACTGGGGCAGGAAGCCTTTGATCAGAGCTCAGATGAAGCTGCCCCTGCTGAGTTCTTAACCCACAGGAGGCTGGACATCCCATCCTCCTCTTGGGCTAAGAAAACTGGGCACCTCCAAAGGCACGACCGTCTCCAAAAGGAGACCATTGGCAGAAGAGCCAAATTTGCAGAAGCGAGAGTGTTGTAGAAAGCAAAAGGGATAGTGTTTGGAGAAGTGGGAATGACCACCTCCAGAGAAAGAGCTAACAAATAGATGTATGGACATATATACACATAGAAGCACATGTGTGTAAATTTACACACACGTATACATATGTATCTATTTATCAAATGATACCTTCCCTACTGCAGTGTGGTTAAAGAGGGAGGAGGGATGGATGCACTTCAGAATTTTAAGGTAACAAAAATTATAGGTTATATATATTTTAAGATCAATAAAATATATCCACATATATTTAAAACCCTCACCTTCTGTTTTAGAATCAGTACTGTGTAGAGGTTCCAAGGCATCTGAACATCAAGAACACTAAAGAGCTAGATGATGACTTGCCAAGGGTCACACAGCTAGGAAGTATCTGAGGTCAAATTTGAACCCAGGACCTCTCATTTCTAGCCCTGGCTCCCAATCCATGAAGCCATCTAGTGCCCCTAGGACCATCTGGGCCCACCTCTGATGGGTCAGCTTTCTCCTTATCCTCTTGAGAAACTCAGGGAGACTCCATCCCATATCTGTCAATATCAATCAACAAACATTTATTCAGCACCTACTATGCACCAGGCACTTTCTAAGCTATTGGCCAACTATGTCATTGCACCTACAGCCTGTCCCTCCCTTCCTGTAGCTTCCTTCATTGGACTGAAAATGCTTAACATGCGCTCTAGGTATGAAAAGTAAAAAAGAAGAGACATCATAAAGGAGCCCCAGCACTGGGTAACAGGAAAGGTTTCTGAATTTCTGCTCACAGTCTGGGCTCTTTTCCCTTTTAAAATGCAAATACCTTGAGGGTAAGGGCTGGATCAGCTTGTTTCCTTATATTTATGTGGCTGACTAGAACACTGCCCTACTCTCAGTCAAATCCAGGGGCTCCCTATTACCTCTAAAATCAGAAGTAAACTCCTCTGTTGAGTTTTTAGTCTTACCTTCTATTTTAAAATCAATACTAATGACTGTAAGCTATTGCTGTGGTGGTGATGGTGACAATGACGATGATGATGACAATGACAATTATGATGATGTTAATAACGACGATGACGCCATCAATGATGACAATGCTGATTATTATTAAGATGGTGGCAACGATGATGATGATGACAATGACAAGGATGATCCCACCATCAATGACAATGCTGATTATGATGATGATGATGACAATGACAACAATGACGCTGTCATCAATGATGACAATGCTGATTATTATGATGGCGGCAACAACGATGATAATGACAATGATGATCATGATGATGATGACAATGACAAGGATGATCCCACCATCAATGACAATGCTGATTATGATGATGATGATGACAATGACAACAATGACGCTGTCATCAATGATGACAATGCTAATTATTATGGTGGCGGCAACGATGATAATGACAATGATGATTATGATGATGATGACAATGACAACAATGACGCTGTCATCAATGATGACAATGCTGATTATTATGATGGCGGCAACAACGATGATAATGACAATGATGATTATGATGATGATGACAATGACGATTATGATCCCACCATCAATGACAATGCTGATTATTATGATGATGGTGGCAATGATGATTATGATGATGATGACAATGACAACGATGACGCTACTGTCAATGATGACAATGCTGATTATTATGATGGTGGCAACAACGATGATAATGACATTGACAATTATGATGATGATGACAATGACAAGGATGATGCTGCCGTCAATGATGATAATGATGGTTGTTATGATGATGACAACAGTGATGATGGCAATGCTGATTATTATGATGATGGTGGCAACAACGATGATGACGATGACAATGATGACACTGATGATGACAATGACCGTTATTATGATGATGGCGACGACAACAGTGATGATGATGGTGACGATGACAACGATGATGACGACAAGACGACATAATGATGATGATGATGCCGACTTCTTCACTGGACTATAAACCAGAAACTTCCTGGCTTTTTGCAAGTTTCAACTAAAAGCCCACCTCTTGCCTCAGGGCTTTGACCAACAGAAATGTGTCATCGTTGAGATGTGATTATTATTGTTAATTATTGTTGCCGTTATTGTTATTATCACCCTCTCTGGCTTCTCACTGAGGGCCTTTCCTTTGTCTCTTCAGCCCCCCTTTCATTCAGTTTAGCATGCAGAGTAATGCCTGGGAATCTGCTGAAAGGCTTGTACCCCACGCAGGATTCCAATTGCTTTCAGATGATCCTTTGGGTCATGTCTAAACCCGTCTGTGTGTGAGCCAAATCCTTCATGCAATGGCCGCCTCATGCTGCCCGGGACATGCTGTATCTATTTGGGTCATCAGTTCATGCCTTTTTCACAAAGGCCTCACACAAGACCCTGATTCTTCTTAGACTGTACACAGAGTGACACTACTTAAAGATTCGGGGGGGGGGGGCAGCTGGGTGGCTCAGTGGATGGAGAGCCAGGCCCAGAGATGAGAGGTCCTGGGTTCAAATCTGGTCTCAGACCCTTCCTGGCTGGGTGACCCTGGACAAGTCACTTAACCCCCATTGTCTTGTCCTTACCACTCTTCTGCTTGAGAACCAATACACAGTATAGATTCTAAGGTGGAAAGTGAGGGTTAAAAAAAAAGATTCTGGGTTCACTGTGCTGGGATGGAAAGAGAAGAGCATGGGAGAGTCAAGACCTGGCTCTTCAAGTGGATTGGTCACTGAGCCTCCCTGTGGCCATGGACACACTACATGGGGCCGGGCCAAGGTGGAGGGGGTAGTGAAGAAGTATCAGCTAGAATCCCATGTTCTGCCCCAGAGCTTTTGCCCAATAGAAAAGGGTCTGTGTTAAGATAATCTAACAGTGCTTTCATTCCTCCAATCAGAGGCAGAAATCTTTTTTATTTATTTATTTTTTCACCCTTACTTTCTGTCTTAATAACAACTGTACGACAGAAGGGCAAGAGGTAAGCACACAAGGTTAAATGCATTGTTCACTAGGGAGTATCTGAGTGCAAATTTGAACACAGGACCTCCTGTCTCTTGCCTTGGCTCTCCGAGTTACCCAGCTGCCCCTAAATAAATGCTTATTTATTATTTATTAAATAATTAATTTATTAAATGTCTTCTAGTCAGTGTGTCCCCCTCCCATCACATTGAATTATTAATTATCTAATCTGCATGGATTGAAGCTTCATAGTTAGCTCCCACTCACTCACTCATCTGCTCCTAAATCATTTGGTATTTTTTAAATCTTCTTTTTTTTCCATATTAAACTTGTGGTTTTATTCAGGTTTGATTTAACAAGAGTAAAAATTAAATTAGTTTTATTTTAAGAGGTTTATTAAAGATTATTAGAAATCAAGGATACAAAATAATAAACCACATGCCTAGGGCTGATTAATCCATTCACATCTTACTCACTACATCTTGCCATGTCCGAGTCGAGTCGAGGAAGAGTGAGGCTCTTGGGAGGCAGAGAGCCCGTTTAAATACCAATTGTGATCTCCCCCAGGTGGAGACTCAGGTGAGATTATAGGGAATTCTGGGAAGTACCAAGGACTTCTGGGGATTGAAGTCTGGGGCTCAAATCTCCATTTTACTCATGTGTCAGGAAGAAATCCTCAAGGAAGAGGAGCCCATGGGTGCTAGGGGCCCTCCTGGGTGCCTGAGGAGGGGAGGGGAGTCCTTTCCCACTCGTGTTCCTTCTCCCACTAAAGAGATTGGGGAAAGACACAGGTGAATGGGAGGTAGTGATGCTAGGTGAGGTAGACAGGCTAAGTAGCTAAAGGGGACAGACAGGATTTTTGCCAGAATCCAGAATCCTGAATCTACAGCTTTCTGCTCCCAGATTAAATAATAAAGGAAGAAAAAACAAAATCTCAAGGAACCCCCATCCCTCTCGCCGACCAGGACTACAGTGTAAGGTGGGATAGAGAAAGGGGGCATTTTTACCAAGGCTCTGGGGGAAACAGGGATGGTCTAAGGGGGAGAGGGGCACCTATTCTATATGAATGTGATATATTCCTCCTACAATAGAAGGGAAACACCCTGAAGGCAGGGATGGTCTCACTTCTGAAGGTCTCTGAATTTTGCACACTTCAGATATTTACTAAATGCAAGTCACCAATTTATCATCTCTTAAGCTGCACGTGTGGAGAATTAAAAAGCAGCTTTAAAAATGGAGGTGCTCAATGCACTAACACTGAGAAGAGAATAGCAGCCGCTTCTGAAAACAGCCCATCTCCCAGCAAGCCTTTCCATCCGATGGGTTTGCCGATGGCCATCTATCTCTGCCTTGTTTGTCCTGAACAATGGCTGGCATTCAGAGAGTTTTCAGCCTTCTGTCTCCGCCTGACTTTCGAACCCACTTTCAGAAGCCTCTTTCAGAGCCGGGAGGGATCCATGCATGTGTGTTATGAGGGCAGGGAGTAAACATGAGATATTGAAAGGCTGATGGGAGAGGGGAGAGGAAAAGAAAGAAGCGTGTCCTTCGATAGCAGAAGAATTTACAGCCTGTTCCCAGAAAGAACACGAAGTTTCTAGAAATCACGAGCTCAGAATGCCCATCCCGGATTAATAACTGACTCCGCTAGATACTTTATGCGATCAGCCAACATCACTGTGCCTCAGTTTCTCTATCTGCATTATATAATAATGTTGGGGAAGCTAGGTGGTACCATAGATAGAGCACCAGATCTGGAGGCAGGAAGATTCATCTTCTGAGATTAAATTCAGCCTCAGACACCAACCATATGATCCTGAGCAAGTTCCTTCACTCTCCTTGCCTCAGTTTCTTCATTTGTAAAATGAAATGGCAAACCACTCTTGAACCTTTGCCAAGAAAATCCATCAGGAGTCACAAAGTGTTGGACACCCCTGAAATGGGTGAACAGCCACACAAACAAGAATGTTGCCTAAATTAAATCGAATTCCTGCTTTGTATCCATCTTGGGCTTCTGTAACAATATAATAAATAGCCAGCATTCCTACAGCATTTTCAGGTTGACAGAGAGTTCATGAGATCCCTGGGACATTGGTGGTAATATTATTGTCACTTGGCAGGGGAAGACGCTGCAGCATATAAGGACTTTCCCACGAGCTCATGGCTAGGAAGTGTCTGGATTCAAACTCAGGTCTTCTTGACTCGAGGCCACGAACTCTATCCACTATACCATATGTCTGTCTCTTCTGTGACAGTGTGACAGTCATTAAATGATGGAGCATAGTTCACAGAGAAAGATTGGCGGTCAGAAGACATGGATTGCAGGACCAGTTCTTGTCCTCATTAGCTGTGTGACCTTAGGCAAGGTGCAAGACCTCTCTGGGCCCTAGTCCCTCATCTGGAAATTTGAGGGAGTTGGACTGGTGGTCCTCAAAGGTTCCTCTCCAACTCTAGTTCTAGGATTCTATGAACGTCTCTTGCCTCAGTTTCCCAAAGGAGAGGATTAGACTGAGACAAAAACGGCACCCAAGACTAGCTCTTCCTAGAGACAGTTAGGTGATATGATGGATAGAGAGCTGGTCTAGAATCAAAAAGCCCCGAGATCAAATCTGACCTCAGAAATTCACTGGTTATGGTGACCCTGGGCAAATCACTTAACCTCTGACTCAGTTTCTTTAACTTCATGGGGATAATAATAGCACTGACTTTCTAGGGATGTTGTGATAAATGAGATAATATTTGTAGATCCCTTAGCAGAGTGTCTGGCACATAGTAGGAGCTTCATCAATGCTTGTCCCTTTCCCTTCCTTCTTTTCTCTAAGATCCCTTCCATGTCTAAGTCTATGGCGCTATGCCGTGTTTCTAGTTACTCCTATTTTACAGATTCACGATGACTCAGGCGTCTCCAACCACCCTGGGTCCGGAAGGCCATTTCACCGGAATACAGCTTCTCTCAGGTCCTTACATGCTGGAAGTAATATTTTTTTTTAAATCACCACCTCCTCTGACTAGTAACGAATGGAAAGCAGAGGAGCCTGGGCTTGAATGGGAGCTTTGCTACTTGCAGATTGTTTATCCTGCCTGGAGGTATTTGTTTCCTCAGCTGGGAGATGCCCAAGATGGATGAAAGGACTTCCGAGGCCCATTCCAGCTCTACATCTATGATCTCCTGATCCCTCTCCATCGGGCACTAAGACTGGAAACCATAGATTCATCCTTTGAATGAACTATGAGATCCTAGAGGGAAAGGTAATGGATTTAGAGCCAGGGGAGCCAAGGGCCAAAACCTGGCTTGGCTACTTGCTCCCTTGGTGACCTTAAGTAACTTAGTCCCTTTCTCTGTGCCTCAGTTTCTTCAGTTGTAACACAAGAGGTTTGGAGAAGATGTTCTTTCAGGTCTTTAAGCTGCTTGAGAGCTGGGATTCCATCCCATCTAAGATCCTTTCTAGGGGCAGGACATTACATTTGGGGAGACTATATTATGGAGCTTCCAATTTATTCTGTCCAAGGATGTCATTAATCCCAACTAAGAATCCATCCATCCTTTCTTCCTTTCTTGCTTTTTTTGTAAACCATACCTTCTGTCTTGGAATCAATACTGTGTATTGGTTCTAAGGCAGAAGAGCGGCAAGGGCTAGGCAATGGGGGTCAAGTGACTTGCCCAGGAAGTGTCTGAGGCCAGTTTTGAACCCAGGACCTTCCTGCCTCTGGGCCTGGCTCTTAATCCACTGAGCCACCCAGCTGTCCCTCTTTCTTTTTTATCAAGGGAAAAACTGAGACACTGATTCGGAAATGGCTGCAGGTTAAGGTTGGAGCCAAGTCAAACCTCAACGTGCCAGCTAAAGGAGAAGAGCTTCACTAGTTGACCACAGAATCGTTATTTCTCTTTGTGGTTAAAATGCCAAGGCCACTCTTCATTGGTCCACAATAAAGACGTGGACCATTCAATTGAGGTTGCTTTTCACTGTTTTCAGTGAACCGGGGCTGTCTCTCACCAAAATGGCAGCTGGTTCTAGAGTTTTGGCTCTGTTCCTACACCTGGTTCTATGTTCCACTGTTGTTAGAAGCAATATCTAGAAAGATATTCTGAACCAAGCAGAGTGAAACGGACTACAACGTACAATCATGCTTCATTCATGACTTTTCGCCAGGTCCAATGAGATTACAACGCATTTAATGGAGAGACAAAAATCATTTCCATTTGAGTCTCAACTATCCCCTGAGAAGGGAAAGTATTCAAAGCTGAGCCAAACTGTGCGATGGAATAAGCAGACAGTGTCCAGAAAGGATACAAGATATCTTCCGTCCAATTTAATTCTAAAACCATTTGCTAAAGCCCTACCGCGTGCCAAGGACCATATTAGCTACTGGAGATGCAAAGGCAAAATCCAAGTCTCTTCCCTCAAGGAGTATTGGGCTGAATGCAGAGGATTTGAATTAAAAAAAACAAGAAGATCCCTGCCTGCAAGGAGGTTATAGCTTAACATTTTAACAGGGAATGTCAAATGGCAGGAAGGAGCGGCCAAGGAGGAGTGGGGCCCTGTAAGACAGAACTAAAAAAGAAAGACTCCATGAAGGAGATCACACCTGAGCTGAGCCTTGAAGGAAGAACACAGAATCACAGATCCGGAACAGACATCAGTGATCATTTAGACTTAGAATGTAGGTGGGTCAAAGACATGCAGCCCACAGTATTTGCAAGTGCTAGAACCAGAGGAAAATGTAATTGGGAAATAGTCATTTCATTTTTTTTTCTGATTACATGTAAAAACAATTTGTAACATTTGCTTTTCAAATTGCTCTCCTGGTTCTGCTCATTTCACTCTGCATCAGTTCTTGGTAAGTCCTTCAAGATTTTTCTGAAATCACGTTGCTCATCATTTCTTATAGGAAGTACAATAGTATTCCTTTAGTGTTCCTTAATGTGTGGGCATCCCTTCAATTTTTAATTCTTGGCCAACACAAAAGAGCTGCTGTAAATAAAGTAGGACCCTGTATCAATGGGAGATATATTCTAAGACCCAAGAAGATGGATGAAACTAGAGCTAAAAGTAGACACATGTTGACCCCAGACATATGTACTTTCTCTCCCCATTGCAATGCCTCCCTCCCTCCCAAAACAGGAAAGTTTTCAAAGTAAAAGTGAAAGCAGAACTGAGCTGTTTTAGTGGTCCTCCAGCACTTGGCAGCTGATCCCTAAAAAATGAAAACAGGGAAAGTAAAACTCAAGGTAAGGAAGAAGGTGGGGTGTGTGTGACTGTATTTTTGTACATATGGGCCCTTTTCCTTTTCCATAATAATATATAGAACCCGTAGTTGGTCAAAAAGTAGTCACCATTTTTATAGCCCTTTGGGCCTAGTTCCAGATTGCTCTCCAGAATGATTGGATCTCTTCACAACTCCACCAACAATGCATTAGTGTCAAATGGGAAATATTTAACAAAACAAAATAAAATGAAACCTAGATAACATTGCATTTGAAAAATAAATCAATATGCAGTCCATAGGGATATCTAAGTATGGATTGGTGGCTGTAATTTTGATTTTACTTTTGACATTCATGATATAGATCAAATCATATCCCAAAGAGAATCCTCACCACCTAATGAATATATGACCATCATCTTCTTGAGAACATACAAAGAAAGGGGAATTTGAGGCATCTTAGTTTAGTGGATAAGACTCTGGACAACTTGGAGTTAAGAATATTTAAAGGGGGCAGCAGGGTAGCTCAGTGGATTGAGAGCCAGGTCTAGAGATAGGAAGTCCTAAATTCAAATCTGGCCTCAGACATTTCCCAGATGTGTGACCCTGGGCAAGTCACTTGACCCCCATTGCCTAGTCCTTATCACTCTCCTGCCTTAAAACCAATACACAGTATTGATTCCAAGATGGAAGGTCAGGGTTTAAAAAAGAAAAAGAATATTTGAGTTTGGGGGCAGGTAGGTGACTCATTGGATTGAGAGTCAGTCCTAGAGATAGAGGTCCTGGGTTCAAATCTGACCTCAGACACTTCCTAGCTGTGTGACTCTGGGCAAGTCGCTTAGCCTCCATTGTCAGCCCATACTGCTCTTCTGCCTTGGACCCAATAAACACTCCTGATTCTAAGACAGAGCATAAGAGTTTAAAAATAAAAGAATATTTGGGTTCAAATCCTGTCACACGCACACTTACTTACTGTGTGACCCTGGGCAGTTTTCTGTTGGGATCAATGGCACCTACGCTCTAAAGCGATGGTCTTATGAGAGGAGGAGATGAAGAAGGAATGTTTTCCAGAATCGGAACTACAAACGTGGGGAGTTGGGAGATGGGATGTAGTTCAGAGTAGCCCAATTTGGCTGGGATGGAGAGTGACTTAAAGTCTATGCACTGAAGCTGGAGAGGGAAATCGGAGCCAGATGATGGGGACGTCAATACAGGGCTGCGGAGCTGGTATCATATTTTAGAATGAACCGGAGGGCTGAGGGCTGAGGTAGTCATTTGGAAACCTGATATTCTGTGAATCCAACTGACTTCCAGCAAAGGCTCTGGGAAACAGACATGCTGGTGTGAGCCTCCTGCAGCTCTGCGCTCACCAGCCATGGGGAAAGTGTCTACAGGCACAGCCAAATTCCTAGTTCTCCAGGACGGCAGGAATTTAATAAAACTCCTCATCCTGTATTTGGACAAGTTTATTCAAAATGAAATCGGATTTGCTAGGCTTATTTCATGGCCGCTAATACCCCTTGTGTTCCTTGGCTTGGGAGAGGAAGAGGAAAGGTAATGACCTCCTGGGATGGAGTGGAGGTAGCAGGAAGAGAAGGAAAGACAACGGGAGGCAAGCGAGAAAGAAAGGGATGGAGGAAGCGTCAGAAGTCAAGTCTCTGACTCCAAATCCTTCTGCTTTTCCCACTGTCTGATAGGACTTTGCCAAACTTAACTCATGATCTGAATGAGGTGGGATCCTCTGAATTGCTCAAAGATTTGTTATGAATGACGGCATTTTTAGTTGTCGTTGAGCTTCACACACACCAACAGATGTGAGCATTCCCATATACAATGCGTGAAAGGAAGACTGTGCATACAGCCAGGACCTCATTATGGACAGCTGGTTTTCCTCAACATCCAAACATGGCCCACTTTGGTTCACTCTGAACCTCCTTCTCTTCCCTCCTTTCCTTTTTTTGAAAAGCTTCACTGATCTTAGCCACTCTTTCCTCCCCATCTTACTTTGACTCTTCCATGTCAAAACACACACATACACACACATGGTGTATATGTATAAATATAAATATTTTATTTATTAATATAATAATATAATATAATATAATATGATATGATATGATATGATACGATACGATACGATACGATGCGATGCGATACGATGCGATACGATATAATACGATAGGATAGGATAGGATAGGATAGGATAGGATAGGATAGGATAGGATAGGATAGGATTGATACAATATGATACGATACGATATGATACGATATGATACGATATATAATATGATACGATATGATACGATATAATACAATATAATACAATACAACATAATATAATATTGTATTATTATATTATATTATATTATATTATATTATGTTATGTTATATTATATTATATTATATTATATTATATTATATTATATTATATTATATTATATTATATTATATTATATTATATTATGATATAATATATAAATATATTAAATAAATATAAAATCAAATGAAAAAATCTACTCAGTGGTCATTTCCAAAAATGAACATCATGTTCTGCACCTCCAGTCCACCTCTGTGACTTTTAAAAAACCCTTACCTGCGGTCTTAGACTTAATATTGTATATTGGTTTCAAGACAGAAGAGTGGTAAGCACTGGGAATTGAGGTTAAGTGACTTGCCCAGGATCACACAGCTAGGAAGCGTCTGAGGCCAAATTTGAACCCAACTCCCTAGGCCTGGCTCTCAATCCACTAAGCCACCTACCTGCCCCATACCACTGGGACCTTTGGAGGGGACAGTGTCAACTTGACAGCCAGCATGGACTAATGCACAGCTCCATCCACAATGCATTAATTGAGCCTGTCCTCCCACAATCCTTCCAACAATTGTCATTTTCTTTTTTTTTTTAATCTTTGCCAATCTGAGAGGTATAAGCTGAAATTGTCAATTCATATATTCTTAATTGTTAGTGATTTCGAGCATTTAATCTTGTGTCCATTGGTCAGTTTTCTTCTTTTCAGAAAAGCTCGTCTATTTCACTTGACCTTATCTCTGGGAGAATGCATGGCCCCTGTTTTTATATATTTAAAGCAGATATCTGAGCTATCAGCCTCTTATCAGAGAAACTGAATATAAAGTATTCTCCCAGAAAAAGCTGAATTTTAGGTAATTGACCTGGCCCACTTAATTTCTCTGAAAGAACAAGAGCTTTTCCCCAATAAATAAATGCTCAGGATAAAAACAAGTCGTTTTCAAAAGAAGAAATCCAAGTTATCAACAGATACCCTAGAAAATTGCTCCAGCTCAAACAATTAGAAAAATGCAAATGCAAACGCAAACAACTCAGATTCTAATGAGAATCCATCAAATTGGCAAAGAGGTCAAAAAATAAACATGATTAATGCTAGAAGGGCTGTGGCACACTGTTGTGCAGGTGTGAGTTGATTCAGCCAGGCTGGGAAAAGAATGTAACATTTTCCCCCCAGATTCAAAATAATTACATACCCTTTGATTCAGTGATACCCACTACTAGGCTTATACCCTGAAGAGATCAAAGAGGGAAGAGAGCCACATATAAAAATAATTGTAGCAATACTTTGTTTTGAAATAAAAACCCGAAAACTAAGGGAGTGTCCATCATTTGGGAGAAAGGCTAAAGAAATTCTGGTTCATATGTGAATGTAGGGCAACAAAGTGGGTACTGGGCATGGAATAAGGAAGATCTGAGTTCAAATCCAGCCTCAGATTTCCTGGATGTGTGACCCTGGGCAAGTCACTTAATTCACTTTGCCTAATCCACTGGAAAAGAAAATGTCAAAGCACTGTGGTATTTTTGCCAAGAAAACCCCAAATGGGGTCATGAAAAATTGGACATGACTGAAATGATTGAACATGTGAATGTGATGGATACAATACTGATGTGCTTTGAGAAATGATAAAAGACTCCCAGAAATCTGGAAAGACATATAAACTGATCCAGAGAAAATAGGCTGAACCATAGAGCAGGTAGGTGGTTCAATGGCAAAAGTACCAGATCTTGATTTAGGAGGATCTGGGTTTAAATTTGGCCTCTGATGCTGGGCATCATTTGCCTAGCCCTTGTGCTTTTGTCTTAGTGTTACAAAGACAGAAAGTAAGGATTAAAAAAAAAAGAGGGTGTTCAGTGGATTGAGAGAGGTCCTACTCAGACACTTTCTAGCTGTGTGACCCTGAGGAAGTCACTTAACTCCCATTGTTCTTCTGTCTTAGAACCAATATACAGTATCAATCCTAAGATGAAAGGTAAGAGTTTAAAAAAATTTTTTTAATGAATTAAAAAATTTTAAAGGGGGTAAAACCAGGAGAAGGACTTAATACAATGACTAACAAAATAATAATGATAATGCTTATAATTACAGAATAACTTTGAAAACCTTAAAAACAGTGATTATTGCTAAACCCCACAACCCTAAGAATCAACAATGAGTCAATCTTTCCATTTCCTCACAGAATCTTTATGGATGCCAGATATAGGATAGAAACTAAAATTTTAGCACGAGAGAAGATCAATTCATTTCACTGAACAAAATACTATAATTGTTTCCTTCTTTGCTTTTTCCTTATGTTTATTGCAACCAACTTTCATCCCAATCTCGCACTTCTTCCAGTCAAGAAATTCTCTCATGTCAATTATGTGTGTGTGTTCATACACATACATGTGGCAAAACAAATTTATTGGCTGTAAATAGAGCACATGAGAACAGAGAATCAGCCAAGGCCAATGGAAAGCCATATGGTGGGTATGAGTAGGATGATGATAAACAAGGAATGACGAAAGAGAAACAGTGTAAGAAAGGCCATCAAGGAAATAGATGGCTGGAAAAAAAAAAGATGGGCAGGTGATGAAGCAAGATCTAGAAATAATGGATGAATAGCCCAGGTGCTACTCCGAAATCCACTCAAAATCAAGAGAAAGTATGGCAAGTCTCCATGTTGGGTGGGCCCCTTATTGCAAAGGTATGGACCCATGGACCAGAGTCACAGGAGATGGATAGACTGCGTCCTTAGGTTTTGAAGATAAAGTTTCTGTAACCGTCTCTTATTCTCTTTTCCCGCTAATGTGATCAGGAAAACTTCTCTTTATTCAGGCTTTTAATTTTGTTCTTTCTCTTTCCTCTACTTCAAGGGATTATTAATAAATCTTATAAAATATAATACTTGGAGTTATTGGATATTAATTTTAATCTTATACCAGGAACCAACACACAGATTGATTCTAAGATGGAAGGTAAGGGCTTTAAAAACAAACAAACAAACAAACAAACAAACAAACACTGTCTCATACATCCTCACAACAACCCAGGGAGGTAGGTGATATTATTATTATTCTGATTTTACTCCCCTGATGTTCTTGAACAAAAGAGCAAAATAGAAATTGAAAGAATCCACCAATCACCTCAAGAAAGAAATCACCAAATGACAACTCCCAGGAATATTATAGCTAAATTCAAGCCAAGGAGAAAACACTGCAAGCAGCCAGAAAAAAACCAATTCAAATACCAAGAAGCTACAGTCAGGATTACACAGGACTTGGCAGCCTCCACATTAAAGGATTGGAAGGCTTGGAATGATATTCTGGAAGGCAAAAGATCTAGGTTTACAACCCAGAGTCACCTATCCAGCAAAACTGATTATATTTTTTCAGGTGAAAAAAAATGGTCATTCAATAAAATAGAATAAAATAGAAGATTTCCAAACATTCCTGATGATAAGACCTAAACAGAAAATATGATGCCCAAACATAGGACCAAAGGGAAGTCTTAAAAAGGTAAATAAGAAAAGTTTAAGAGACTCATTTGGGTCAAACTATATTTATTCCTACATGGAAAGAAGCTATTTGTAATTCTTAAAAAAAAAATTATCAATAGTAGAGCAGTTAGAAGGAGAATACTTAGAGGATCAGGAAGTAAACTGATTAGGATGAAATAATATGCAAAAAAAATTAAGTGGTGAAAAAGAGGATTATAGTGAGAGGAAACAGAAAAGAGATGGGATGGGGTAGATTATCCCACTATTAGAGTGGAGGGGAGGATGAGGGTGGTGATGGACAATGCTTAAACCTTACTCTCATCCTAACTGCTTCAGAGAGAAAATATGATTGTTCTGATTTTACAAAGAAACTTGTCTGAGGCTAAGAGATGTTTAGTGACTTGCTCAGGACCACATAGCTAGTGACAGACTGAATATGAAACTAGGACTTCCTGACCCCTGAGTCAACTCTTTTCTCACTTCTCCATGCTTCTTTTTACTGAAATTATTTATATCTGCTAGATAGCTAAATAGGTTCAGGGCTGGAGTCAGGTAGATTGGAGATCACATTTAACCTCAGATGCATTTGTGCCCCTTGGTCAAGTCACTTAACTTCTGTTTGCCTCAGTTTCTTCAACTGTAAAATGCTGATAAGAATAGCATCTGCCTCCCAGGATTTTTGTAAGGATGAAAAGAGGAAATATTTATAAAAAGTGTTTTGCATAGTTGCTGGCACATAGTAGATACCATATAAATGTTTATTTCCTTCCTCCCTTCCTTACAGCTACTAATTCAGTCCTCACCACATTTCTATAACAGCAGCTGTTGTTGCTGGGTCATTTTTCAGTCATATCCAACTCTTCCTGACCCCATTTGGGGTTTTCTCCACAAAGATAGTGGAGTGGCTTGCCATTTCCTTCTCCAGCTTACTGTACAAATGAGGAAACTGAGGCTAATGGGGTTAAGGGACTTGCCCAGGGTCATGCAGCTACTATGTCTGAGGATGAATATGAACTCGGCTCTTCCAAATCTGAGGCCCACCACTCTATCCACTGAGTCACCTAGCTATGCTCTAGTTCTGTAGTTTTGTTTTGTTTTACAACTGAGAGCAATCTTTTGTATAAGTTTTTCATTTAATTCAAACAATAGTCCTCTGGCATTTGTGCAGTGTTTGGCACGCAGTAAGAGCACAGTAGATGCTGACTTGACTTAGAGCCAGCCAGTATTGCTTTCTCCCTTCCAAAGACGAGCAAAGAGAGTCCCAAACAAATCATTGACTGAGTCCGTGATGGGCTGATTGATCCTAGAATCTGGATCTATTGATTTGCAGTTCGGTCCTCCAGATGGAATCCCCCACACCGCTCCCCAGAAACCCAGAAGCAAGCCATTTTCAGTGTCTTGAATTTCCCTGTTCCTCCAAAGGAGGTGATTTTTCTTTATTTCATCTGACCATCACAACCCTGTCAAGTAACTAAAAAGCATCACTATTATCACCCCTCATCACGTTTGTCCTTCCTTTGAGGCGAGAGGGGGTAACTGAATGGGCGGTGGATTGGGAGGCAGGCTCCGTGGCCAGTATCGACTATTTCTGTGGCCACAGAGAAGTCCTGTTGGGAAAGGGCGAGGGCTGGACCCAACACGCCAGCCCTGTAGATGAAGTCATGTGAGCTGAGTTCATTGGTTTGGTCTTCAGGGTCTCTCCTGCTCTTGTTCATCTATGAGCCAAGGTCTGTTGGCAACACTACGAGCCACAAAGAATTCCACGTAACCGAGATCTAGCTTTGCCTTTTCTCTTTGGAGCCTAAGCCACTTCCTTCCTTTTAAAGGTAGAGGGGAAAGAGCTAAGTCAACAGGCTTCAGCGAGTCTTGCTTCTTCTACAAACACCCTGTGGGACGTTGGAGGAAATCACCGAACCTTTTTATATATGTTTACACACAGAAACCGAGAAGGCTGCCATAGATCGTCTCACCGTCCTCTTCCAGTTGAGACGTTCCAAGAGCGTATGATGCACTAATACCGATATTTCTAGACAAATTCAACTCAATAAACTCTTCTTGTGTTTCTCCTGGGTACAGAGCCCTCTACTAAGCCCACATACAGTGCCAGCCTCCACACAGATCCCTCTAACATACAGTACTACAGTTATTTTACTAGGGTATGAGAAACACGTTAGGCAAGAGATACTCTTGCAATTAATACATGGTTGAAGAATGGGAACAGGAAGTTCCTGAAAGGAGACAAAGTAAGCTGTTAACAAGCACATGAAGAGCATACTCTGAATCCCATATTAATTAGGGAGAATTTCAGAAGCAGTGTTGGACATGTGATGAACTTGGTAGGTAGAAATCCCACCTCGGACATTACCTGTTTGATTCCGAACCATCTGAGGCTCAGATGGTCAATCTGTAAAATGGGAGGGGAGGGTCAACTCGATGGTCTCTAAAGTCCCTTCCAGCTTTAACTCTATGAACCTTTATCTTATATATATATCTATATCTTATAATATATTATCTTATAAATTCAATGATTCTGAGGATCTACTTATACTCATCCCAATGGCAAAAATGATTTTTTATAAAGGAAATAATGGGGGCAGCAGGGTGGCTCAGTGGACTGAGAGTCAGGCCTAGAGATGGGAGGTCCTGGGTTCAAATCTGGCCTCAGACACTTTCCAGCTGTGTGACCCTGAGCAAGTCACTTGAGCCCCATTGCCTAGCCCTTACCACTCTTCTGCCTTCGAGCCAATACAGAGTATTGACTCCAAGACAGAAGGTAAGGGTTTAAAAAATAAAATGAAATAAAAAGGAAATAGTTCAAATCTGATCTCTAGTCATGTGACCCTGGACAAGTCACTTTGCTGCCCTTACCTCTCTTCTACCTTGGGATCAACATACATATTATTGAGTCTAAGATGAAAGGGAAGGGTTTAAAAACAACAACAACAAAAAGAAATAACAACTGTGGGAGGGGCCAAGAGAAGCAAGACACTGTTGGTGGTCTAGTCATTCTGGAAAGCCCTGTGGAACATACCCCTTAAGACTCTAACTTCTGCATTCCCTCTGAGTCAGGAATTCCACTCCTCATCCTTTTCCCCAGAGACATCAAAGAAAGAAGAAAAAGATTCCTATGTTCATAGCTAGGAGGTGGAAACAATGGGATGCTCATCAACTCAGGACTGGCTAACGAAAAAGGAAAAATAAGTGAGAGAAATAGGCTGGAGAAACAGGAATGAATCAAATTTGTAGAGTTATAGAAAATGAATGTACAGGTAGGAAACAAGTCCCAAGAGGAAGATAATGAACTAGCCCAGCAGAGTGACTGCTAGGCTAGAAGGGTCTTCTAGCCTAAAGCCTTCTAAGGAAGATGAATAGAAATAAATAGCCCTAGAGGGGAGCAGCTGGGTAGCTCAGTGGATTGAGAGCCAGGACTACAGACAGGAGGTCCTGGGTTAAAATCTGGCCTCAGACACTTCCCAGCTGTATGATCCTGGGCAAGTCACTTGACCCCCATTGCCTAGCCCTTACCACTCTTCTGCCTTGGAACCAATACACAGCATTGATTCTAGGGTGAAAGGTAAAGGTTAAAAAAAAAATAGTCCTAGAGGAAAGAACGAGATGGAATTTATTCACTTGGATTAGTTGTAGGTTATGAAGAGGCAAAAGCAGATCTGATGTCAGGAAAAACTTCCTAATAATTTTGGATATTCCAAAGAGAATGGGCTGCCTAGATAGAAGATAGCGCCTCCCATCTCTGATGTCTTTAACCTGAATGGGTAACTACCTTTTAGGAAAGGTGGTAGAAGAGGATTCCTCCCCAGGGGTGGGCTGGACCACTTGGCCCCTGAGATTCTGGCATCCTGCATCGAGAAAGAGAATTCATTCTGTCTATTGCACAGGACTAGACTAAGAGCTCTGGACCCAGCTGGACAGCAGATTCCAGACCTAAGGTTATATAGGTTGGGACAGCTTTTCTGGGAGCAGCAACAGCTCTAGCTTACAGCCCAGTCCTGTGTGTATATATGTTGTCTCCAAGGTTAGAATGTAACGCCTCGAGGACAAGGACTGTTTCACAGTGGCTTAAGTCTATAGTAGCTAGTACGTGGCCTGGTATATATAGTCAAAGGGCTGAATAAACCTCTTCCAGGGACTTCATGGAATCTAGTCTCAGCCTCAGAAGCAGAAGGAGCAAGTCCTAGATGTAGGGCGAAGGGCTGGGGGCTGGGGGTGGAATTGGTCACCAGAATTCCATCATATGCTTTTGCTAAGCCGACTGTGTGGTCGGAGAAGGGCATCACTTGATGAGTCTTCCTCTTACGGATTCATTCTTTCCAGGAAGAAGCAAGATTTGCTTCTGTTCATGTCTCAGACCCAGAAATCACAGGCTTTTACAAATGTCTCCTGTCCTTCTCTGGGTCTGGAGTAAAGAGGCTGGGCATCTCAGAGGTCATCTCGTCCAACCTTTACTCAGAAAAGTAGTCCCTTCTACAAGATCAGACTAGGCTTGAAGACCCCCAAAGCGCCAGAAATGAGAGCCTCTAGAGACAGCCCAGTGCGTGTAAATTTGGCTCTGTGGGGGCCTGGTGGAGTGGAGCCCCGCAGATCGATCCATCTTATGCTCTCAAGTCCCATCCCAGCCATCTTTTCTCCAGGTTAAACATCTGAAGCTTCTTCAATCAATCTCCATGATCCCTCTTCAAAGAAGAGACATGGTGGTGGCAACCACCATGGAAATACCAAAGTTAGGGCTTATAGGGTGAAAGGTAAAGGTTAAAAAAAAAATAGCCCTAGAGGAAAGAACGAGATGGAATTTATTCACTTGGATTAGTTGTAGGTTATGAAGAGGCAAAAGCAGATCTGATGTCAGGAAAAACTTCCTAATAATTTTGGATATTCCAAAGAGAATGGGCTGGGGAAAGCTGCTCTCCTCTGGATCCCTGCAGTTCTCTGACCTCAGGCCCACTGTCTGTCTTCTGTCTGGAAATGACAAAGCAGTAGAAGGAAGGCTTATCAAATGATGCTCATCTCTGGCCAGTCAGCGGCCCTCCTAGCAAAAGACACATGATAGAATTCTAGTCACCAATCCTCTCTCTCTCCCTTTTCCTCTCTGTCTCTGTCTCTGTCTCTCTGTCTCTGTCTCTGTCTCTGTCTCTCTCTTTCTCTCTCTCATCTCCCTCCCTCCCTCCCTCCCTCCTTCTCTGTCTGTCTGTCTGTCTGTCTGTCTCTCTCTCTGTCTGTCTGTCTTTCTCTGTGTGTTTCTATATATGTTTCTTTTTCTCTGTCTCTTTCACTCCCTTTCTCTCTTTCTCTGTGTGTGTCTGTTTCTTTTTCTCTCTGTGTCTGTCTCTGTCTATATTTGTTTCTTTTTCTCTTTGTCTCTCTCTGTGTCTCTGTCTCTTTGTTTTCCTCTGTCTCCTTCTCTGTGTGTGTGTTTCTGTGTCTCTTTCTTTATATGTTTCTTTTTCTCTCTGTCTCTCTCTTTCTCTTTCTCTGGGTGTCTCTCTTTATATATAGTTTCTTTTTCTCTTTGTCTCTCTCTGTGTCTCTGTCTCTTTGTCTTCCTCTGTCTCTTTCTCTGTGTGTCTCTTTCTCTGTCTCTCTCTGTGCCTCTCTTTCTCTATATATATGTTGCCTCTGTGTGTCTCTCACTTTCTCTCTATCTCTATATCTGTTTCTCTTTCTTTCACTCTGTCTGTCTCTTTGTCTCTCTCTCCTTTTCTCTCCTTTGCCTCCAGAAGTAGTCTTACTAGTAACTCCCGAGGACTCTGTAAGTTTCTCGAGGGCCAGGACTGTTTCATTTTTGCACTGGTCTCTCCAGTTCTGACCATAGTATTTAGCACATAGTAGGCGCTAAGTAAGCGATTGATGATTATTTATGTTGTGTTTAATTGGTATATATATTTTCTTCTGTTTACATTATTTATATTATCATACTTCCCCCCAACAGAATGTAAGGTCTTTGAGGGCAGAGATAACTTTGTTTTTACCTTTGCATTTCGAGAGTCTAACATAGAGCTTAACATATAGTAGGGCCACAGGAAATACTAGAAGATTGATGAAGTTTTTCTTCTTTTCCTCTTCTAATTTAAACCCTCACCTTCCATCTTAGAATTCATATTGTGTTTAGTCCCAAGACAGAACAATGGTAAGAGCTAGGCAATGGGAGTTAAGTGACTTGCCCAGGGTGACACAGCTAGAAGGTGTCTTAGGCCAAATTTGAACCCAGGGCTCTAAACCTGGCTCTCCATTCACTGAGCCACCCCGCTGTCCCCCGTGTCCTACTTTCTAAAGTGTGTATTCAGGAACCTCTTGTCTCAACTACGAAAATCAAAAGAGGAAGGAGCAAAGTCCTCAAGAATTAGTTCCCTAAATGCCAGGATATTTTGGGACTCTGGAACAGGTTTGCTGGCCAAAGCATGAAATTTCATTAATCTTTATGAAAACCCTTGAAGCCTCTTCACCACGCAAATGGCTCAGTGCGCTGGGCTGGGAGGCCCAAATATTCTCGCCGGGTTCCAGCGATTGAGAAAGACAGACGTGTTTACGATTCGGGGATTAGGGTGGCTGTAATTCTGGCTGGGATTTTGATTCAGGGAGTTATTGGGGGGGGGGGGAGGAGAGAAAGAAAACGACTATTTCTCTGAAGGCTGCTTGACTGGAAGGTTCTCCGATGGAGGACTCGGGGGGAGACGCGCCCCAATGGGGGCCAGAGCGATGTCAAGTTCAAGGGGAAACAAGAGCTTCTTCTCCCACTGAGAGCTCCCCAGTTTTCCACATTCTGAAAACCTTCAGGGAAGAGCGAAAGCCCAAATAGCCATAACACAGAAAGGCAAGTCGCCGAGAGGCACTTCAGTGCCCAGAAGATAAGACAACCAGAGATTATCGGCTCATTCGGTTATTGGGAGCTTCTTTCTTTTTGCTTTGAAACATCTTTTTCTTTTTAAAGAGAAATAAACAACCATATCAGGATGCGCACTTTGGAAGAGAGGAGGCACCCAGGGGAGGCTCTGGTAACCCAAGCCTGCCTTTCCATGTCCCGATTTGATTTCATCCGGGGAATGGGGGAAACCCTCCCCGCTGCTTAGGTCTCTGCTCTTCATTAGTCTCCCATGGAGTCTGGTGTTTAGCTTTCCAGCTCTCATTCCCATCCCACACACTGGGCCCCTGAGCCCCTCACTTCCCTCGCCCCCTCCCAGATCCATGTCACAGAGCTTTTCAAACAAACTTGCCCACCCACAAGTCTTGCTTGATCCAAGGAACTGTTTCAAGAATCAGCCCTACCCATGACTCCCATGACGAAGTAGCAAGAAGTTATATTTGAAAGAGGCAGCTGGGTGGCTCAGTGGATCAGGAGCCAGGCCTAGAAATAAGAGATCCTGGCTTCAAAATCTGGCCTCAGACACTTCCCAGCTGGGTGACCCTGGGCAAGTCACTTAACCCCCATGGCCTAGCCCTTATCACTTTTTTGCCTTGGAACCAATACACAGTACTGATTCAGAGATAGAAGGGTGAAGGAAAAGGAAAAGGAAAAGGAAAAGGGAAAGGAAAAGGGAAAGGGAAAGGGAAAGGGAAAGGAAAGGAAAGGGAAAGGGAAAGGAAAGGGAAAGGGAAAGGGAAAGGGAAAGGGAAAGGGAAAGGGAAAGGGAAAGGGAAAGGGAAAGGGAAAGGGAAAGGAAAGGGAAAGGGAAAGGAAAGGAAAGGAAAGGAAAGGAAAGGAAAGGAAAGGAAAGGAAAGGAAAGGAAAGGAAAGGAAAGGAAAGGAAAGGAAAGGAAAGGAAAGGAAAGGAAAGGAAAGGAAAGGAAAGAAAGGAAAGGAAAGGAAAGGAAAGGGAAAGGGGAAGGGAAGGGAAGGGAAGGAAGGGAAGGGAAGGGAAGGGAAGGGAAGGGAAGGGAAGGGAAGGGAAGGGAAGGGAAGGGAAGGGAAGGGAAGGGAAGGGAAGGGAAGGGAAGGGGAAGGGAAGGGAAGGGAAGGGAAGGAAGGGAAGGGAAGGGAAAGGGGGAAGGAAGGGAAGGGAAAGGGGAAAGGGAAGGGAAGGAAGGGAAGGGAAGGGAAAGGGAAGGAAGGGAAGGGAAGGGAAGGGAAGGGAAGGGAAGGGAAGGAAGGGAAGGGAAGGAAGGGAAGGGAAGGGAAGGGAAGGGAAGGGAGGGAAGACGAGAGGAGAGGAGAGGAGAGGAGAGGAGAGGAGAGGAGAGGACGAGGAGAGGAGAGGAGAGGAGAGGAGAGGAGAGGAGAGGAGAGGAGAGGAGAGGAGAGGAGAGGAGAGGAGAGGAGAGGAGAGGAGAGGAGAGGAGAGGAGAGGAGAGGAGAGGAGAGGAGAAGAAAAAGGAAAGGAAAGGAGAGGAAAGGAAAGGAATACAAGCTATCTTAGAAAGAACCAGAGTGATAGCTAACCACTGTTGAAGAGACTCTCAGCAACTGAGTGGCCTCAGTGGTTTGAGAGCTAGACCTAAAGAAAGGAGGTCCTGAATACCACTGAGCTGTGTGACACTGGGCGAGTCATTTAACCCCTGTTGCCTAGCCCCTTTCTGCTCTTCTGCCTTATAATCAACACATTATTGGTTTTAAGACAAAACATGTGGGTGTTTAGCTTAAAAGGTGACATGGATGCATCAGCTGAAAGAATACTTTAATAACAACTATCATTCCTATAACACTGTGTAATTTGTAGAATCATTTGATTCTCACAATAGCCCTGGGAGGTAAGTGCTGTTATTATCTCATTTTACAGATGAGGAAACTAAGATAGACACGGGTTAAATGACTGCCCTAAGGTCACCCAGCTAAGGCAGGATAAGCATCTATAGGACTTATAATTTACTTCAACTGAAAAACATCAGTGAGCACCTACTGTTTGAAGAGCCTTGGCTCTGCACTGGAGATTTTGGTTATCATTTGTTTCAGTCCTGGCACTCTTGTGGACCCAATTTGAGATTTGCTTGGCAAAGATACTGAAGTGATTTTGCCATTTACTTCTCCAGCTCATTTTCCAGATGAGGAAACTGAGGCCAACAGGGTTAAGTGACTTGCCCAGGGTCACACAGTTAGGAAGTTCATATTTGAACTCAGGTCTTCCTGAATCCAGACCTAGTGCTTTAGCCACTGGTCCACCTGGCTGCCTGGGAACACAAGGATCAAAATCCAGCCAGAAGCATGTATCGATCACCTGCTTTATTCAAGGTATCCCTTGCTATCAGCCAGGGATACAAAAGAGGAAAAGAAAATTTATCGAGATGTATTTATTAGATATGGGATTTAAAGACAGAAACTAGAGGATCACAGAGCTGAATGGAAGCTCAAAGGCTCTAGTTCATCACCCTCAGTCTATCAAAGTGAAAAAGCCATCCAGGATACTTGTCTGAGCCAGGATTCAAACCCAGGGTTTCTGACTCCAACTGTGCTCCCTTCCACTGTTTACATGACTAAGCAGCCTTTGAACTCCAGAAGTTTATGTTCTGGGAGGAGTTCTCTGTGTGTATATGTGTGTGTGTGTGTGTGTGTGTGTGTGTGTGTGTGTGTGTGTACATACAAAACAAATACACCATATTTTCTGGGGGAAAGGCACTGACAGTTGATGGGGGAGAAGGGGCAGGAAAGGTCTACTGCAAATGGTTGAATTTAAGCTGTGCTTTGATAGAAACCAGCAGCAGAAATAAAGAGGGAGTGCATTCCAGGCATGGAGATGGCAGATGGGAAGTCTTGGGAGAAGACCAATTTGGCTGGAATGGTGAATTGGAAAAAGGTGTAAAGGATCTTAAATAATAAACAGAGGAGTTCACTGGAGGCAATAGGGAGCCATTGGAATGCTCCTATGCACCTCAGTTTGCTCATCCATAAAATGGGAATATCTGCAAACCCTTGCAAAAGTACTTTGCAAACTCCAAAGGCTTACAGAAACTTGAGGGATTACCACCAGCACCAGGGTCCTTAAAAACATCAGGACTCTTTTATCACTTTCCTTTCCCATAAGAATGAGCCCCCTATGGTTCAGCTCCCAAGGATAATAGCCTTGGGCTTGTGGCTGGGTCTAAAGTGGGTTTTCAGGAGAATCCTGAAACCAGAGGCCATGCCCAGGAAGGAGAGGAAGATAGGGAAAGTTCCTAGAATAGTTCATTCACACTCTATCTTCTACTAGGACTTAGACACTTCCTACCTCGCCTCCAAGCAAAGCCAGCCCCACTGCCCCACCCACATGCAGGTCAGGACCTGACCCTGCCAAAAAAAGACCAGGAAAGGACCATGTTGTCTTTTTTCAGTCATGACTGACTCTTGGCGACCCTGTCTGGGGTTTTCTTGGCAGATACTGGAACAGTTTGCCATTTTTTCTCCAGCTCATTTGACAGGTGAGGAAACTGAGGCAAACAGGGTGAAGTGACTTGTCCAGGGTCAAATGGCTAGTAAATGTTTGGGGATGGATTTGAATTCAGGTCTTCTGACTCCAGGTCTGGCACCCTATCCCCTGAACCCCTTCAATAAAGGACAAGATAAAAGTAAGGCTAGCACCAGGGGCCTTTGGTTGTGACAAGAGGGGGCAGCCCAGATAGAAGTAGAGGGAATCACTACACCAAGCTCTCCTTGGAATCCTACCATCTCCTTCCATACCACCAGGGCAGCAATTGGACTGGGGCAGCTGCTGGAAGACAGGTTAGCTTCAGTTCAGGGAGCTCTGATTGGTTTCCCACCTCTGAGATATATGGAGGTGCCAAGGAACTCTGAGAAAATTGGAAATCTCTACCCTGGAAGTTTCCAGGACAAAAAAAGATATAGGAGGGGGCTGCTGGGTGGCTCAGTGAATAGAGAGCCAGGTCTGGAAATAGGAGGTCCTGGGTTCAAATCTGGCCTCAGACACTTCCTAGATGTGTGACTCTGGACAAGCCATTCAACCCACCATTGCTTAGCCCTTACTGCTCCTCTGCCTTAGAACAAATATAGTATTGATTCTAAGATGGGAAGTAAGGGTTTAAAACAATTTGTTTAAAAGATGCATGAAAGGGGGTTTCCAGAACAGAGAAGGAAGGACTAGCTACCAGACAGAGTGCTAGGGGAGGTAAGATTAGGGTGTAGCAATCTTTAATAGAGAAAGAATGGGACGCTCAGGTAAAATGAGAGTTTTGCAGACTCAAAATGGGATCTCTGTCATATTACAGATGGGGAAACTGAGGCTTAACTAGACAATCTGACCTAATTATTCAGATACTTCACACACACAACACACACACACACACACACACACACACACACACACACACACACACACACACACACCCCTTTCATTTGTTTCATTTGGAAGTCGATTTCCTGGCCCTAAAGAGAACGATGCTACAAAGGGAAGCTTGGACTCTGGCAAGATGCTTACTGAAGAGCTGCTCTGCAGCTAGATTTGACTCTCCCAAGGCCCAGAAGGCCTGCCATTTTCAATCCTGTCCTAATAGTAGGTGGTACCATACACAAGCTCTCTCTCTAAGGAACACAAGATCCTTGAAGGCAGGGCTGCTTCATCTTTGATGCCCCGCCCTAGTGCCTGGCACATAGTTGGATATCTCCTCTCACTCTCCCCTGCTCTTCTCTCATCCTTTTCCTTTGCTTAGCAGTCATTCCTGGGTCCAGTCCTCTATTCACCACATCACTTGTCTTCCTTGACAAGTGGATTCCAGACATTGAAGAAAAAAAAATCTATGCTTTAGAGTGAGAGGATAAGTTGCCAGTTATTACTTTGTGACCTTAGGTAAGTCACTTCAGTTTCTCAAAGTCTCAACAAAATGACCTTTGATAAATAATAATAAATAAATAAATAAATAATAAAAAAATAAATAAAAATAAATTTTTTTGTAATTTAAATCTATGACTTTAAGGAAAAGATTCAAATCTGAGAACTTGTTACTACTTTAGTGACCTTGGACAAGTCACTTGATTTTCTTGAACCTTAGTTTCCTTAGCAATAAATTGAGAAAGAATGTAGATAGTTTCTGAGGTCTCAGCTCTAGGGCCATCAATTGAGGATCCTACTCACACTCCCTGTATGATTCTGGACAAGTCACTCTATGTCTGTTTGGTTTTCTCATCTGGAAAAGGATGGAATTAGACTAGTTCCATGATGGTGAACCTATGGCACGCATACCAGAGAGGGCACACAAAGCCCTCTCTCTATGAGCATGCATTCCTTGGCCCTCCAAAGTTCATTACTAAAAAGGCAAAGGGACTCAGCAGAGCTGCTCCCTTCCCTCTCTCCACTATGCCTGAAGACATTTTTTCACTTCACCTGCCCCTCTGCCAGCAGCCCAGTGAGAGCATTTCCTCCCTCTTCTGTGTGGATAAGGCAGGGTCGGGGTGTGACTGGGCACGCACAGGATCCCTGGGGGATGTTGGTCTCTAAAAGAGTCTCTAAAAGGTTTCATGTAGTCTCTAAAAGGTTCACCGTCACTGTACTAAATGATCCCTAAGGTTCCTCTTAACCTTAGGCTACACATTAAAAACAAAATGTCTAAATCCGAAAGATTTTGGCCACTCTCCTTCCTAAAAGGAACTGGCCACATGAGCCCCCCCCCCCCCCCTGAACTCTTAGATCAGCATGTCTCCCAAGTCCTGTATTCCCAAAGGCCTGAGAGATGAACTTGTCCAGGGTCAGTCAACTAATGTCTGTCCTACACAGATACCCACAGTCCTTCAGCAGGAAAATTCAGAGAATGGTCAGAAAATGGAGAAGAATCAAAATGCCAATGGAATAAGAAGAGGCAAAGCTTCTGATTCCTTGGGAGAATAGTTGCTGCCAAGGTTATTTCCTTCCATCCTTATTCCTTGATGGAACACTAAGCCACACAGGCTCAAAGTGTGTCCTGTCTGCCCTAAAGTGGGTTAGGAGGGGCTTTAGCCTGGGAGGCAGGACTAAGGGGGAGAAGAGAGATGGATTTGAACACTGCACATCCCTTCTAACTCTTGGAGAATTACAGATGTGGAAGGGGCACTTCAGGTCAACAAGCATTTTTTAAGTGCCTACTATATATACCAGGCATTATGCTAGGTTTTTGGGGGAAATAAAGAATTTTGACAGATGTAGCCCCTGCCTTCTTGGAGCTTATCAGTAGAGGTAGTATGGTCATGAGAGAGGGCTGGGCTTGGGTCTCTCTGGGTAAGATCTGGGTTTCAATGTTGTCTCAGATACTAACTGAATGAATTGCAGGCAGCTAGGTGGTACAGAGGATGGAGCTCCTGGCCTGGAGTCAGAAAGACCTGATTTCAAATCCTCACTTATTCACTATGTGACCCTGGACAAGTCATTTCCCCTGGTTTGCCTCAAGTTCCTCATCATAAACTGAGCTGGAGAAAGAAAGGGCAACCACTCCAGTATCTTAGCCAATAAAAATTCAAATGGGATTATGAAGAGGCAGACACAACTGGAACAACTCTTCCTTTCTTGGCCTTACTCTTCTCCTCTGGAAAATGAGAACGTTGGACCAGCTGTCTGAGAGCTCCCTCCCAGCTCTACTGGCCTTCTGCTCATGAAGGCTGTAGTGCAGCATCTTCTAGAGTTACTGTGGCTAAAATGATTGCTCACCCAATCAGGTACTTAGCAGACACAGAGGGCACAGTTGATGGCGTGAAAGATTTGGGCAAATTTGGCTTCTCTGTGAGTCAAGGTGGGATGCCACTTAGCCTCTCTGAAGTTCAGTTTTCTTATCTGTAAAATGGAATATTGATGCCCGTAATACTCACTCATAGGGTTGAAGAGACATCCCAAAGAGGAAATCTATATAACATGCCGTTTGGCTTTGAGTGTTAGCCACCACCAGCATCCTGCAATCAGTATCACTTTTTCCAAAATGGCGAGATTGGCTCTCAGTCCTAGAACTTTCTAGACTGGTTGAACCTTACAGCAAAAGGGTCATGGAACAATGAATGTCTAGTGTGCTGGCTAAGGAGTGAAGAATCAACAAATCTCTTATATTTGAGCTGGTGTCAAGTGTCAGGGATACAATGAAAGCCATAAACAGTCCCTACCCTCAAGAAGCTCCAATCTAATGGGGGAGAGGGCATGAAGACAACTATGAAGATCCAAGATCCATACAGTGTAAGTAGGGGAGTAATCTCCAAGGAGAGACACGGCAACAAGGGGTGAGGAAAGATATTTGGGTATTGGCATAGCCAGACACCACTTCAGCTCTCAGTTTTCTTAAATTCAAGTTTGGATTTGAATAGATCAATAATTTTATCAGGGTGGGAGGTAGCTGGAATGCTCTGTGGAGTGAGAACCAGGTCTGGAGACAGGAGGTCCTGAGTTCAAGTCCAGTCTGAGACATTTCCTAGCTGTGTGACTCTGAGCAAGTCACTTATCCCCCATTGCCTAGTCCTTACTGCTCTTTTGCCTTAGAACCAATACACAGCATTGATTCTAGGATGGGAAGGTAAGGGGTTAAATAATAATAATAATAATAATAAAATATATTTGGATAATAAATTATCAGATATTTATTCTATAAAATTTTACTGGGATAAGAAACTCTAGGGTAGCTGGCGGTGCTTGAATGTTGGCTTAGAATCAGGAAGACAATTTTCCTGAGTTCAAATCTGGCCTTCACCCTGTTTGCCTCAGTTTCCTCATCTGTAAATGACCTGATCAGGAAAAATGGCAAGTCACTCCTATATCTTTGTCAAGAAAATGCCAAATGGAGTCACAAGGAGTCATGTCACGATGAAAGCAACCGAGGAACAATAAAGAAACTCAAGATGAAACAATTGCCCGTACTGATGCAGATTTGTTCCAACTTTTCAACTCAAAGTCTTAAAATTGAACGATGGACCCATCCAGAGACATAAAGCCATAAAACGTGGCTAATAACATCTGTGGATCTGCCTTGCCCGGTGGTAGCGAGCGGCGAGGATATATTTGTGTCTTGGAAATGTCAGTTGTTATTCCCCTAAAGGGGCTGACTAGTATTCAATTCATCCCTCATGTGACCAGGCTACTGGCAAATATCACCATGAATGACTTTCCCCTTTTCCAGCAAGGAAAAAATGCTCCATTCTTCTCCTCCCTGGGTGTGGTGGAGCCCTTTGCTTGGAGTGGCCGGAGCTTCTCCGACACTGTCCAGGGTATCTTCACATCCCTTCTGCTCCCAGATGCTCTGGCCAAGGAAAAAGCAGATTTTCCTTCCCCATCATAAGTGCCCCGACTTCTATCGGGATGAAGGTCCAAAGAAAAACAACCTCATTCCGAACACACCCTCCAGACTTCTGTCTACACAGGAGGATTTTTTCTTTCTTTGAAAGTTTTATTGATTTTTTTTTTTTACAGCGGTCATTTCCTGACATCCACCCCACCCACAATGAACCCTTAGAGCCAGAGAAAAGAGTTAAAGAAGCCCTATAAAAAAAAAACAAAAACCCAAACCAAACAAACACAAAAGCCGTGTATGGGACATTTTGCTCCTGTAGTTCCCCACCTTATGACTGAGAAGAGGGAATATCTAAGCAATTCCAGTATATAAGAGGCACTTAATAGTTGCTTTTAAGCAGAGTGGCTTCTAGACTAACAAAGCTGGAGCAAATGTTTTTATACCCTCACCTTCTGTCTTTGAATCAATACTATTTATTGGTTCTAAGGCAGAAGAGTGGTTAAGAGCGAAGCAATGGGGGTTAAGTGACTTGCCCAGGGTCACCCAGCTGGGAAGTGTCTGAGGCCAGATTTGAATCCAGGACCTGATTCTCAATCTACTGAGCCACCAAGCGATCCACTAATGGACTTTTTAGACTTTCGCCTCCCATTCAGATTCTCTTCAATTCTTCATAGACTAATCCATGACCTCCTCAGTGGGCTCCAGCCTCCAACCTCTCCCCTTTCCAAGCCTTTGTCTGTGTGGGTCAAAACGATATTCCTAAAGGTCACACCGAATATGCCACTCTCTCACTCAAGAAGTCCCATGGCTCTCCAGTGTCCCTGGAATAATGTCCAGATTCTTCTAGCTGTCTCCGAAGGCCCCTCAGAATCTGGCTCCAACCAGTAAAATTTTTTGAAACGTTGATCTTCTGTCTTAATATGAATTCTAAGACAGAAGAGCAGTAGGGGCTAGGAGTGACTTGTCCTGGTCACTTAGCTACAAAGTATCTGAGGCCAGATTTGAACCCAGGACCTCCGGCTTCCAGTCCAACCAATCTTTACAAACTGATTTCACATGATTCCCGTGCATGCATCCCACAGTCCAGCTAACAGGGCCTCTTTGTTGTTTAATTTCAGGATTCCATATCATTAACATATCGCCACCACCCATAGGCCACGCCTGGAATGTGCTCCCTCCTCATCTCTGCCTCCCACAATCCCTAGCTCCTTTCAAGGCTCGGCTCAGCCTAGTAAATAGTAAGTGCTTAATAAATGGTAATTAACCGACCAACCAACCTGCTACAAAAGGCATTTCCTACTAACATTAAAAAAAAAGCTTAAGAAGTCTGATCAATATATTGACCGATCATAACTCTAGGAAACCAAGGAAGAAGGCTACTTCTTGGGGAAGGTGGGTGGCTCAGTAAATAGAGCACTAGGTCTGGAGTCAGGAGGTCCTGGATTCAAATCTAGCCTCAGACACTTCCCAGCTGGGTGACCCTGGGCAAGTCACTTAACCCCCATTGTCTAGCCCTTATCGCTCTTCTGTCTTGGAACCAAAACACAGTACTGACTCCAAGACGAAGGTGAGGGTTTAAATTAAAATGGGGCCAAAGTACCTTCTAGCTCTCCGCAGGACTAAGAGGATTGCGGGAAGGCAGCAGGCTCTGGGATTGCTCCCTGGCAGGCGTTTGGCATTCAAGGACACGAAGAGGGAAGGGAGGTCGGGAGGCTCCGACGTGACCAAGAAGGAGCAGCTTCCTCCTCCGCGTGGCAGCCCTCCCACCACGGAAAGTGCCCGCCGAGACACAAACCCTGCCCCGGGGCCAAGATCTGGGCTTCCCGCGGCATCGCGGGGCTCCACCCAGCCTGAGGAGGCCTGGGGTTTGCCAGCAAATAGAAAGCATCTGACTGTAACCTGAGTGGCAGGAGGGCGGCCGCAAGGCGCTCGTTTTCGCCCGTCCAAGGCGCTGGCGTTTTCACGGTAAGTTTAAGAGTTTTGAGCCAAGGCTGGTTAATGACGTTTCCGGGACGTTTTGCCCTGTTTAGAAACTACAACTTCACTTACGGTTTACTGGAATTGGGCGGAGGAGAGTGCAAAAAGGAAACAGGGACTCGTTTCCTTGACATAGAGGTAAACTGAGGCACAGAGCTGAATCAGTAAACTGAGCCTAAAATAAGGAGCTGGGAGACTTGAGGCCGACGCCTGGGTAAGCCTGGAAGCAGGAGCAGCACCTAGTGTCGAAGCTGGAATGCCAGGGGAGGGAAAGGGAACTCTTGGAGTCTAGTCCTTGCACATGTGGCCAGTACAACCTGGGACTGATTCCCTCCTCATCCTCTCCTAACAGAAGGCTTCCTTAAAACACACGCACGCACACACACACACACACAAAAGGGGGCAGCTGGGTGGCTCAGTGGATTGAGAGTCAGGAGATCCTGAGTTCAAATCTGGCCTCAGACACTTCCCAGCTGTGTGACCTTGGGCGAGTCACTTGACCCCCATTGCCTAACCCTTACCCACTTCTGTCTCTGGATGTGATACTAAAACAGAAAGTACAGTTTGAAAAAAGAAGGCATTGTCTGAGAAAACTCCCTAATTCGATGGGGAATTCCCAAACCGCCATTAAAAGAAACGTCAGCAGCTCCCGCATTGCTCTAACTCTGGGGTGATAGGCAAGAAGGCACCCAGCTTTCTCCGATGGCTCCAAGAAGCTGTAGCATGTGCACGGGCCACACCTCGATAAAATCAGCTCAGAAAACAGGCTACACCAGCTGGAGGGTAACCGCCGGACCCCAGACCCTTTGGTGAGGTAAGATAAGTCTTCCCCAAGCAGCAAATTAATAAGACTCCCCCTGCAGAATGGGCAGATGAGAACAATTCACTCCAGTGGCCATGAAGGGGGGTCAAGGGGCCTCTGGGGAGCCCTCAGAGCTTAGTCAGATATCAAAGAGGCCAAGGTTACCCACTGCATCCTGGGCCATCTCCAGGTCCCCTCACTTTTGTCTGGTCTCTGGATTTTTTTTAACCCTCACCTTCCATCTTGGAATCATTACTGTGTCTTGGTTCTAAGGCAGAAGAGTGGTGGACTAAGCAATGGGAGTCAAGTGACTTGTCCAGGGTCACCCAGTTAGTAAGTGTCTGAGGCTAGATTTGAACCCAGGATCTCCGACTCTAAATCTGGATCTCCATCCACTGAACTACCCAGCTATCCACTTGCCACTGACTCTGGAAGAGAGAGCAACACTGATGACTTTTCCCAACTCTCAGTCGCTTGAATCCCATTCATGCTCACATCAAGACATCACCCCATGACGTCAGTGGAAGGACAAAGGAGAATAGAATCAACTGTAAACTCCTCTGTTTGGCATTTAAAGCTCTTTCCCTCCTGACTCCTGCCCCCTTTCAAGCTCTCTTACTTGTTCCTTTCTCTCCTTGTCTCCCATGTTTCAGTCATATTGGTCTGCTGGTGTTCCTCGCTCCATGGGCTGTCTCTGGACCTGGCTCATGCATGTACTTGATGCCTAGAATACTCTCTGTCCTCATTTCCAGCTCTTAGATTGTCTGGTTTCTTTAAAGACTCAGTGAAGGGGCAGCTGGGTGGCTCAGTGGATTGAGAGTCCTGGGTTCAAACCTGGCCTCAGACACGTCCCAGATGTGTGACCCTGGGCAAGTCACTTCACTCCCATTGCCAAGCCCTTACACTCATCCTTCTGCCTTGGAACCAATACACAGTATGGATTCTAAGACAGAAGGTGAGGGTTTAAAAATAAATAAACAAAAAATAAAATAAAGACTAAGTGAAGTTTTCCTCCCTAGTTTTCTGCTTTCTCCTTCCTCTGTTGCTAATAGCATCCTCCCTAGGTTTACCCTGTATCCTTTAAAAGACTCTTGTATGTACATACTCTCTCCAACTTGAGAATGTAAGCTCGTCCTGGGCAGAGACAGTCTCAGCCCTGACTATATCCTTAGCACTTCCCATAGGGTCTGAAACATGCTAGTTCTTGACTTAATTAATAAGTAATTCTTCAAAGAGGGCAGGATAGGTGGCATAGTGGATAGAGAGCTGGGCCTACAGTTAAGAAGACCCAAATTTGAATACAGCTTCAGACACTGGCTCTGTGACCCTGGGCAAATAACTTAACTTTCTGTGCATCAGTTTCCACATCTGTAAAATGAGCTAGAGAAGGAAATGGCAAAGCATGCCCATGTCTTTCCCAAGAAAACTGCCCAAAGGAAGGAAGAAAGGAATGAAGGAACGAAGGAAAGAAGGAAGGAAGGAAGGAAAGAAGGGAGGAAGGAAGAGTGGGAAGACAGAAGGAAGGAAGGAAGGAAGGGAGGGAGGGAGGAAGAAGGAAGAATGAAAGAAAGAAAGAAAGAAAGAAAGAAAGAAAGAAAGAAAGAAAGAAAGAAAGGGAAGAAGGGAGGAAGAAAAGAGAGAGGGAAAAGAAAATTGTTTGCTTATGAATTACTTGTACCATCTGGCAAGCAAACATTATGGAATCCTCTAGGGGTACTGAGAGCTCCAGGAAGCTGCCCAGACTCACCCAGTCAGTATGTGGCAAAAGGAGAATTTAAATGAGGTTCCAAACGTCAAGGGTCATACTTAATAATAATAATGGTTAACATTTATATAGTGTATACTATGTGTCAGACACTGTGCTAAATGCATTATAATTATTATCACACTTGATGCTCTCACAATAACCCTGGGAGGTAAGTGCTATTATTAGCCCCACTTTACAGTTAAGGAAACTGAGGCAGAGGTTAAGTAGTTTGCTCATGATCAAATATATAGTAAATATCTGAGGTTGGATTTGACATTATATCTTTGTTTTTTGTTTGTTTGTTTTTTTAATTGTTGCCTTCCATCTTAGAATCAATACTAAGTTTCAATTCCAAGGCTAGGCAATGGGGGTTAAGTGACTTGTTCAGGGTCACAAAGCTAGTAAATATCTGAAGCCAGATTTAGACCCAGGACCTCCCATCTCCTTGCCAGGTTATTAATCCATTGAGCCACCTAGCTGTTCCGGCTCATATCTTTGTGCTGCCTTTCCCCATCTAGAGTCAGTATCTAAAAACACTTGGGGCAATGATCTGAAATCAGACTTCCTGATTTCTAATATGAGATGTCTCATATTAAAGTAGTTTCAGTTTTCCCCCACAAAACATGGAAATACAAATAATCCTGTGGTGTGCGGTGGGGAGAGGTGAGAGTGGTACCTTGTTGGAAATTGAAACTCCATATCTTACTCCAAACACATGATAATCATAAGATTGTGTGTGTGTGTGGGGGGGGGAAGCTCTTTAAATGAAAGCTGTCACAGGATCCCTGATCAAGCAAAGATCCCTGACCTCTGATCTCTCTAAATGACCAGTCTCTGTTAGCCAGCAGAGCTGCTTCTGACTGAAGCAAAAAGATAAAGTGAAGCATTACAGCAAGTGGTCGCCTGCTCAGCTCTAGATACCCCTTTGACTTCCTCTGGCTACACCCTCAGAGGAACAGAGAACCACAGCCACACTGTTTCACACATACAAGTTGTGCAAGCCTTCCCAACATGGCTTTTTGGCCTAAGATACCAAACTGAAATTAGGAATCACCTTGTTTTTCCCCCTAAAAAAACAAACAAACAAAAAACCAAAACTCTGCTCTCTAACTGAACCCCCTACCACCTCCCAATCCAGAACCTTTGATGACATCGGTTGAGGATTCCTTTTTGTTTTCTGTCTTTAAAAATTAGACTCAGGTGGCACTGCCAAGGCAATGGACAGCTCACATTTTTATGATGCTCTAGAAATGATAAAAACACTTTCCTCACTGTTTGGTGGAGGGAAAGCACTGGATTTCAGGAGAAAAGACTTAAGACTCCATAAGAGATCTAGCATTTAAATAGAGCATACTGTGTGCCACACACTGTGCCTATTATTATCTCATTTAACCTTCATGACAATCCCAGGAGGTAGGTATTTATTATACCCATTTTACAAATGAAGAAACTGAGACATTTTCTGCATTAAATGTTAACTTGGGTTAAATGACTTGTACACAGTAATGTCTGAAGATGAATCTGAACTCAAGTCTCTTCTCTACTCCAGACCCTTTTCTCTGATCAGTAAGGCACTCCCTTAGCTGCCTCCACCAACTGGCTTGTGTGGCCCTGAATAAGATATTTCCTCTCATAACTTTCAATTTCAAAAGATTTAGGACTGGAAGAAAACTTAAAGGTTTTCAAGTCCAGACTCCTTGTTTTAATGATCAGAAAATTGAGACTAGGGAAGGGACATGATTTGCCAGAAGTCATATCTGTATTATGTAAACTGCAACAGGACTGAAATTAGCTCCTACCTTCCTGACAATTAAAAGTGGCTCACAGACTTAACAAGCCAATTAAGCATTTTCTAAGTGTTTACAATGTATCAGGCATTGTGCTAAGCTCAGAGGATACAAGATATCTCCTTGATTAGAATGTAAACACATTGAGGGCAGGGATTGTTTCATTCTTTATATTTGTATCCCCAGTGTCTAACAGAGTGCCAGGCATATAGTGGTCACTTAGTAAAGGTTGTAGATTGATTGAAAGGGCAGTTTTACCAAAAGAGTGAAGGGGAAAAGAGATGGTACCTAAGCTGGAAGCTCAAAAAGCTAAACACAGTCCAAACTTTGCTTAGAAAAGTAAAATGTAAAAGTAAAAAGGACACATCTCTTGGCTTATATTGGAGCTTAGACATGAAAGGAATTCTTTCCTGGGAAGACAGAAACCATTGCTCACTCACATAGAGAAAAGGATTTCTTTCTAGCTATCAAGCATTTATTTTTTCTACTAAAGGTTTAGAGTGAGCAATGAGGACCTACGATGATCAAAGTAACTCATAGACATTATCACGGAATATAGATTTCAAAGATCATAAAAGTATCAATGAAAAGAGTTCTTGGGTATGCTTACCCTGTGCAAGAGGCTCCCCTTCTCTCTATGTCTGGGCTACAGATACAATGATATAGTTTTGTTGTTGTTGTTGTTGTTGTTGTTGTTGTTGTTTTGGATTTAGCCCTTGGGTTCTGTTCCAAACAGTACTACTCCACAACATACCAGCAAGACTGGGTTGAAGCTATTTATTACAAATACCAGTAAGCTGGGGGCAGCTGGGTAGCTCAGTGGATGGAGAGCCAGGCCTAGAGATGGGAGGTCCTGGGTTCAAATCTGGCCTCAGACACTTCCCAGCTATGTGACTTGGGCAAGTCACTTCATCCCCATTGCCTAGCCCTTACCACTCTTCTGCCTTGGAACCAATATACAGTATTGATTACAGGATGGAAGGTAAGGATTTAAAAAAAAATACCAGTAAGCCCACAGGCTTTGAGCCAGAGACATCTGTTCTACAGGTCAAACAACTTGAGGAGGGTCTTGAAGAGACCACTTTGGACAGGAGAAATGAAGATAAATCCCAGAGGACTCTGGCTATGCCAAACATGTTTTCATAGTCCTCATGATTTCCTATGCTTCCCTGGAGATCATAGCATTTCTGGAATTCCGAGTAGATAAGATCCCTAGTATGTGCTTAGAAGCAATGGTTCAAAATTCCTATAAAATATGACATTCTACAGCTATTAGTAGGTTTCAGAGGAAAAATCAAGTTCGTCTTTTCTTCTAAAATAGAGGTCCTTCTTATGAGAAAGAATGCTCTCCACATCCAGAGAAAGAACTGTGGGAGCAGAAACACAGAAGAAAAACAAGGGCTTGATCACTTAGGTCAATGGGGATATGGTTGGGGATGTAGACTCTAAGTGATCATCCTAGTGCAAATATCAATAATATAGAAATAGGTCTTGATCAATGACACATGTAAAACCCAGTGGAATTGCACGTCAGCTATGGGAAGGGGCTTGTGGGAGGGGAGGGAAAGAACAGGAATCTTATAACTGTGGGAAAATATTCTAAATTAACTAATTAAAAAAGAAAAGAAAAACAATCCCTGATTAAAAAAAAAATAAAACAACTGCTGATCATATGGGTAAATGGGGATGTGATTGGGGTTATAAATCCTAAATGATCACTCTATTGCAAATATCAATAATATGGAAATAGGTCCTGATCATGCAAAACCCAGTGGAGTTGCTTGTTGGCTATGGGAGGAGGTTGGGGGGAGGAGAGGAAAAGAACATGATTTTTGTAATCCTGGAAAAATACTCCAAATTAATCAGTTAAATAAAATTTAAAAATAGATCTCTTTTTCACGTATCTACCCCATATGAAGTCATTATTTATATCTCCCCTGAAATTAAGAAAACTTCACTCTATCAATGATGCCAGCAAACTTCTTTCACTAAACATCAATGACTAATTGGTACCATGAAGGGATGAATCAGAATGCTACTCTTTCCTGGGTTTATTAATCTTTTGGTGGCTTTCAGAACGCAAGAAGATAAGTGAAAAGATACATAATCTGGTCATTCTCAAAATCGAAACTTCAACTGAGTAATGGCCATATAAAAAGATTGCTTGAAATCACTAACAAGGGAAATGTAAAAGATAATAATCGTCAATGTTGGAGGCATTGTAGATAGACACACTGATTCACTATTGATGAAGTCATTGGTTCAACCATTATAGAAAATGATTCAGAATCAAGTAAAAAGAATGACTAAAAAGCCCATATCCTTTGACTCAAGAGATTCCAGTGCTAAATATATACTCAACGATAGACAATGAGAAGAAGAAAAGTTCTATAAATACCCAAACACTGAAAGGAGCATCATATAGAACTCAACTGCCGAATGGCTAAACAAGAGGCATCCAAAGGTAATGGAATGTAACTATATCAAAAGAAATATGAGAATGATGACTACAAAGAATCACTGGAAAACATCTGTGAATTGAAGCAAAAAGAAAAGAGCAAAATCAGCAAGATGACCCAACAATGCAAAATGGAAAGAACACCTCCAAAAATAATATCTTCAAATGAGGCTAACAATCCACCTTCTTTCCTTCCTTACAGAGGTTGGGGACTCTGAATGTGGAAGATTGCATGTAACATCATACTTGGCTGATGTGTTGGTTAGATTATGCCAAGGTAGAGGAAATTAATTGGTTCTCTCTCTCTCTCTCTCTCTCTCTCTCTCTCTCTCTCTCTCTCTCTCTCTCTCTCTCTCTCTCTCTCTCTCTCTCTCTCTCTCTGTCTCTCTCTCTCTCTCTCTCTCTCCTCCTTCTACTCCTCCTCCTCCTCCATGTCCCCTTATGGCTCTGAAAATGGCTATATACACTGGGAAACATAAGATATAAAAATGAAAGATAGCAATAAAATAATATTGATATACAACAAGTTACAAGTGATATTCAGATACAATATGAAATATCAACTCCCCTTGACATCTCCTCTTTCTCAAAGTAGCCATAAATGGGATGTGAATAAAATAATAGCTTTGTATATTATGAGTCTCAGCAATTTGAAATCTCTATGATGTCTTCTTCTATGATGTCTAACTTTGGTTAGAGTTTTTTCGTTTTTGTTTTTTAATCTTGCTTTTCTATTATCTGACTTCAATTTAGCATCTTTCTGACCCCACAAGTATTCTCTTGTTTGGGACCTTACCTTTGCAATGACTTTGAGTGATCACCAATGTCTCCGAGTCTTAGCTATCACCCTAAAGATGAAATGCTATCCTTAAAAAATAATAATGGGGTAACTAGGTGGCTCAGTCAATAGCCAGATCTGGAGTTAGGAGAAACTGGGTTCAAAATCTAGCTGGCCTCAGTCACTTCCTAGCTATACAACCCTGTGGGCAAGTCACTGAACTCCAACTACTTTAGCCTTATCCCTCTTCTGCCTATGCTATTCTAGTAATACTTGGCATCAATTCTAAGACAAAAGGGAGTATGTTTGGGGTTTTTTTCACCCTTAATAGATGAATGGAGGGGGCAGCTAGGTAGTACAGTGGATTGAGAGCCAGGGCCAGAGATGGGAAGTCCTGGATTCCAATCTGGCCTCAGACACTTCTTAGCTGTGTGACCCTGGTCAAGTCACTTGACCCCCATTGTCTAGCTCTTACCACTCAACTGCCTTGGAACCAGTATATACTACTGATTCTAAGAAGGAAGGTAAGGGTTTAAGAAAATAGATGAAGATAAAAATTGAAAAAAGTAGGGGGAGCAAGAGAAAGGTTGAATGTAAATGGGATGGAATATTATCATGCTATAAGAAAAGACAGAAATTTTATCTATATGAACTGACACACAGTGAAATGAGAAGAACCAGAAAACATTTTATGCAATGAAAACAATATGATAAAGGCAAACCACTTTAAATGACCTAGGCACTCTGATTAGTGATGAACCATAATTCCAGAGGACTAATAGTGAATTTTTTCAAGACTCTGCTCAAAAATAATAAGGAAAAATATTTGTACAAGAATATTCATAGCTGCTCTCTTTGTGGTGGCAAAAAATTTGAAATATAAGGGGATGCCCTTCAATTGGGGAATGGCTGAACACATTGTGGTATCTGTTGGTGATGGAATACTATCGTGATCTAAGGAATAATGAACTGGAATAATGAACTGGAGGGATTCCAGGGGGACGACCTCCAGGAATTGATGCAGAGTCAGAGGAGCAGAACCAGGAGAACATTGTATGCAGAGACTGATACACTATGGTACGATTGATTGTAATGGACTTCTCTAATAGCAACAGTGCAATGATCCAAAACATTACTGAGGGACTCATGAGAAAGAACACTATCACCATCCAGAGAAAGAATTGTGGGAGTGGAAACACAGAAGAAAAACAACAGCTTGATCACATGGGTTGATGGGAATATGATTGGGGATGGAGACTCTAAACGATCACCCTAGTGCAAATATTAATAATATGGAAATAGGTCTTGATCAATGACACATGTAAACCGAGTAGAATTGGATATCAACTATGGGGGGGGGGATGGAAAAATATTCTAAATTAATTAATTAAATAAAATTTTTCGATTACAATAATAAATCTCTTATAAGCAAAAGATTGGGCGGGGGGGGGGGGGGGAGACACTGTTCAAAGATTTCCAAAGAGGGGAATCCACTACACAGGGAGACAAGTCATGCCACTTGTAGAGACAGCTTTTTTAGGAGCTTTCTTTTACAATCAAACCAAACAGTTTCTTTTTCACCTACCTCTAGGTATGGCCTTCTAGAAGACAAACAAATCAAATCTCTCCCCCTCCTCCCCATATAACAGCTATCATCACAGAACTCTTTCCACCACACCCACCATTCTGCCCTCACTCAATTCCTTAGGCAAAGGAGGTGACACTCTGGGATTTCTAAGGCTAAGCTGGTGAAATTCTAGCAAGTCCTATCAAGCTGAAGAGCTTTAAGTGGGGACTGGATGATGCCCAGGGACCACCAAAGTTGAGAGAAGAGCATTGACAGGCTGGCCACAAGGGGATGAATTTTTTTGGTTACAACACAAACCAAAAAGTCATAGATGAGCTCCAAATATGCATCTGTGGAGGGAGTAACCTCATGAAAGAGACCACATGTTTTTGAAATATGGAATAATATTATGAACTTCCAGAATCTAATTAGGCTACTAACTACAGAGAAATACATACTAATGTTGAGTTTCTGGCCAAAATGGAAATTGATCATTAAAACTTCATTAGATAAAATGAGGTTATTTGCCCAGAAATATCCCTACATATATACATACATGTAATATGCACATGTATACCTATCTGTGTGAATTTAAGATTTTTTCCATTTTGCTTAGTCTTAGAAATTCTAACAATCAGGAATATATACACACCACTTAAGGATTAACTATGAGGAGGATGGCCTATGACTGGCATGTACTAGCATGTGACAAATCAGAAACAACTGACAGACCCTCTGGGATGTCCTAAGTCAAGCTTAAGCTACCATTGGTACATGTGAGATGCAGGAAGTGATGTAAAGAACGGTCTATATATTTTGCATCACTTCCTCTCCCACTCTCTCTTGCAGAGATGTGGCTATCTCTCTGTCTCATGTGGCTTGTGGCAGCGTGCTGGGCATCTTGGCGGTTAGGTGAGGCATCTTCCCTGAGTGACCTGAGTGAGTGGTTAGGCTGATTCCTCCTTTCCTTTACTTCCCCCAAAGGACTATCCTCTTAGGAGGTCCCTCATCTCAGAGTAGACCTCGTGGCTGGAAGTTGAGCTAGTTTTAATCTTCTGAGGAGGCCTCAAGGCTGAGTTCTCTGAACTTCTCTTAGCTTAGGCTAGGACAGAGAAAAACTTATACTCTTTTCTCTCTCTCTTCTTCTTAATTCCTTCCCTTTATTGTAATTAAACCACCATAAAAATCCCAAACTGACTTGAGCATTTTATTGGGATTGAATGAATCCCTGATGACCACTAGTATAATATATTCAATCAATAACACCTAAATTTTACCCCTTACATCTGTCTGTCTGTCTGTCTGTCTATCTATCAGCTCCTAATACTTTGAGACTCCATGGTGAAATTGATAGTGTTGGCCTGAGGCATGAAGAACTGGGTTCTAGTCCCATCTCTGATACATGCTAGCTCTCAATTCCCCAGGTCACTCTCTGGGACATAAAGGAATAGATTAGTCACTGATCTGCATGACTTGAGTAGTTTTCCATACCAGGAGTTGCCCACTGAAACCAAAATTCTCTAAGTCTGGACTAAAAAAGGGAAATGAATGAATCAATGACTAACTAAAGGATGTATCTGAGAACATTAGCACTAAAAAAAACTATACCATTTATGGCTAGATTTTTCTTTTCCATAAGTACAAGTAGTTTGATAAGACAATAAATTTATTCTCAAATCTAATATGAACTTCCTGTGTGACCTGAGGTAAATCATCAACTTTCTACCTTCAGCTGAAATTCAAAACAAAGGCATAATACCACCCATCTGAGGGTTTTATCTTGATCCAGACCTAGGTGAACTTATTGGCTTGGGGGACTGAAGGCTGGATCATATATTGGTCTCTTCCCACCTTCCCATTCTACTTGCCATGCTCTTTTCTCCAAGATCCAGTGACATTGACCTCCTTGCTCTTCCTTAATCAACACTCCATCTCCTGACATTTTTACTGGATGTCTGACATTCCTGGAACTCTTTACCTTCTCACTTATACCTTCTGGGTTCCCCAGTTTCCTTACAAATTCCTCAGCTAAATTCCCCCCTTCACCAGGAAGTCTTTCCTTATCAACTTTCCCTCCCCTCCCTACACCCTGACTTTTCATCTTAGAATCATTTCTAAATATTGGTTTCAAGGCAGAAGAGTGGTAAGGGCTAGGTAATGGGAGTTAAATGACTTGCCCAGGGTCACACAGCTAGGAAGTGTCCGAGACTAGATTAGAACCCAGGACCTCCCATCTCTAGGCTTGGCTCTCAATCTCTTTAATTACCTAGCTGCCCCCCACAATCTCTCTTAATTCTAGTGTCTTCCCTCTGAGTTATCTATAATTGACCTTTATATATAATTGTTTGTATGTTGTCTCCTAATTATTGTGAGCTGCTCAAGAACAGCAGCTGTTTTGGGTTTTTTTCTTTCTCTTATCCTCAGGGTTTAGTCAGTCAATAAATATGTATTAAACTCCTATTATGTGCTGGGGATATAAAGCAAGGCAAAATACAGTCCCTGCTCTCAAAGATATTACAATCTAATAGGAAGGGTTAGGAGGTGGAGTGACTTAGTGAAGAACATCGAGTGGGCTAGTGGTACAGTGGTTAAAGTGCTGGATCTGAAATTAGGGAAACCTGAATTCCTATCCATTCTTACATGCTTACTAGCAGTGTGACCCTGGGTAAGTCACTTAGCCTTTGTTTGCCTCAGTTTCCTTAACTATAAAATGGAGATAATAATAACATCTATCACAGGATCAAATGAGAATATTTGTAAGAACATTTAGCACACTGCTGGGCTTGGGCTCTCTCTCTCTCTCTCTCTCTCTCTCTCTCTCTCTCTCTCTCTCTCTCAATCTCTCTCTCTCTCTCTTTCTCTCTCTCCCCTCATTCTTTCTGTCCCTTCATTAAATCACAGGGTAAAGGCTGAGGGTGGAAGAGGGGGTATAAGTTGTAAAAAGATAGGAAAGCTTGGAAAGATAATTTGGCAGAAGAAGGTTATGAAGGGCTTTGAATGACAGAGGATGCTGGAGCTGATAAAAGCCACTGGAATTTATTGGGAAGGGGGAGGCATAATGACGTGGTTAGATCTGACTTTTAGGAAGATCACTTAGATCTTCTGAGTTAGAGGAGAGAATGGTGTGGAGATGCCAACCAACAGCCATTGCAATAGTGTAAGAAGAGAGAAGGGGGATATGAGAGATGTTGTATTTGTAAAATAAATCAATTGGCCTTGGCCACAGATTGGATATCCAAGAGAAAGTGAAGTAGGGCATTTAGCTATGAGTGGATAGAAATCCAGGCCTACAGATGAGAGATCCTGGGTTCAAATCTGGCCTTGTGGTAAAAATTACAGCATTCTCATTTTGTAAACCAATAATGTTCTGGCAGCAAAAGGCTCTATCCCATAGGCTGTTGGGCCTTGAGAAGAAAGCAAGGGCCAGTGATCCAGCAAGGAACCCACAATTCTTTACTTCCAGTTTCTTTGTCCCAACCTCCAGACCACACTGCCTTCTCAGCAAAGCTCTCACAAAAGGAGATGCACAACTGCACCTGAGTGTGAGATGTAATTTAACGTCCCAGCAAGACAACAGGCATTTTCTGTGAGATTAGGAGAGAAGCATTTGTCCTCCTGAGTATGATATACACAAGTCTCTCCAAAGAGAGTTGGATCTTCTGGAGAGGACCCGTTATTTCCTTCTTTGTATTTGCTCTCCCAGTTTGCTCTCCCAGTGCCTCAGATATTATGAACCTAATAAATATTTGTCGATTGACTGTTTTGTTGTCTGTATATAATTATCCCCATCCAGCAGATGAGAGCTAACACTAAAAGACTTTAAGAAAATGCTGCTTAAACCCACAAATTAGTTAGTGACAGAAGTGGGTGGGACCTGAACCCAGACTTCCTGATTCCACTGACTCTTTCCACTATCCTACACTGCCTTTCCAGGGAGAAAGCTAGAAAAGAAGTCTATGGGTTCTTGAAGGACATGAGAAGCGAAGGTCTACACTTGGAATGGACCCCAGACATTGGTTGTTAAAAGATGTCATTTAAAGGATAAGGAAACTGAAGCCCAGGGTGATGAGGTGATCAATGAAGAGAGGGGAAGTACTTTTGATGAGCCACAAAGCAAACGTATCAATTCAGGCTCAGTTATTTAACTTCCTATGTGATCGTGAGCAAGATAGATAGGACACATGCACACATATAGAGAAATGCGTGGACAGATAGACACAGAGACATACGCTCAGTAAAAGAAACACAGGCAGGCAAAAAGATGGTGATACAGACAGATAGATAGAAAGAAAGAAAGAAAAAAGAAAGAAAGAAGGAAAGAAAGAAAGAAAGAAAGAAAGAAAGAAAGAAAGAAAGAAAGAAAGAAAGAAAGAAAGAAAGAAAGAAAGAAAGAAAGAAAGAAAGAAAGAAAGAAAGAAAGAAAGAAAGAGAGAGAGAAAGAGAGAAAGAAAGAGAGAAAGAAAGAAAGAGAGAGAGAGAAAGAGAGAGAGAGAAAGAGAGAAAGAGAGAAAGAAAGAAAGAAAGAAAGAAAGAAAGAAAGAAAGAAAGAAAGAAAGAAAGAAAGAAAGAAAGAAAGAAAGAAAGAAAGAAAGAAAGAAAGAAAGAAAGAAAGAAAGAAAGAAAGAAAGAAAGAAAGAAAGAAAGAAAGAAAGAAAGAAAGAAAGAGTGGGAAACAAAGATGGATGGATGGAGATAGAAAGAGAGAGATAGATAGAGGACATATTAACCATTAACTATGTGTTAGGCATTGTGCTAAACTCTGCAGATACAAACACAAGCAAAAAGGAGATAACCTGTGCCCTCACGGACCTTATCATATAATGAAAGAAGACAACATATAAAAATAAGTTGAGAGGGCAGTTGGATGGCTTGGTGGATTGAGAGTCCTGAGTTCAAATTGGAACTCAGGAACATCCCAGTTGTGTGACCCTGAGCAAGACACTTAATGCCCTTAATAACCATTCTTCTGCCTTGGAACCAATACACAATATTGATTCTAAGATGGAAGGGAAGGGTTTAAAAAAAAGAAAAAGCTGAAAGGAGGATAGTGGAGAAGTCTGGAGAATCAGGATGAAGCTGAGAAAAAGGAATACAAGTGTGGCCTGGGCAATTGTCACTAAATGGAGAGGAACTCACCAATAAGAGAAGGACGTAGGGGTAGCAAAAAAGGGTCTTTCAAGGTGAGAAAGCTGCTGGGACATGATGGACAAAGGCAGGAGACAGAAGTGGACTTCTCTGTGTTTGGGTGTTCCTTGTAAAATGTATGGTAGTGGAGAAAATCCAGGTCTTTCTTTGAGATGAGAAGATGGTGCCATATTGGTTGGGTGATCCTAGCCAAATCTAATTTTTCAGTGCTTCTGGGTGCCTCTCTTACAATTAAATTATGGAAATTCCCTTCATGGATGAATGACTAGTTTTAAAAAATTGTGGAGGAAAGAAATTGAACTAAGTAACTCTTAAGGTCCATCCAGACCTAAAATCTTCTGATAATATAAGCCCAGAGGCAGGAAGTGGCTTGAAGGTCAAACAACATGAATAGGCAGCTCCCCAAAGCAGAAAAACAAGCCATCAACAGCCATGAGAAAACATGCTCCAAGTCACTAATAAGAGAAATGTAACACAAAGCACTTCTGAGGCTCTATTTCATATACACTGAATTGGCAAAGATGTCCAAGAGAGAACTCATTATCTTTTCCCCTAAAGCTCTCCCTCTTCCAGCTTTCCAATTCCTGCTGTGAACACTCCCAGCCACCCAGTTCTTCAGGTTGACAGCTTACAAGTCATCCTCCACTGACTCCCAACTCTCACTCACTTCCCCCTACTGATTGTCAAGTCCTATTGATTTGCCCTTCGAAACATCTCTTGAATACTGCCCCTTCTCTCCTGCCACCACCCTGGGGCAGGCTCTCATCATTTTACCCCCTTGCTATAGATTTAGACTTTTCTGCTCTAAAGTCTCTTTCACTCCAGACTCTCCTCCCCTCAGCTGTCAAAGTGATCTTCCTTATCTTCCCAAGATGGGATCTCGGCACCTTCTCATCAATAAACCCCAGTGGCCCCTGATTTCTCCAGGAAGAGATAGAAGATCATCCATTTGGCTTTTAAAGGCCTTCCTCACCTGGACTCCTGCCTTTCCAGTCTTCTCCCCCTCTCCTCCTCCTTCAGGTAATCAACAACCCAGCTACACTGGCTTCCTACTTATCTCCAGGTCCTAAATCTGGACCTTTGCCCTGGCTTCCCCATGCCTGGAATGTTTTGGCTCCTTGTCTTTTTCTCCTGGCCTCTTGGCCTTCTCAAAATCCAGCTTGAACCTCAGTTTCTCTGGGGGCCTTTCTTCCCTTTCTCATTCTCCTCCCCCCATTGCTAGCACCTTCCCATTTCCAATGGATGTAGCTTTGATGTATATAGTTATTTGTATGTCATCTCCCCCATTAGAATGTGAGTTCCTTGAAAGCAGCAATTATGGGTTGGCCTCACTTTGGATCTCAGTCACCTAGCTTACTGCTTGTCACACTATAAGCCCTTAATAAATGTTTGTCGGCTGGCTGACTTGACAGGCACACTAATGCATTTCTATTTTTAACCCTTACCTTCTTTCTTAATATCAACTCTAGGACAGAAAGACAAGGGCTAGGCAAACAGAGGTAAGTGACTTGCCCAAAGTCACACAGCTAGAAAATGTATGAGATCACATTTAAACCCAGATCCTCCCAACTCCAAGGCTGGAGTTCTATCCACTGTGCTACCTAGCTGTGCCTACACTAATACATGATTAGTGGAACTACAAACTCTTCCAACCATTCTGAAAAACCATTTGGAAGTATATCCTAAAAGTCACCAAACTGTGGATGTCCTTTGGCCTCACGAGATCACTACTAAGCTCATGTGCCAAAAGGATAAAGGACAGAGCAAAAGGACCCATGTTTACAAAAACACTTATAAAAATTGTCCACTTTTGGGATGGGGAAGGGAGACAAAATGAATCATGTAACCATTAAAAAAAACATTAAAAAATATCTATGGCCAGGCTTTTTGTTTTCATAAAGAACTGGAAAATAAATGGGTACTCATTGTTTGGGGATGGCTTAACCAATTTATAGTTTATTAATGTAACTGAATATTATTATGCTCTAAGAGATGATGAAGAAAGGCACCATGATTGGGCCATTAGACAACCAGGAAATGCATCATATGTGCAGAATGCAGCCCGTATGTTCTGAAACAACAATGCCACACAATTATGGTTTTTTTGTTATATTTATTTGCTATGGAATTTTATTTAGTCAAAGAGGACTGGTGGGGAAAGTAGGAGGGTTAGTGAGAGTGATATCAAAAAGAAGAAAGCAGAAAGCATCATTGAAACATGTAAAAAAAAAAGACAAACGAACATTCAGAAGGAGAAAAAGGAGAAGCGATATTGGTACTACCAGAAAAGCAGAACAATGTTGGTATGGTAATATGTGTGTGTGTGTATACGTACATTTAAAATTAAAACAACACATTCATAGTTTCCTATTCAATCTTCTTTCATATGGAAATGTTTGTGTTGATTTTCTAGTTCGTAATAATTTTTAAGATAAAAAAGGAGAAAAGCAGTGTGACTACAATTCTTCCAAGCCTTTGACAATAAAGAGAAAGATTGCCCAGATCATTTCAGTCTTACAAAAAATTGCCAATTCATCCTGTATAATTCATTCGTAGACTAATAGCATGAAGAAGCCAAAAGAGTCCTGCATTTGGAGTGAGAGAACTGAGTTCAAAATTTTGATCCCCTATTTATTTCCTGGGAAACCACAGAAAAGTCACGTCTCATTTCTGGACCTCAGTTTTCTAGAAAATAATCAGGCTGGACAAAGTGGCTTCCATGTTGCTTTTAGTCTCTAAACCTATGATCTTTTGGCTCTTCCCTATTTCTTGAATGATATGAGAGTCAAGCACTAATATTGGAGGCTGTTCATTGACCAAATAAAAGATCCTGGAAGAGGGAATACTGGGCTGAGAGACAGAGGATCTGGGTTTGAATTCCAGCTCTGCTATATTCTATTATGGTAACTTTGATCAAGAAATTTCTTCTCTCTGGATTCCAATGATCAATCTGTAAAAATGAGGCATTAGAATATATGATACCCAAAATTGATTCTAGTCCCTTGTTCTATGATCCCATTACCTTTACCTCCTGTCTCCTTCAATAGCACACATGTCCTGGGAACAGCAAGGTGGCTAAGTGGATTGAGAGATGGATCTTGGGTTCAAATCTGCCCCCAGACAATTGTTAGCTGTGTGACCCTGGGCAAGTCACTTAACCCCATTGCCTGGCCCTTAGCACACTCTTCTGCCTTGGAACCAATCCATAATATTGATTCTATGACAGAAGTTAAGGGTTTAATGAGGGAAAAAAAGAGTGCATATGTTCTTCTGGCCATATGGTTCATATCCTTATTCACTGTGACTGAGAAAAAAATATTTTCAAGCCTGAATTAATTTCCATCTTAATTTTCCTCCCTGTTAAAAGCTTTGAGGGATCAAAAGCTTGTCCCAGGCCTCCTGGAGAAAGCAACCCAGGTTGGAACATTCACAATATCTGCAGTGTCCAAGCAGGAAGTTTCATCCAATGTGGAAAGACAGTCAAAAACAGCACAAGTAGAAAAGTGGGAGTAACAGGAGGCCATTTGATCAAGAGGGACATGAAAATGCTGGGATGGCACGGGGCTCTGGGGAAAGACAAAACCAGCTTTTGTTTCTCGATTTGGGAACTGGGTGCCAACCATCCTGACAATAGCATGAGCCCTGGAAAGGATCCAAGGGGACATGGCCTGTACATTACTCTGAAAAAAATAAATGAACAATTACCACAACACTGATTTCCCTTTCTAGTCTGCCTCTCTGTTTTCCCCAAAACAGTCAACAAAAGTCCTTTGGACTGAACTTGGGAAAATGACAGTCATTCCTATAGTATGCTGTGAGTTGTAAGTTGGGCATTATGATCACTGCCCCAAAGGCTCCAAAATGGAAAGGGTGGAATTAAAAAGACAATGATGAATTTTCAAAATGGACTAGAGGCTTTCAGTGGATTGCTGGTGTAGGAATTCCTTCTGCCAGTGCTTAGCTGTATCTTCTCCACAATTTATAGTAAGAGAGTTGGCTAAGGGCCACTGAGAAATTAAATGAGTTAACTAGGTCCTATCATCAGTATAGATCAGAGGCAAGACTTGAACTCAGGTTCTCCTGGCTCCAAGGCAGCTCTCTATAGACTAGTGATGGTGAACCTTTTAGAGACTAAGTACCTGTCCCTCCCACTTTCAACCTTCTTTCCCTCATCTTCTCCCCTCCCCTTATCTCAGACAGGGGAGGGAGGAAGCACTCCCATTGGGCTGCTAGTCAGAGGGGTGGGTGAAGTGAGGAATATTCTCAGGCACATAGAGAGGGAGAGAGGAACAGCTCTACTCTGAATCCCTCTGACTTTCTGGTAACCAACTCTGGTGGGTGACTCTATGGGCATGTCCACAAAGAGGGCTCTGCATGCCATTTTTGGCACATGTACCATAGGTTTGCTGTCACTGCTATAGACTATACTACCTAGTCTCTTATGATAATAACAGCAGTCTACAGAAATGGAGCAAGAGGGAAAGAAGGAGATAAGTATTTATATAGCAACTCCTATGTGCTAGGAACTGTGCTAAATTATGTGAAAAATACTCTAAATCACTACTGATTAGACAAAGGCAAATTAAAACAAATCACACCATTAGAAATGACAAATGGAGGGATGAGGTAGGTATATTAATGAATTGTAGGTGGCGTAGTGAATTGACCCAACCACTCTGGAAGACAATCTGGAATCATGCCCAAAGAACTATGAAATCATGCATACCCTTTGATCCAGCAATACCACTACGAGGTCTGTATCCCAGAAAGATAATGGGAAAAGGAAAGTAGCTCTTTTTGTAGTGACAAAGAACTAGGAATTCCATTGGGGAATGACTGAACAAGTTGTGGCATATGAGTATGATGGAATACTATTGTGCTCTAAGAAATGACAAGAGAGGGTTTCAGAAAAACTTGGTAAGACCTATATGAACTGATGCAAAGTGAAATGATCAATTAACAAAGATATATAGATACATAGAAGCAAACACTGTCTAATACAGCCTAATTCTTTCTCTTTGTTCCCCTAATTTCATCTATATGGAATCTTGGGTTGATTTGACTTAATTATTGATCTGATAGTGTTTTTTGTTTTTTGGGGTTTTTTTTGCTCCATCAATTACTAATGCTTATAATCTATTGCTAGTCACCTATAGTCTAAGCCAGAGGTGTCTAAATTCATAAACTCTTGGTATACAGCTGAACCAGACTAAAATGTAATCTCAAGGACAGCTGGGTGGTTCAGTGGATAGAAAGCCAGGCCTTGGAAAAGGGAGGTCTTGGGTTCAAATTTGGCCTCAGACACTTCCTAACTGTGTGACCCTGGGTAAGTCACTTAACTCCCAATGCCTAGCCCTTACCACTCTTCTGCCTTAGAATTGATACTTATTGTCTATTCTAAGACAAAGTATGTTTTTTTTTCTAAATGTAATTGAAATGAGTTTTTAAAAAATAAATGAAACTATAATAGAACATAAATAATGTTAATAAGTGATTTTCTAAGTCATTATGTGGCCTGAAGTGTCCCTCATTTATGGTGTAGAGGTCCTTTCACTTTCTAGACCATGCTAGTCTAAGTTATTATTGCCCTTGGATAGTTTGTGTCTCCTCTGGGCTGAGAGAGCAACTGTTTGTTGACTGAGGTGGTTTCTGGGTCCTTTTGGTCTCTTTGTTATGACGATTGCCTTATGTAGTTTAAGCTTATATTAGTGATAGCTTGTATACATGCTTTACTTTTATCCATATTCCCAACTGGTCAGCACCAATGACTCACTAGACTATGCCAGTATGGAATGATTTGAATATCGTGCAATCTCATGCATCCTTCTAATCTGCTGCTGATTTTGCCCTTTGCTCCAGGTAAGGAATGGTCTTACTTACTGTGCACAGATGTCTCAGTCTGAAATGGGTCACACAGCACTATTTCCTGTTTATTAAAATATAGTCGACTGCATTTAGGGTGATTGTTTTTGCTGTGATATTTTTAGTCTTTTCCAATTTGTCATTGAAGACAATATTCATGAAATGCAGATACTCAGTTAAAGTCTTATCTCTTCTGCTTGGTCAACCCTGTTACCTTTCCCAAGTCATTTCATTTTTCTTTGCCTTAAATTCCCACTATGTAAACAGAGAAGAGTGGCCTATATTGCTTCTCAGGGCATTTCTAGCTCTAAATCAATGATTCTCTGAATTATTTGATGTATTTATTTTCTGTTATCCCTTATCAATCACACACTAAACTCACAAACATAAAAGGAAGATACTGATTTGGTTTGGAAGACCGAGTTTCCCTATAAGAAATGTTGGCAGGGGGCAGCTAGGGGGGTAGGGGATACAGAGGCTAGAGTTTGGGGACTGGAGTTAGGAAGAGTCATCTCCCTGAGTTTGAATTTGATCTCAGACACTTTCTGGCCAAGTGACCCTGGGCAAGTCACTTAACCACCTAGCCCTTATAGCTCTTCTGTTTTAGAATTCATACCAATACAGAAAGTAAAGGTTTAAAGAAAAAAAAAATAGATGTTGGCACTTGTGTTGAGTTCTGTCTTAATAGTAGTCTATGAGTATAATACTAAAGCTCCTAGGATTCCATTTCTTGATATTGCTCTTGATTCATGTATTTAGTAACTGATCTACAGGTCTCTGAGCCTTCTCTTTGCTGCATTCTTAAGCCTGATTCGAGAAAGCAGTAGGGTAAGAATGACTTTTGGGAATAAGACATGAGAGTCATTATTATACTCTATGCAGCTCAGACCATACATGAATTCCTGGGTTCAGATTTGGATGCCACAGATGGGGAAGGACACTGAAGCTGAAGAATATTAGAGATGGCCAACCCAGGATGGGGAAGGTCCTCAACCAATGATGGCAAGAATTGGGAATGTTTAGCTTGAAGAAGAGATTTAGAGTAGGGATGGGAAGTCATAGGATTGCTATCTTCTAGTGTTTGAAGGACTGTCACGGGAAGGAGGGATAACACTTAAGGCTTCCTGTTTTGTTGTGGTTGCTGAATTACCTTATGTCTTAGAATCAATACTCTGTATTGGTTCCAAAGCAAAAGAGCGATAAGGGCTAGGCAATAGGGGTTAAGTGACTTGTCCAGGGTCACACAGCTGAGAAGTATCTTAGGCCAGATTTAAATCTAGGACCTCCCACCTCTGGGCCTAGCTCTCAATCCACCGAGCCACCGAGCCACCCAGATGCCCCCTTAAGGTTTCTTGTAATTGCCCCCAGAAGACAGAATCAGGAGTAAAGTATGTATGTCATAAGGACACAAATATATAGCTCGATGGAAGAAAACTTTTCCCAACAAATATAATTCTTCACAATTAGGCTCAGTGGATAGAGTACTTGGCTTGGAATCAGGAAAACTCTTCCCGAGTTCAAATCCAGCCTCAGATGCTTACCAGCTCAAATAGTAAGGCAAGTCATTTAATCCTATTTGCCTCAGTTTCTGCACCTGTAAAATGAGATGGAGAAGGAAATGGCAAATCACTCCAGTATCTCTGCCAAGAATATCCTAAATAGGGTCAGGAAGAGTCAGACCAGATTTTAAAAAAATCAAACAAAAAAAAAAAAACTTAAAACAAAAACTGGATATAGGAGAGTGGTATAAAGGGAAAAGAAAGATTAAGAATGGCTCTAAGGTTTCAGTCCTTTATGATTGGAAGACTGGTCCTGTTTCAGTGAGAAAACATTGGACTAAATGATCTCCAAGGTTTCTTTGAGCCCCACCAATTTTTATTTCCAAAATCTCAAGCTCAGCTAGAGCTAACAGAAGCTGAGGTCTCCTTCTCCCCACCCACTGCAAAAAAGGGAACCCAGTGGGATGAGAAAAGTCTCAGAATATGTATAGACCTCATCGGGGAAGATCACCAAATAGCTACAAGAGCCAAATTTGGCCCCTGGAGGACAGCAATTATGGTATCCTTTCCATAAGACTAAGCCAGACTAGACCAGTGGGACTATGACAGATGAATGGTTTATAACTGGAAGAGAAGCAAATATTTCCCCAAACTTTGTCCAACCACCCTCTAGGAGACATTTCTGACAGTGGCACACAGACACTGAATTATACAGCAAAGTCTCCATAAATTAGAAATTTCCCAAGCCCACTCTTGCTGCAAATGACCTATTTGGAAGCTGGCTCTTAAAATAAATCTTTCAGCAACGAAACTGTTATATGGAGTCAGTAAATAACGATTTTCCAAAGAAAGCATGAAAAGACATATTTCTGCCCTTGACTGTTTGGCCAGAAAAAACACTTCCATGACTAGCAAGAAAGTTCTGTGTGTGGAGAACAATGTTACTTTCCAAACATGGGTGGCTCTGAACAACAGAATAGGACTGAATGAATGGGCAGAGCAGCAAAGAAAGGATGAAAGATCCATCACAGTCCTTTTCTCCTACTACAAAGGTGTTAGCTCACCTCCATCCCTTGACTCTCTAGAGACCTTTAAGAGACAGCTCAGGTGTTATTCTCTTCCTGATCTCACCCCCACTCTGATACTACCCCCTATCCCTTATGAATGCCAAGAAATTATTCTATTTCTTATTCACTTTTCTAAAAACTTGCTGTTTCTCCCCCTAAAGAGTGTAAGGTCTTTGAAGGCAGAGAATCTCTCAGTTTTGGTCTTTGTGTCCCTAGCACCTAGGACAGCACCTGGCTAGAATGTAAGTTCCTAGAGGAAGGGGGCAATCACATTGCAATCTTTCCATCCTCAAGGTAGATCCTTAATAAATTCTTGTATTTCATTGAGTGGAATGGCATAACCAGTGTTTATGAAGTACCACAGGATTTCAGACTTGAAGGGACCTCAAAGGCCATACTGTCCAACCCAATCATTTTACAGATGGGGAAACTGAGGTCCAGGGAAGTCAAATGACTGGCGCAAGATCACAGAATTCGCAAATGTGTCAAAGGCACAATTTGAACCCTAGTATTTTTATTCCAGGTCCATACCAAAGAAAGACGGATATTAATGACCACTTTAAAATGAGAAGTGATCATCAACCTAGATAAATGCCAACCTAGATAAATAGTTCATTAGGAACAGAGAGGCTAAATGGCTTTGGAATATGAAGAGCTGGCTTAAAATTATGCCTCTAACAGTTCTTCTTCTCAGAATTCTTAGTCTCTTTCAAATCGCAATGCTGGAGGACTTTACTGATCTCACCTCATCTTGTCTTTTCTTCTTCAAATTACTTTGGCTATACTTCAAAATGAAGACCAGTATGGCTTATTTACTAGAGGGCTGCCACATAGAGTTCCTGCTAACCTAGCTTCAAGACCTGCCTCTGAGCCACATTGGCTATGTGACCTTGGGCAAATCACCTAACTTCTTGGGTTTATAAATTGTAAATTTACAAATTATAAATTGCATGGGTAGAGTGTATTTCCTCATCAGGAAATCAAGGATCTGGACCAAAACCCAAATCAAATACATTATAATTATTTATCCCTATCTATAAGCCCTACAATCTACATCCCTGCCCAAGAAAACTTCCTCAATGAATCAATTAACAAGTCATTTACTGAGGTATTATTCTGTGCTTTGCTCTGTGCTAGGTGCTAGGGATAGAAATCCAAAGGAACTCCCAAACAACTTACATCAGCATGTGAGAAATCCTTCCTTTAGAGATTCAGAATGGGAAAGGACTTTAAGGGTCATCTAGTCTGACTCTGAATTTACACCTAAGGAAACTGAGGCACCTAGGGTGTGTGTTTTGCCCAAAGTCACACAAGTACTAAGTTTCAATCAGGACTGGAACCAGTGGCAGGAACTTTTTTTTTTTTGTTATGTTGTATAGTTATTGAGTAGTTTGTCTCTGTATCAGTGAAAAGAAACTAGATTCCAAGTAAGAGGACTCAGAGTGTGACCAATACACAGTATTGATTCTATGACAGAAGGTGAGGGTTTTTTTTTAAAGCATTGCTTAAGTGTTTATGATGTACCCAGCTACCCTGCTAAATATTGGGGATACAAAGGAAAGCAGACAGCCCCTGTCCTCAAAGAGTGAATGTGGAAAAATATACACTGAAGAGACTGAAGGATAGGGAGTCTAGAAAAGGCTCCTGCACAAGATGACCCAAGAGCTGATATTGAGGAGATCAGGGATTCCAAGAGGTAGAGGTATATGAGTACAAAGGAAGAGCACTCTAATTGTGGAAGCTAGCCAACTAGGGTAACACAAGTAGAGGCCCAGAGTCCGGAAGATTCACTAACACTGAGTTCAAATTCAAATTCAGACACTTATCTAGCACCTTACGGAAGTTTGCAAAGAACTTTACATCTCTAGGACCTCATGTGAACCTTATAATGGCCCTATGAGATGGGCAACTACCACTGGTGTTACTGTCCCCACTTTGAAATGTAGTGGCTAAGTTGCTTCCCTAAGATCAAAACTGGGAAAGCAAGTCTAAGCAAGGTATTCCTAACTCTCCAGCCAGTTACTAGTAGGAGATTTGTTTTTGTTGTTGAGTCATCTCTGTCAGGTCTCACTTGGTGATCCCATTTGAGGTTTTCTTGGCAAAGACCCTGGAATCCTTTGCCATTTTCTTTTCCAGCTCATTTTACAGATAAAGAAACTGAGGCAAATAGGGTTAGGTGACTTACCCAGGGTCACACAATTAGTAAGAAAGAGTATGAGGCCAGATTTGAACTCTTAAAAGATGTCTTCCTGATTCCAAGCCCAATGAGCGCTGAATTCAAATCCATGTTCAGCCATTTGCTTGTCTGTCTCAGTGTAATTTAACTAGCTCTCTCCTCTGTTAAAATGGAGGTGGAGGTGGGGGTGGGGATGAGGATGACCTCAAATTATCCCTTCAGTGCCTAAATCTATGAACATCTGACCTGGGTTCAAATCCTGAGTCAGCTATTTTGCAGGAAAGTTACTTCCTCTCTTGGAGACAGTTCCCTCTATTGTTATTATTATTTTAAAAGAGAACTTGACTAGATCCCCATCTCCTCCAGATCTCTTTCAGCCACTTAAAGCCTTTCATAATCTGATTCCAATCTAGTTTTCTTTTTTGTTCTTTGACTATAATATAAATATTCATTAAAGGATATAGACAAAAGAACTCCAGACATGCTGCTTATGCAATAAAGAAATTGATGACTGTAATGGCCATTCATACAGACTACTAGATTAGAAATTCCTTGAGGGCACAGGCTACACCTTCTGGATCTTTTTATCATTCCACAGTCTTAGTTCAGTGCTCTGGAAGCACAAGATATTTAAGTGATGAAATGAACAATTATCTATTATCCTGCTATGTATTCTTCAATTGGATACTGTTGGAAGAGGAAAGAAAAGACAAACGTATTTTTCTAAACAAGTTCCAAGCAACCTTTTTGGATAGATTTCAAATCTCCCCCTCACATGTATTTCAAGTTCCAGCAAAACTTGACCTCTTCCCCTGCTCTTCCCCTGCAGAAGACAAATCTCATCTCCAGACTCCATGCTTTTGGACTAACTGTGCCTAGGATGCTTTCTCTTCTCACCCTGGCCTCTTTGAATTTTCTGCTTCCTTCAAAACTCTGTTCCAATGCCCTCTTCTCCCAGAAACCCTTGCTGATAGTGCCCCTTCCCTTAAATTTTGCAGATTATCTCCTTTGCCTGAAAAGTTTTTTTTTCTTCCTTTCTCTTAAAATTCAGAGATCCTTTTTAGGCTAACACCAGGGTCCCACATAAAGTCTTTCCTGACCCCCAAGTTGAAAGTAGCACCCCCAAAAAGGTACTTGGTAGTGTGTGTGCATGTATGTATTTATGTATACATATGTACATATACACACATATACATATAGATTTGTATTCATTTATATGTATATATAATGCACCCATCCTTGAGGGTGGGCATTTGTCTTTGGGCACAGGGTCTGGTGAATAAGAAATGCTTTTTGAATTTACTACCTCATTAGGAGTAATAGTTAGAATTTAAGGTTGGGAAAGCATTTTGTATATAGTATTTCCTTGATTCTCACAATAATCCTAGGAGACAAGGGCTATTGTTTTACTTATTTTATTGATGAGGAAACTGAGGCTGGGAAGTTAAGTGACTTGTCCAGGGTTACTATGACTATAGGATTAAAGATTTACCTTCTGAGTGGTAAGAAGAGTGGTAAGGGCTAGGCAACTGGGATTGTATCTTGTACAGGGTCACACATGGAAGAAGTGTCTGAGGTCACATTTGAACCCAGATCCTCCAGACTCAGAGCCTGGCTCTCTAGCCACTGTGCTGCCTAGCTGCCCCTATTCCCCTCTCCCCCATTTTTGCAGATAAAAAATCTGAGGACAAGAGAGGTCAGATGACCTGCCTGGGGTCACCCAAATACTTAAGTTCTGAAGCAGGCTCTTAGAGTCCTTCAGTTCTGCACCCAGCACAGCCCAGTTAGAGAAAAGCCTCTTCTGTAAGTAAAAGGGCAGTTATCAAAAAAGCTTAGAGGAGATGAATGAGCAAAAGAGGAAGTGAGAAATTCTTATACACATACACACTCACAAAATGTGTTTACATTAAAGCATTACTAGGAGTATTAACTGCAGAGCTAAGTATACCAGCCCAAAGCAGATATTTTTCCCACAATTCCTTATACTCCCACCCCTCAAAAAAAAAAAAACAACTGATTCTAAAAACACACATTCTACCACCCAGTTTTTCTCCCCAGTCAAGGAGCCCCCACAACAATTTATGACTAAGCTATGTTCCCCACTGGAAGAGAAAGCTGTATCATCTTCTTCATCCTCATTTTATTTTTCTGTCTTTTAAAACCTTTACCTTCTGTCTTAAAATCCATATTAAATGTCGGTCTGAGGAAGAAGGAGGCTAGGCAATTGGGGCTAAGTGACTTGCCCAGGATCACACATTTTAGACATAATCCACCTAGCTGCTTCCTTCATCATCATTTTAAAGATTTCAATTTAAATATTTAGAGTAAAGAGGACCCTTGAAATTAATATTATGTTGCCCATTTTATGATAGAGGAAACTGAGGTAGACAGAGGTTAAGGGACTTGCCCAAGGTCACACAATTTGTGTATGTCTAGGACAGGATTTGAACTGAAATCTTCCTGACTCCAGGTTCAGCATTCTATCTATTGCACAACCAAACTGTCTTCAGGTTTGGGGTCCTAGACTTGAAGTCAGGAAGACAGCCCTGACTCTAGCTGTATAATCCTGGGCCAGTCACTTTATTTTGCTATTTCTGTTCCTCCCCTCTGTGGCTTCTATGCTCCCTCTGATCTCTAATTATATGATCTTATGATAGAAAAGTGAAAACCAGCAACAATCATTTTAATAATGCTCCAAGAAACCAATATGAGAAATCAAAGGAAGACAGTTCTGAGGTTTTTACATCATAAGCATCAGATTGGCAAAGGTGACTAAGAACGGTGACGCTTAGACAACCAGCTCAACAGTGACAATAGTCAATGGGAGAAGCCAGGGGGCACACTGATAGACAGTTGGCAAAGCTGAGTCAGTCTAACTGTTCTGGAAAACAATTTGGGCTTAAGAGAGATGAGTTACTAAATGGGTCAGTCATTTGACTAATGATTCTCCTAAAACACCAGAAGGCATTGGGGAATCCCTATGAGGCTGAAGGTACTGAGCAGTCCTGATTTCCGAAGAGGCTGCCACCTGTGCCATCTCCGGCACCTCTCTGCTCCCACCTTGAGTTTCTTCATCTTTAACAAGAGGGGGTGAGCTTAGATAACATCAAAGGCCCTTCCAGCTTTATGATGCTCAGATCCTTTCAATAGGGGGGTAGTGGAGGATGGTGAAACCTCAAGCATTCCCTCCCAGGGAGTAAACAGGTCTTGTTTAACTGTTGGTCTTTGTTCAAGGGGGAGGGCAGAAGGGGGACAGATTTCTAGCTAGGGACAAAGGTCTAAGAAACAAGAAGAAAAGCATCTTCTTTTTTTCAAGATCAAATCCACTCCTGGGACTGATGAGGGAGAGCCAGCCTAGGTGTGCATTTCCAGCCCGGGAGGTGGTCAGAGTTCAGAGGGCACTTTGAATCCCCACCCTCGGCACACAACAGCCCTAGATAACCATATGTGCTCAGATGGGTCCGCGTCGGTACGCACTGGTCAAGGCTTGGAATCACAACTCCAGGGGCCAGGCACAAGCTCTCCACACCTCTAGCCACACTTCCTGTCGCTTTCATCACCTTCCGCGGTTTCCATCCTCACGTATGAATCCCCCTTAAGGGGAATTCTCTCGACTCCTTTCAGAAGCCGGGAGGAGCCCCCAAAGCGTCGGGTTCTAAGCCTGGGGTCCGAGAATTTGGAAAAACTCGGCCTCTTTGACAACTGGATTTCAAACAATCAGCTTCCTTGGTCACGCGGGCTATTTTATTTGGGGCGTTCCAAAACGTGACCGAGAGAAGGGGTACGCCGGCCACAGGCTTCCCTCGACTGCCAAAGGGGACCAGAACACACACAAAGACGGCGCAGGCTTGACCTAGAGAGTGTAATTTTCCAAACCCAAATCCCCAACTCCAGGGGGATTAGAAGCAAAGCCTGGACTGTGCTGAAAACTCGAAAGCCTCCAGAAAGCTGGGACACATGATCCCACTTCAAACATGCCAAGCTCAGTCAGTGATAGTCCGGCGGATAACACCAAACAGGTGAGGGGAACTTAATGGGAGGACTCCAGCGCCGGGGAGGAGGGGAATCCTCGTTGGTGGAATGGAGAAACCCAGGCTCCTGGAGCCTCAAGACCTAGATTCAAATCCTCCTTCTGACTTTTACTATCTGTTTGTGAACTTGGGCGATTGCCTTTCCTTATCCGTAAAAGGAGAGGGTTAACCTTCGAACCCTAACTGGGATCTGGAACCCAAAAAGCCCCGAGTCTTCTCTCCCCAAGCCATCAGCAATAGTGCCCTCCCCTGGGTCATTGGGAGGAGGGAACTCGGATCCAGGAGTCCCGACAGGCCAACCCCTGAGGAGTGAAGTCGAGTCCGCCCCCCTCTAGCCATCCATAACACCTCCCTAGCCCGGGGCCATCCATTCCAGCCCGAACGAGCCCACCAAGTCGCAGTCTTGCAGCGGAAGGCGCCCGAACCCCAAAAGATCTCCGCCTTCCAGTATGCTTCCTCCAAGTCATCAGCGGCCCCCTCCACTCCCTCCAGGCAGCTGACTCTGGGGCTCGGAGCTCCCCCCAACCCCGGCGCGCCTCGCGATCTCAAGGGAGCCTCACTCACTCACCGACTCCGAGTTTCTGCCTCTTGGTGGGGATCCAGCGAGCCATGGTGCGTGCGGGGGGTAGGGCAGCCCCGGCGGGGGTGGGGAGTGCCGCCTCCTTTGCGTCTCGTCCCTAGTCCTCGGAGCTCCGTTCCAGCCTCCGCTGCTGCTGCCACCGGCCGCCCGCCACGCTCGCCGGGGCTCGGGGCTCTGCCGCCATGTTCCGGGCCGCCCGGGGAGCTCCGGAGGCAAACTTTGCTAGCTCGCTCGCTCTGCCTTGGGACAACTTTCCGGGACGCGCCCCTCCTCCGCGCTCAGTTCGCTGGGCCGCTCCGCCGCTCTGTGTGCAAGTCTGTCTCTCGGTATCTCCCTCCCTGCCTGCCGGCCTGGTAGTGGGCCGGTACTTGCCTGCAGCCAGAGCGCCCAGAGGCCACCCCCAGGGTCACCTGCTGGCTAGCACCGCAGCCACTCCTCTGCCCCACCCCCGGCACCCTCCCTCCCTTTCGGTCTGCCCCGAGCAGCGGGCACGCCTCTCGGCCGTCCGCCCCACCCCGCTCCCCTTCGGCCCTGCCCTCCCGGAGCCGGGGTGGGGCGCCCCGACCACACCCCGCGGGCAGCCGCCGCAGGAGCTCCGGCTGCCTGGCGCTCTTTTCGGCCCAGGTCTTCTCCGGCCGGCCCCCGCGGGCCCTCTTCCCGCCTCCTTCCCTTGGCCCACTCCCCTCTTCCTTTGCGGTCCTGCTCGATCTTTTCGTTGGCTCCCCCTTCTCCGGGACTCCCGGGCTCCCCCCTCCTGGCCGCAGCCTTTCCTCACCAGCCAGAGTGGAACTAGGATTCGGAGCGGGCCCCTTCCTTCTTCCTCCTTCCCCTCCTCCCCCAACCAGATTCCGCCCGAGCTGCCGGCCTGGCCCCAACAGGGGAGCTGGGCTGGGAGGAGCCCAAGCCAGACCTTCGGCCAGAAAGCCCGAGCCACCCAGAGCGCATCCCTACACAACAGCGTCCTACCTCCTGGCCTTTGGCCCGGCTGCGGCCACTCAGAAAGATCCAAGCCGGTGTTAGTGCTAACGGGAGCACACTCTCCCGAGGTTAGACTGCCTCCTAGAGCCCTCCATCCAGGTCTCACCGAGAGGGATATGAGGCCATTCTCCTGCTGGGAAAACTGAGTCCCTGGGAGCATTGCGCCAAACGTGGAGACTTTCTGGTCTCAGCCATGCTTCCCGGTTTTTTTGCATGTAAGCCTTTGCAGCCTCCAAGTTCCTTCAGGAAACTGGGCTTTGGTTCTAGCCGCCTTGGGGACAGCGCAGGGATTCGCTCCAGTTTATAGATGGAGAAACTGAGGCCCCGAGCTTGTCTCTGCTATTGGCTCTTCTCTGCACACGCATGTTGAGAGCAGGAGCCCTGTGTGCATGGGTTTTGTCTGTCTAGCCCAAGCCCAAGCCCCTGTGGTGGACAGTGCCAGAACTCCGAGGATTACTACTGAAAAGGACCTGAAAGGTGTCATGTGCTAAGGATCGTTGAGGTTCAGTCAGGTCTGACTCTTCGAGTCCGCTATTGGGGTTTTCTTGGCAAAGATCCTGGCATGGTTGGCCATTTCCTTCTCCAGCTTATTTGACAGATGAGGAAACTGAGGCAAACAGGGTGAAGTGACTTCCTCAAGGTCACACAGCTGGTAAATTTCTGAGATCAGACTTTAACTCAAGATGTCTTCCTAACCCCAGGCCTGGCATTCAATCCACTGTGCCAACTAGCTGCCCCAAGGTTGGCATCTCATGATAAAGGGAAGCTTGTGTACGCTGGTTCATAGGACAATAATGTTAGGACCTCAAGGGCTTTTAGAGAATTCCCTTATTTTACATTTCAGGAAACTGAGCCCTGCTTTGGTTAAATGACTTGCCCAAGGGTCGGGCACATCTTTCCTTCCTCTGCTCATAGAGCTGACCAGGTCCCAGAGAGAAGTCGTCTCAAGGAATTCTCTGCTGAGCTGGTCCTCCCTGCAGAACCCCTTGGCTTGAAGCTCCCACCCCCTGGCGGAGAAACCTTGTTCTGGTCCAAGCTGGCTGCCTGGCCAGGAGGTTAGGCAAGCAAGCAGCTGACTCCTGGGAGCCCCATCCGTCCCCACTTTGCCCAGCTCCCCCTGGCGCTTCCAGGAGGGTGGTCTGCTTTCTTTCAGTCCCCGCCTAAAAGGGTACAATTGTTCTTGCAGTCTCTAGACTTCCCCCCTTGTCTGGGAGACAAAAGGTCGAGGCTAGTAAAATATGGGGGAACAGGGGCGGGAGGTTAAAGCCGAGCATCCGAATGTGAGGGTCTTTGAAAAGCCAGCGCCTAATGGCAGGAATTCCTCTGATTCTGGGCAGGACTTAATCCCTAACCCGCCCCCTAACCCCAGTAGTAAATTCATAGCCATTTAATGACTTTCTTCTGGCAGAAGCTGCTTTCTTTAGTGAGTGCTGAGGGCTATGGGCTTGAGTGAGAGGATGAGCAATTTACTAGATTTACTCAGAGCCAATCCCTTTCTCCTGGTCTCAGTTTATTCTTCTGCAAAATGGAGAGGTCGAACTAGATCAGAGATAAGTAAGCCCTCCTTCCCCCCCCCCCCAAAGCATGGACCTAGCCAGGTTAAAATATATTAATAAACATGGAGCCTTCTTTATGTATATAATTTATATATATATGTATATATATATATATATATATATATATATAATTTTAAACCCTCACATTCCATCTTAGAATCAGTACTGTGTATTGGTTCTAAGGCAGAAGAGTGGTCAGGACTAGGCAATGGGGGTTAAGTGACTTGCCCAGGGTCACAGAGCTAGTGTTTGAGACTAGATTTGAACCTAGGACCTCCCATTTCTAGGCCTAGCTCTCAATAAATATAGGGTTTTCTAAGTCAATTCGAAGTCCTTCCATTTACTGGTCCCTCCATTTTTTTTTTAATTGGACACCCCTAGACTAGATGACCTCCAAGACCCCTTTCAGCTTTCAGATCTATGATCCTGTTTTCTAACTCTGACATTCTGGGCTATTTTGAGTCAACAAACAATAAGCATTATTAAACAACTACTATGTGCTAATAAGGGACAGCTAGGTGGATAGAGTGTCAGGTCTGGAGTCAGGAAGACTCATCTTCCTGAGTTCAAATCCTGTTTCACTCACTTCTTAGTTGTACAACCCTAGGCAAGTCACTTAATCCTGTTAGCCTCAGTTTCTTCATCTGTCAAATGAGCTGGAGAAGGAAATGGCAAACCACTCCAGAATCTGAGCTGTGTGCCCCTGGGCAAGTCACTTAATCCTGTTAGCCTCAGTTTCTTCATCTGTCAAATGAGCTGGAAAAAGAAATGGCAAACAACTCCAGTATCTTTGCAAGAAAACCCTTAATGAGGTCTTAAAAAATTAGGACTAAATGACAACTGCGAACATGCTAATAGTCATACCAGCATCATGATATAGTCACCGGTGTCCCTTTTGATTCCCTTAGTCCTTTGTTAGTCTTGTCCTCCTTACTTTTCATTGTTCTGACTCCTTTTATTCTGCACACTGTTATTTTAGAATCTGTCTTGGTCCTTTGTGTAAGGACTCTGGTTCAAATCTCTCCACTAGTAGAAACACAGAAGAAAAACAGCTACTTGATCATATGAGTCAATGGGGTTATGACTGGGGATGTAGACACTAAATGATCCCTCTAGTGCAAATATCATTAATATGGAAATAAGTTGATCAATGATACATGTAAAACCCAAACCCAATGGAATTGCTTGTTAGCTACAGGAGGGGGCTAGGAAGAGGGGAGGGAAAGAACATGATTCTTGTCACCATGGAAAATTTTTCTAAATGAATCTATTAAATTAAAAAAAAAACTCTGTTAGTATCCTTCAAAAAAAAAATAAAAAATCCCTCCACTGATGCTTACTACTTGTAGGACCCTAGGTTGACTCTGTCTCTGTCTCTCTCCAAAAGGACTGTCATTTAGGAAGGGAAGGGGGCAAGGAACATCTTTCCTTCCTTCGATGGCAGGGTTGACAAGGTCTTAGGGAGGACCTCTTCAAGCCTCTGAAGGGGGCTCATCTGCATGGCCTCTGAGGTCCTTCCTAGATTCATGATCTCATGATTTGATGGTGCTTTATTAAGCCATTTTCAACTCTTCTTGATCCTCTTTGGGACTTTCTTGGCAAAGATACTGGAGTGGTTTGCCATTCCTTTCTCATTTTATAGAGGAGGAAACTGAAGCAAACAAGTTAAGTGACTTGCCCATCATCACCGTAAAACCAGATTTGAACTCAAGAAGAGGGTCATCCTGACTCCAAGCCTGGCACGCTTCTCAAAATGGCGCCTCCTTGTGGTCCTGTTTAAGCATAGCCAAATGCTTTCTGTGTGCATTTTCTCAGCTGACCCTTATAAGGATCCTGGGAATTAAAGAGCAATGGAGAGTTTCTCCTTCCAAATGAGATAACTAAGGCCCAGAGAGGTTATATTCTGTCTAGGATCATGAACCAGGAAGTGTATTCTCTAATCCTAAATTGGGCTATTCATCATTTCAATCATTTTCTAACTTAAACTTCCCAAAAGATTGAATCAGCTTTGGCAATGTGGTACTCACACCTTATTGGCAACATCTGCTCTTCTCATGGGAGGTTAGAAGAATGAGCTCCAGAAGCTCCATTTAAACAAGGTACCCAGAAGAACCATCTCTTCATTTCCATTTAGCTGCATTCTTTTGACTTCTCTACCATTCCCCACTCCCTTGCAAGCTTCCCACCTCTCTCTCCCTCTCTCCCTCTCTCTCTCTCTCCCTCTCTCCCTCTCTCCCTCTCTCCCTCTCTCTCTCTCTCTCTCTCTCTCTCTCTCTCTCTCTCTCTCTCTCTCTCTCTCTCTCTCTCCTCCTGTTCCATTGTAAGCTCCTTGAGGGCAAGAACTGTGTTTTTATTTGTATTCCAAGTTATCACAGTGCCAGGCACATAGTAGGTACCTGATATATATTTTATTAACTGTCTGGTTCCAGGATGTTCAGAGTTGAGTGGCTTTGATCCTCTTGCATGGGGTCTGATATGGATTATGAAACAGCAGAAACAGGATTCAAAGTAAAGTAAGATTAAGTGTTTGCTCAGTCACACCAAAGAATTCCAACCAACCACCTTTGATGAGAGAATATTAGTAAAGCACTTGGCATAATGTCTGGCACATAGCAGGTCCTCAATAAATGCTTATTTCCTTCCCCCTCTACCTTTTCTTATTGTTCTATAAGTCATCTCCTTCCATGTTTAGCTTAGCTTCTCAATGCAATTAAACCTATTTCTTCATGCTTGACCTCTCCCCAGAGTAGAATCTTCCATCTGTAATTGGTTTCTCCATTTCCTTTTGTCTCTTTCCCATCTTGATTCTTTTCAGTCTGGCTTCTGATCTCATTATTCAACTGGAACTGCTCTCTATAAAGTTGCCAGTGATCCCTTAATTGCCAAATCCAATGGCCTTTTCTCATTCCATACCCTTCTGGACTTGTCTGCAGCCTTGGGCAATGTCTATCACCTCCTTCTCCTTCATATTTATCTATAGGTTTTTGTAACAAGGCTCTCTCCTAATACTCCTCCTATCTCTCTGTTCATTCCTTCTGACTCCTTTACTACATCTTCATCCAGGTCACCTCTCTTAAAGGTGGGTATCCATTGAGGTTATGCCCTGGGTCCTTTTTTCTTCTTCTAAACGATTTGAATTAATATGACAGTAAAGGAAAATGATAAATGTTGGAGGGGATGTGGCAAAATTGGGACACTAATGCATTGGTGGTGGAGCTGTCAATTGATCCAATCATTCTGGAGGGCAATTTGGATCTATTCCCAAGACTATAAAACAATGCAGACCCTTTGATCCAATAAACTATTTGGTTTTCCAATTTCTTTAGCTCTCATAGATTCAATTGTTACCTCTAATATTCAACCCTAACCCCTCTTCTAGCCTCCATTCTTCTCAAACTGCCTATTGGACAGCTTTCTTTGGATATCATTTAAACACCTTTTTTTTTTTTTAACCCTTACCTTCCATCTTAGAATCAATACTGTGTATTGGTTCTAAGGCAGAAGAGTGGTAAGGTCTAGGCAATGGGGGTGAAGTGACTGGCCCAGGGTCACACAGCTAGGAAGTGTCTGAGATCATATTTGAACCGAAGTCCTCCCATCTCTGGGCCTGGCTCTCCATCCATTGAGCCACCCAGCTGCCCCTGTATATCTTTAGATATCTTAAACTTAACATGTCCAAAGCTGGTTTCATCATCCCTTCAAATCCTCCCAACTTCCTAACTTCCCTATTACTGTAAAGAACACGACTATCTTTCTAGTCTCCCAGTTTCCTGACCTAAGTCTCATCCTCCAGTCTTTCCTCTCTTTAACCACCCATATTTAATCTGCAAATTCTTTCTGATGTTATGACCACCCTGATGCAGGTCTTCATCACTTTATAGCTGGACTATGGCAGTAGCCTACTGAGTGCTCTCCTTGACTCCACTTTCTTCTCTGCCCACTTCATCTTCAATTCAGCTATCAAAGCCATCTTCCTAAAGGGCAGACTCAGCCATATTACCTTTGCTCCCCAGTGACTTCCTGTCATCCCAGAGACCCAATATAAAATCCTATTTGGCATCTAGAGTCCATCATTTAATCCCTTCCTACTTTTCTAGCATTTTTACATACAATAGTGTTGCTTAGTCATTTTCAATCATATCTGACTCTCCAAGACCCCATTTGAGGTTTTCTTTGCAAGAGTACTGAAGGGGTTCACCATTTCCTTTTCCAGTTCATTTTACAGATAACGAAACTGAGGCACTCAGAGGTAAAGTTACCAGGGTCTGTTTGTGTCTGAGGCTGGATTTGAACTCATAAAGGGGAGTCTTCCTGATTTCAAGCCCAGTACTCTTTCTAATATGCCAGCCAGTTTAATCCTTTCATTTTGCAAATGAGGAAACCAGGGCAGTGAAGGGAATTGCAAAAACATCCCACAGGTAGTAATAGAATGAACCAAGATACCAACCCGAATGGGTTTTGTTTTTTTTTTAACCTTTATCTTCTGTCTTAGTATCAGTTCTTAGATACAAGAATGGTTAGGGCTAGGTAATTGAGGTAAAGTGACTTTCCCAGGGTCACACAGCTAGGAAGTTTCTGATTACAGATTTGAATCCAGGTCCTCCTGCCTCTAGACTTGGTGCTCTATCCACTGTACTATCTAGGTGCCCTGATATATCCCATGCTTTTTTCACTAACTACCTCATGATGAGGTTATTTCAACCCAAATGTCAAAGGACTCAGGGAGATTTTCTATAAAAACAGGTTAGTTTTTTAATTATCCATAGTTATTTTCTTGGGTTGTTGTAGAGTGCTTTGAAATCCTTAAAGTGCCATGTAAATACTGGTTATTGTTATTGTGCAAAATATTATTTTGAAAAGATTTCCAGAGGATCCTAGAGAGTTTTCACCCTTATTGTGCCTACCTCCTTGCCTTTCCCCTGGCATTGGCTTTCCTTTCGACATTCTGGGGCTAGAGGATAAAAATCAGAGCATTTTAAGTTGCTGATAATTGCCCTAAGAGGCTTGGGATGAAAGGGAGAATTTTAATTACAACTTTCTAGGCTCTTCTTCTTTGTCTCCCCAGACTGAGGTTTGCCCATTTTGTTATATCATATGGTTAAAGCTCAATTTGAAAGTCCATTTAAATCATAAAAGCCAAGCTGTACAAAGCCTCTTATTAAAATGAGGCTTCAAATTAGAGAGTCAAACAGATGGTTTGGGCATTTAGGCATCATTTCCAGAAGTGCCAATGACGAGAGGCAGCATGGTGTCATGGGAGGCAACACAGATTTAGCATCATAGGACCTGGGTCTAAATCTTGACCTTGACTTCGTTAGCTGTGTGACTTCAAGCAAGCCCCTTGCCCTCTCTGAGCCTCAGTTTACTCATCTATAAAATGAATGGTGCAAGCTAGATGATCTCTATGGGACCCCTGGGTGGTGCAGTGGTTAGACTACCAGGCCTGGCGTAAGCAAAGAAGACCCAACTCCTTGAGTTCAAAACTGGTTTCAGACACTTCCTAGCTGGATGACCCTGGGTAAGTCACTTTCCCCATTTGCCTCAGTTTTCTATCTGGAAAATGAGCTGGAGAAGGAAATGGCAAGCCACTCTGATATCTTTACCAAGAAAACTCCAAATGGAGTCACAGAGAGTTGGACCCAACTAAACAACAACACAAGATCTCTCTCTCTCTCTCCCCATTCTAATCCTAGAATTTCCCTTTCAGGAAAAAAAAAAAACATATTCCTCTGGCAGAGATCATCTCAGAAGCTACTGATAGTCTCTACCCTATTCTCAGACACTTTCTCTGATTCTCCTCTATGACACAAACCTAAGGGAAGGAGCCTCCAGAACAGAGAGGGTGTGGGGCAGCTGAGTAGCTCAGTGGATTGAGAGCCAGGCCTAGAGATGGGAGGTCCTGGGTTCCAATCTGGCCTCAGACACTTTTTCCTAGCTGTGTGACCTTGGGCAAGTCACTTCACCCCCTTTGCCTACCCTTACAACTCTTTTGCCTTGGAGCCAATACACAGTATTGATTCCAAGATGGAAGGTAAGGGTTTAAAAAAAAAAAGAAGAACAGAAGAGGGGAGCCAATGTCAGAGCCTCCTGCAGCAGAGATATTTTGGTGATGGCTTAAAAAACCCCAAAGTAAAAGGCAGAGACCTCATATTAAACTTAAGTAGTGATGCACTCTCTTTTGTGGGCTCCCCGGCCACTAAATGTAGGGCTGAATAAGTGGAATTCAGAAGCTGCAGATGGGTTCAAATTCTTTGCCCATTAGCAAGACCTGATCAGGGCCCTGACCTTTTCAGCTCACCCCCTCTAGTGACAGTCTTTTTGTGCACCCCGGAAATACCTCTTCTTTGGGAGCCCCCACCCCACCCCCATAAGTGTTTACTAGGATGTTTGCCAAGGGCACAATCCATGGATAGGTCAGTGGTGTTTCCTTGACTTTATTTTTATTCTTGTCTTTCTCCTTCTTTTCCTTTTTTATTTACAGGAATGGCTGGAACAGAGAATCTATATTCAGAAATGATGGTGGTTTAAAAACAAAAAGTAATAACTTTGAATAATGATCTTCTCACAGTTGCCCTGTGGAAATGAATCTACAGATTATATCCCCCTTCTGACAAGTGAGGAAACTGAGGCTCAGAGAGATAAAATCATGAAGCTGTTGGAGACCAGAGGGACTCCTGCCTCTATAGACTGACTACTACCCGACTGTGTCAGCTATTCTCTCCATAATCCAGGCAAAGAGAAACCAAGTCATTACATCAGAAAACAAAGCTGTTCAATTCAATCTAATCCAACAAGATTTTAATGATCCCCTACAAGGCTAGGTGGTAGCAAAGACTAATTCCAAATAGCCCTTGCCTTCTGGGAAGTTACATCCTATTGTGGAAAAAAATGGGTACATGAATAATTTGTACAAGATCATTTGAAAAGGCTGAGTAGGCGTTTTAGAGAACCAATCACCTTAAAGTGAGTTGTGCTGCCCCTAGTAGAAGGCAGTGTGTTAAATGGATGCCTAGCTAGAATGTTTATTAGTTTTCTAAACCCTTACCTTCCGCCTTAGAATCAATACTAAGTATAAATTATAAAGCAGAAGAGTGGTAATGGCTAAGCATTTGGGGGTAAAGTGACTTTCCCAGGGTCACACAGCTAGTGTCTGAGGGCAGATTTGAACACAGATTCTCTTGTCTCCAGGCCTGGCTGTCTATCCAATGAGCCACTCAGCTACCCTGATAGAACATTTTGTAAATGCTGTGCTAAAAGCTGGACATTGAAAAGCAAGTAACAGGGGGCAGCTGGGTTGCTCAGTGGATGGAGAGCCAGGCCTAGAGATGGCAGGTCCTGGGTTCCAATTTGACCTCAGACACTTCCCAGCTGTGTGACCCTAGGCAAGTCACTTCACCCCCATTGCCTACCTTTACAACTCTGCTGCCTTGGAGCCAATACACAGTATTGATTCCAAGATGGAAGGTAAGAGTTTGAAAAGGAAAGGAAAGGAAAGGAAAGGAAAGGAAAGGAAAGGAAAGGAAAGGAAAGGAAAGGAAAGGAAAGGAAAGGAAAGGAAAGGAAAGGAAAGGAAAGGAAAGGAAAGGAAAGGAAAGGAAAGGAGGGGGAGGGGGAGGGGGAGGGAAGGGAAGGGAAGGAAAGGAAAGGAAAGGAAAGGAAAGGAAAGGAAAGGAAAGGAAAGGAAAGGAAAGGAAAGGAAAGGAAAGGAAAGAAGGAAGTAACAGTTTGCTTTGGAAAAGCTTTCATTCTAAGGGGCTGGGAAGGCAACAGAGAAAGGAGAGCTGGTAGAGGGATAAAAGGGGATGATGGCCTGGGGTCATATAGATAAAGCAAAAGATTCATTGCAAAAAGCATTTACTTTAGGATTAGAGGCTCTTGGTTTGAATCCAGCCTCTGATGTTTCTCATCTATTGGACCTGAGGCAAAATCAGTTGAACTTCTTAGGCCTCAGTTTCCTGATCTGTAAAATAGGATGTCACTGAGGATGGTCTGTAAATGCAAGAATGTCAGGCATGGGGAAGGCGGGATTGTGTAATTCCACTGCTTGGCACTTAGCCTGGCAAAGAACGAGCCTTTAGTAAATGTGGGATGAATAGAAGTGAATCGAATTGACCCTCCTGGTCCCCTTGCCAGTGGCCAGCTCGGGTTCTTTCTGTGGCTTTGGGCAGACTGGCTACTCTCGGGCAAGTGGGCACGGTGCCCACCAGGACCTCGCCATTCACTCCTCACTCCCATTCATGGCCAGATTTGTGTCGGGTCAGCACTTCCCTGGATGGTGCTCAGAAGCAGACAAAGGGCTTTTAGTGTTATTTTCAGGATGCTGATTGTGGTCAGGGCTAAGTGCTCGGAGATCCCTCTAGGGGGATTTGGATGAGATGAGCAATTACAAGTCATTGGAGTATTTCTGTAATGGGCCGGGGAGCCCAGGTGGGAAAGCTGCCCCACCTATGGAAAGCCCAGCTCCCAGGGAAAAGGAAAGGCGGTCCCTAACATAATGCCCGCCTGTGACCTTGCTTTAGAGGCAGCGTGAGGTTGCTCTCCGGGCGCCCTTGACCCAGAACCCTTCCTTAGGACGTTCGGGAGGCGGCGGCCATTCCTCTTTAGCTGGCCTTCTCCCGGCCCCTTTGATCAGCCAAGAAAACAAGTGTCTGATTCTGAGATTTTCTTTGTTGAACAACAGAGCCCATTGTAGAGGTGCCAGCTGGGGAGAGGGTGTGGGAAGCCTTGTGGGACCCAGGTGGGAGGTTACTGCCGCAGAGGAAAAGCAAAGAAGTAAACAAGAGAGGAAGGAGGCCGGCCAGGAAGAAAGAGAACGAGCCTCCCTGTGAATCCGGGATCTGGGTGGCCTTCAGCGATCCAATCCAGCAGGCAGTTATTAAACAAGGACTACTTGGAAGGCTCCACCGTGTGGGGTGGGGATGACACTGGACGCTGGTGTAGGGAACTCCCTTCACTAGCGTCAGGGGATGAAGGAGCAAATGAGTGCTAGTCCCTGGGGACCCGGCCCCAGAACTCAAGGAGCCAGCATTCTGCGGAGAAATCCAGGGATGTGTAAATAAGAACACTAAGAAACAGGGAGGAGGAAGAAAACTAGGGAGAGCAAGGAAGACTGCCTGCCCAGGGGAAGTGGAATTCATCCATGATTTTCAGGAAATTCTCCCTCTAGTCAGAGAAATTGGGTGGTACAGGGGAGAGCAAGCAGGTCTAGGAGTCAGGGAAACTCAAGTTCAAATTCTGCCAAATACTGCTTGTATCATCCTAGACCCTACCGCGAATCTCTTAGGCAGTTTATTAAGACCTATAACCATGGTGGTGACCATGGTGGCAAACCTATGGCATGTGTGCCAGAAGGGGCACTCAGAACCCTCTAAGTGGGCACATGTGCCATTGCCCCAGCACAGAGTTTGCCAGAGTTGTTACTAGAAAGCCAGAGGGATTCAGGGCTGGGCTACTCCCCTCCCCCTTGCCTGAGGACATTTCTCACATCACCCACCCTTCTAAAAGGTTAGCCATCACTGACCTAGAACCTTCTGGACTGGTACTCATCTGCATAGGTAGAAGGAATTCTTTTTCCTGGGAGCTTCCTACGTGGATAGACAAGTCACTTAATCTTTCTAGGCCTCAGTTTCCTCATCTGTAAAAGGAAGGCCTCTAAGATCCCTTCTAGCTCAAAAGCTATGATCCTATATATTCACAGATTCAGTCAAAATCAAACCCATGTATCCCACTTAGTGAAGCAGGAAATTGCACTGAGACATTTTAGAGAGACTTTCAACAGTTATAATGGAAGGACTGACCACTTGTTGGGGATAGGGAGGTAGTGTGTAAATGGAGATTTTGAGCCTTTGGACTTCATCCCCCAGAAATCCCTTAGTATTTCCCAAAATTCCATTTTCCTGCATCCCCGCATTTTGCATGATTCTATTTAAGTGGTGGTAACTCCTCTTGCTTCCTCTCTTGGATCTGCAACCGGGCTGAAGTCAGGCAATTCTTTTGTTTTGGTTATTATTAAGAAAACTTTATAAATATAATATTTAGTCATTGATTATTAATTGTAAAACCCACAGTAGAGATACAAATAGCAGGTAGGAGGTAGATTAGGTGACCTCTGTTCTTCCTTCTAGCTCTTGGAAGCTAAGACTCATAAAAAGAAAAGCTTGAGTGGCTCATGCTGGGTGATGGACTTCTCTGCCTCTTAGTGGAGGCACTATGATGCCATTCGCCTTCTTTTTGGACCTTGGGCAATCAGGCAGAGTCCATCTGTTAGGGATGCTGAAAAATGCTGGAGAAATCATAGGATCATTGATTTAGGGCTAGAAGGAATCCAAGGACCTTTATGACCTGAGAGTTCTTAACCTGAGACCTTGCTTTAAAAAAAAAGATAATACACAACTATCTCAAGGCAATTGGCTTCTTTTGTATTTTGCGTTATACATTTAAAGTCATTCTTCTGAGCAGGAGTCCATAAACTTGGACAAATTGCCCAATGCTGGGACTCAAAAGAAGAAAAAAAACCAATTAACTTCACATCTAATCCTATCCTCACATTTCACAGAGGAGGAAACTGAGGCACAGAGGGAGAAATTACTTCCCCAACTTTACAAGCTCATAATCAGCAAAAGTGGAATTTGAATGCTGGTCCTTGCCTCCAAATCAAGTGTTCTTTTCCCCTGGAGGTCTTGATAATCGCTTAGATTCCTTCTAAAACTGAGAATCTAGTATTCTGTGTTTCTAATGAAGGCCAGAGGAAGGTCTTCATCCTTTTTTTTTGCCTTTAAAATTTATTTACTTAATTAATTAATTTAGAAAATGTTCCCATTTTTATATGATTCATGTTCTTTCCCTTCCCTCCCTCCCTCCCACCGACTCCCTCCCCCCCCCCCCCTCAGCCAATGCACAACTCCACTGGGCTTTGCATGTGTCATTGATCAAGACCCATTTCCATATTATTGATATTTGCACTGGGGTGATCGTTTAGAGTCTGCATCCCCAATCCTATCCCCATCGACCCATGCATCACTTCTTTAAAAAAACAACCCTTATCTTTCTTCTTAGAATCAGTACAATATATTGGTTGCAAGGCAGAAGGCAATGGGAATGAAATAACTTGCCCAGGATCACACGTCTAGTAAATCTCTGAGACCAGATTTGAATCTAGGGCTTCCCACCTCTATGTCTGACTCTCAATCTACTGAGCCAATCAGTCTTCTCAGCCCCACACTCCCCCCAGATTATTGCAGTGGACTCACTGGTCCCCAGGCCTCAAGTCTCTCCCAACTCCAGCACATTCTCCACTTGGTAACCAAGGAGATTTTATTGATTCACAGATATAACCATGACACTCCCTTTCTCAAGAAATGTCATGTTGCCATTAAGATAAAACAAACTCCTTGGTTGGCTTTTTAAAGTCTTTCACAACTTGACCACAACTTCTCTTTTCAGCCCCATCATATATCAGTTCCCTTCCTGCACTCAACTGTCCAAACTGTTTTCTCTGGTCCTTACTTAAAGTACTTCATCTTTGTGACTTTGAATGGGCTGTTTCCCATGCCTAGAATGCTCTCCCTCCTCACCTCCAGCAGCATTGGTCTTCTGGACCAATACAGATGCTGCAAACAAGATACTCTCAGCTCAGGGAATTTTCTCTGGCTGACCTCCTTCCCTGGATCACTCTTCCTCCTCTACTCCAATGACTGACCTTTCTGGCTTCTTTTAAGCCCTGGATAAAATTCCACCCTCTATAGGAAATCTTCAACTCCTTTTAATTCTAGTGTCTTCTCTTTCTTAATTAATTCCTATTTATCTTGTAGAGGGAAAAAAATCAAGAAGGCAGAAAAAAAGGCAAGGGACTCACCCAAGTTCTCCCAAACTCCCCTTCAATCAACTTGAAAATAATACCTCAAAATGAATCCATAAAAGGATGGGATGGAACCATTTTCCTGCCCAAGATAACTTAGAAAGTTGGTTGGAAAGGTCTGTCACTTCAGGATGAGAGTGAAATACAGTCCAGAACAGGCAATTGCATGAATAAACCATCAGCAGGCCTTGGGGGCAACTGAATTAGCAGCAGTAGCCTGATTTTCTTCTGCCACATTTTGGTCCTCCTTTTGCATTTCTTCTTTCATTGCTTTCATTTCTCTTCCCCACTTTTCCATTGCTTCTCTTAATTGGTTTTTGAAGGGTTTTTTGTTTGTTTTTTGCTCTTCCAGAATCTGTGTACAATCCATATTTTTCTTTTGGACTTTGCATGTGTTTGCTTTGCTTTCAGTGTCCCCTTCTGTGTCTGTACCTTGCTCTTTGTTTCCATAAAAATTCTTTAGAGTTAGGTGTTTTGTTTTGTTTTGTTTTTGCTCATTTTCCCTAGATAAAAAAAGGGTAACCTTTCCTAATATCATATGATGGCCTAAGGGCTGAGAGCCACCTCCCACTTCTGATTCAATTAAATCTTGAGATGCTGATAGCTTAAAGACTTGCCTCAAGCTTAGGTATAAGCTTTTGGTCTTACTCTGAGCTTGGTTAGGTCAGGAACTGCTCAAATTCTAGCCTCAGGTTTAGATGTAAGTTTTTTTGGTCTCATTGTGTACTTGATCTAATTGGGCACATAGTTGATTGTCCTGTTCTGGAGTTCCACCCTGAGCCCTCTACAAAAAGATCTGGACCCACTTCTAGTCTACCAACTACCCCAAAGTGGGATCTGTATCCTTACCCCAAGCCCAGACTGGGATTCCTGGCTTCATTCTGGGCCCAATCAGATCAGCCTACTTCAGCACAGACTGTTCTGAGCTGGGATTCCAGACTTCACCACAGGTTTAGAATTTCAAGTGGTATGTGTTTATTGAGCCTCTATTTGCCCAGTCAGGATCTCAGGAGCTGGATGCTGGCTTGATCTTAGGTTCTGAACCTGGGATAGCAGATATGGGATTGGGATTGGGGGGAATGGCTTGCTCTTGACTCCTTGCTAAAGTCTCATGCTGACTATGTTCCCCTCTCATCCCTGCACCCCAAATGTTCTCTGCCTACCTTTTGGGTTTTTCTTTTCTTGAAAGTTGTTTCACCCTGTCTCCTTGTTGGTTGTATTTGTTTTGTGGCATTCTTTTAATATTGGTTGGACAGGATTCTGGTGGCAACTTGGAGCTTCTCTGCTTTACTCTACTATTTTGGCTCTGCCCCCAGAACTCAATTAGCAGCAGTAGCTTCCAGAGCACTCAACCCACAGAAAGTAAAGGGGTCAGTCAACTGGTTATAAGGAAATTCCATGGATGCAGGGATCTGTTGCATCGCCCACACACAGATTCAGGTTGCTATCCTACAACAGATCCAGGTTCTATCCTAGGTCACAGTTCCAGAATTTAATATCCTTAGATCATACCACCTTGGAATAACTGAAACTTAAATATTCCCATTCTAGTTCTGACAACATTTGTACTAAAAAAACTGATTCTTTGAATAGTGCCCCTCTGTTCCAGGAGCAGAACCCAACTGTAACATAAAATTAAAAGCCAAGAAATAGGCTGGGGAAATGGACAAACAAAAAAAAGAACCCGACCATAGAACGTTACTATGGTGACAGGGAAGATCAAAATATAAACTCAGAAGAAGACAACAAAGTAAAAATGGCTACACGTAAAACCACTAAGAAATATATGAATTGATCTTAGGTCCCCAAAGGCCTGAACTCCTTGATGACAGGGACTATCTTTTGCTTCTTTATATCCCCAAGCCTCACTACTGTGCCTGGAACATAGTAGGCCCTTAATAAATGATTATTGGATTTAATAATGTAGAATCACTCTTTTCCTTCAGACCTCAACTCAAGCACCACCTTCCTCATGAAGTCATTCCTGGCTCTTCCCTCTCCCACAATTATTAATGATCTCCCTCCCTTACTACCTTGTGTTTATTTTCATTTGTATTGCATCTACTTCTTAAATTTCATATCATCTCTCCAGGTAGAATGTAAGTTTCCCGAAAGCGAGGGCTACTTAATTTTTGTCTTGATATCCTTGGTACCCAGCAATAGGGATGGTCATAAAAGATTGAATTTGGGATTTCATTGGTATGGGGAACCAGGATGGGACAACTCCATTAATTAGTGTATATCAAAACCTTCTTGGCAACTTAGAAAGTTGCCTAGATTTGGAACTATGCCCAAAGAGCTATAAAACTGTGCATATCCTTTGATTTGGTAATGCCACTACTAGGTCTGTATCATAAGAGATAACAAAAAAGGGGAAACTACCTACTTGTAAAAAGGATTGTTGAGGGGTGCTCCATCAATTGGGGAATGGCTGGTGGTACATGTTGGTGATGGAATACTATTGTAAAAGGGAATTTTTTATTTCCTTTGTCTATTTTAAGTTAATCAATCAAGAACTTAAAGTATCCCTACTTAACACTTATTAAGTCACTAACAAAAATTTCATGCCTTAAAAGACCACAAGCACTGCCAATCCCTCTGCCCTTCTCCCCCCACCCCCCAGCAGTGCCAGGCAAATTGGGAGGCTGTGATTGGTTCCTGTGAAGTGAGAGAGATGGGAAGTGATGTGGAGAAACTGCTTATAAAAGGCCAGTCCAAGGACTCCTGAAGAGATATTTTAGGAGGAATTTGGCTGAAGAGGAGGCTTTTTCTGTGGTTTATTCTTCCAGGCACTTTACAAGATACATTCAGTACTGGTGAGTTGGGCTGAAGAAGCATTTTTCCACTGTATAGATTCAGAGTTGTGACTTGAGCTGAAGGAAGAGGCTTACGCTGGTGTGGCCCTTGTTGAAGAGGCTACTCATCTTCCACTTGGAGATCAGAACTTTGTTGGGGAGCGAGCTGGATTTCTTTGGATAGGAGCTCTAGGGTGGTAGCTAGGAAATATTTTCTACTTCCCTCATACATTCATTTCCCTCCTTTTACTATATCTATATTAAATTAAATTATTAAGAGCTACTAACAACATTTTGACTTAAGACGTTAATTTTATGTACAGTGACCACAATTCTTTTTTTTAACCCCTTACCTTCCATCTTACAATCAATACTATGTATTGGTTCCAAGGCAGAAAAGTGGTAAGGGCTAGGCAATGGGGTGAAGTGACTTGCCCAGGGTCTCACAGCTGGGAAGTGTCTGAGGTTAGATTTGAACCCAGGACCTCCCATCTCTGGGCCTGGCTCTCCATCCAATGAGCTACCCAGCTACCCCCACATTTTTTTTTCTAATCATTATTTTTGTCAAACCAAATTTTTAACTATTACATTTGGCAACCAGTTTTAATTATCACACTATTGTGCTATAAGAAATGATCAGCAAGATGATTTCAGAAAAGACTGGAAAGCTCTATGGGAACTGATGCAGAGTGAAATAAGCAGAACCAGGAGAACATTGTACACAGTAACAGCAATATTGGATGATGATTATCTGTGAAAATTTGGCTACTCTCAGCAATGCAATGATATGGGACAGTCCGGAAAGACTTATGGCAGGGAATGCTCTCCACCACCAGAGAAAGAGTTTTTGAAGACGATTTTCACGTCAGTGTATTTGGGGTTTTGGTTTTGTATGAATGTCCTCTTACAACAATGAGCAATATGGAAGTGTGTTTTGCATGGCAATAAGAAACTAAAAAAGAAAGTTACCCAGAGCATTGAGAGATTAGGGGACTTGTCTAAGGTCACACAACCAGAGTATATTAAAGGCAGAACTTGAACTCAGATCTTCTGGGCTCAGAGGTCAGCTACCTACACCATACAATGACCTTACTGGTGTTCAAAAGTCTAAATAAAAATAAACTAAACTAAAGTGAAACAATATTCCTTGATCTCAAGAAACTTACTACCTTCTCCTGGATGAATAGGAATCTGAAGCACTTAACATAGTGCCAGGCACATAGTAGGGACCAAATAATTGTTGGCTGAATAAAGGAATGATTGAAGGTCACTCCTCTTGTCTTTCCCTTATAAAATGAAACATTTGAGTTAGATATTCAGAAGACTTACCTTCATAGTGCCTGAGAGCAGCATTTGGGTGTGGAGGATGGAATCTATCCAGCTAGCTCGCCAGTGACAGACAGTATTTGGAATGTTTCCTGGTTTAATATTAAATGAATCACTCCTGTTTGACTCAGAGTACATTGCTCCCTCTTCCCCCCCCCCCCAACCCCCCCGGAAAAAAAAAACAAAACAAAATTGGATGGTCCTTAAATGGGTCATCTGGTAATGGTAGTCAATATTTTCATTCACAAGATAATATTAACTCAAATTGAAACCAACAAGGGGTTTATTTTACTGACCATCTATGCTTTCTCTGATCACTCTGAATGTCAATCCCCTTGTCTGTCCTGAGAAACAGTGCCCTGGCACATGGAGCTTAGTGTTGTTTACAGTAGGAGTTTCTTGTGGATATATTAGCTGATCACTTCTTGAACTTGACAGTATCACTTTTCTCAGAGTGATTCTTTAAAGTTGTCACTTTAAGTCTTCCTGAACCTGGCACCCACCTCCCCTCTTACCCTGTAGCTTCATATATATATAAATATAAATATTTAATATACATATATATTATATTTATATATATATAGTATAAATATTTAAATATGTATATAAATAACTAGCTCTCTATCTCTCCCCCTCTCCCTCCCTCTCTCTGTCTCTCCTTTCCTCCCTCCTTTTCTTCTTCCCTCCCTCTTTCTCTCTCTCCTTCTGTAGGGGGTCCCCATTACCTGAAACACTGGCTGGCTCATAGTCAGTCAACATAATGAATATTTATCATGATCTGATAAAGGCAGCTAGGTTATATAAAAAATAGAGCAATGAACTTGGAATGCTGAGACCCTGGGAAAGTCACTTCACCTATTTGCCTTAGTTTTCTCCTCTGTAAAATGGCAAGCCAGTCTAGTATCACTAGCAAGAAAACCCAAATGGGGTTCTAAAGAGTTGGACACAACTGAAAAACATTTGAACAATAATGACATCAACTTGATAAGTGCTGTAGGGATTAAAAATTAATGGTTTGACTAAAATATATGAAAATTATAAATAATAATGGTGGTCACTGATTCAAAGTATTATTGCTCAAAGTCAAAATGACTTTAATAGCTACTATTTACAAAAGAGGTAGAAAGAGTGAAAGCAGAGAAATACAAAAGGGTAGAGAAGACATTAGACTATCTAACTAAATATTGCTCGGGTGCTCGACTTGTTGAACTTCAACCAGAATTAAACTCTCTCCAGAAGCCAGGAAGGGAAAGCCAGTTATCCATTCACCCAAGTTCCCTCCAAGAGGCAGGTCAAGATGATGACTCAAGCCAATTTTCTTTCTTGAGCTGACCTTCTGCTTGAGGCTGACTTCCTTCTTGAAGTAGAACTCCCCAGCCCCAGAAATTCAGGGCCTTTTATAGTGGTTTCTTGTCCCTTCCCCTCTTCACAAGGGCCAATCATAGCTTCCAAATTGCCCAGCACTGCCCAGGGGGGTAGTGTCTGTGGGATCTACTTCTCACCTTCTAGAGGTGTGAATTCTCATCAAAAGGGTTCAGTTTCCTGGCTGATTGCATTTCTGAGGGTGTGAATTCACTAAGTGGTTTGTGAGTTCCTCCACCTAGTTCAAGTTTATGTTGATTCAATCTAAAAGTAGACAAAGGAGAGTTAATCCTGTCTTCACAATCTAGTGAGGTACTAAGTAGGGGTACTTAAGTTATTGTTAACCAAAGTGTTAACTCCAACTAGGCAAAGAGAATAAAGGATTCCCTTTTTACAAGTGTAAACTCAGAATAGACAAAGAGAACCACGAATTTCCTTTTACAGTGCTAAGTGTTAAGGATACAAAGGAAGGAAAAACATAGTCCAGGTAAAGCTAGGGAGCACAGTGTTTTGGGTGGTAGGCCTAGCCAGAAGGACCTGGGTTCAAATTTGATCTCAGACCCTTCCTAGCTGTGTGACCCTGGGCAAGTCACTTAACTCCAATTGCCTAGCCCTTACTACTCTTCTGCCTTGGAACTGATACAGATTCTAAGACAGAAGGTAAGGGTTCAATCAAATCATGCTCTCCAGGAGCACACAATTTAATAAGGAAAACAACATGTCAAGAGCTAGGCACGTCCAAGAATTATAGCATGTCCACGAGGTGTAATCTTAAAGGGAAGACACTTTATCAATCTTTCTTAAAGTCTTTGTTGAATTGTTCTCTTCTGGAGGCTCTTGATAACAAGACCTGCAGTTCTAAATGGATGAAAATTTTAGGATTCTCTCATTGACTCCATCTTATGCAGGTGACTTTGAACTTGGGGCTTCTCCTCTGCATCAAGCTATGGACTCAGCCCAGTTCAGTCATGCACAGTTTTTAGCAGACAGATTCACTGATCACATTAGGAAGCCGTGCTGGTGCCTCAAAGCACAATGCAGCTATCACCTGGCTCTTCCGGCCAGCCCGGGAAGACACAGCCTGGAGCTTCATGCCTCACACAGCTTCTTAGTCATGTTCTTGGGGTGGAATGTTCCCACTTAAACAGCCCAGCCCTTCTTTGGCTGAAATGATGCCTCCCTCTGCGGCTGTTCCCTAGAACCTCCCATACACAGCACACAGAAGAATAACCAACCAAAGCACTTTATTTGGATGCAAACTCATTCAGAAATGATCTACTATTTCATGTGTGCCCTGGTGAGCTGCATTCCAGCCTCAGACTTCAACCAGACAAGAAAGAGGACAGAGTTGGGAGATGGATTCGGATCTTGACTGGAACTTGCCAAAGGACTGTTGTATAGTATAGCCCTGGCTTCAGTGCTTTTATTTGGATAATAGTGTCACAGGATTTAGAGCTGGAAGAAACTTTAGTGTGCGTATATGTGTAAGTGTGGTGTCAAGTCTAACTCCCTCAAATCGTAGATGCTAGCAAGTAGTAGAACTGGAACTTTAATCCAAAGATGTGTTGGACTGAAGAGCCACTGAGGACCCTTCCAGGGCTAAAACACCACTGGGGGGCCTGGGCAGAAGGCCTGGCTCCAACATGCTTTCAGCTCCTGACCGTGGATTTTATATAAATATGATGTTCAAGGAATTGTAGCACAGCTGTATTTGAGGTAGCTAGATGGTGCAATGGATAGAGGACTCTATTTGCAGTCAGGAAGATGAGTTCAAATCTGACCTCTGGCATGTCTTAGATATGTCACCCTGGACAAGACATTTAACCCATATGCCTCAGTTTCCTCATCTGTAAAAAGAGGATAACAATAGCACTTATCTCCTAGAGATTTTCTTCTTAGCTAACATCTGGGCAAATTGATCATTTCTTTATTTACCTTTCCTAAGACTCAGTTCCCTCATCTGTAAAATGGATTTTTAATGAGATCTGAATGTCTTTCTCCCAACCCACATTTGAAATGATGTCAGATCCCTATAGAGCTGGCTGCATTTCTCCCTCAGCAGCCTAGGGACACCCCTGAGAGACCTGTAGTATCTTCTCTAATTTCACTGACTAAAGTTCCTATTCCCATATTTTCTCCCCAATATTATTCATCAGTGATTAGCAAACTAGTTATATTTAACTAATTATGATCAGTTAGCTTTTACAAAGGGAATTTCCTGAGAAAATAGAGCAAGAACAGAAGTACAGACTATTCCCCCAATCCATGCCTATACCATTTTGTTCCACTGGGAGAGTGGGTTCCAACTTAAAAAAAAAAATTGTCTCACCAAATTCACTTCCAGTATACAGTGTGCTGGAACATAGTAGGCACTTCATGAACGTTCATTGTCTGACTTCCAAATTCAGGATAACCAATGGATAAAATGGCTTCAGAAAGTGGCATCTTACCTGCTGCTTATTCCAATTTACTGCTGAGCTAGTTTACACCTGCCCTAGTGTGTGTGTGTATTTCCATCCCTAAACTGCCAGTGAACCATCTCAACCTTTCCAAGCTCCCAGTTGTAGCCTTGTCTAGCCCATCTCTCACACTCCCCTACCCAATGTAGGAAAAATAGGCACAATAAGAAGTAACCTCAGGGTCATGTGCTCATGTCCACTTACTTAGAGTAGGTACCAATGCTAGCTCTGACTTTTTCTACCCAGAGGCTTACAGAAGTCTTTTACTCCTCACTCCCAGGAAACCATTTGTGAAAGAAGGCTGAGTTAGGGGTAGCTAGGTGGCTTAGTGGATAGAAGCTTGGAGATGGGAGGTCCTGGGTTCAAATCTGACCTCACATACTTCTTAGCTATGTGACCCTCAGCAAGTCACTTAATCCTAACTGTTCTTCTTCCTTGGAACCAACATTTAATGTTGACTCTAAGCAGAAGGCTTTTGTTTTGTTTTGTCTAAAAAAAGAAAAAAAGGCTGAGTTGCTACCATGAATTCTTTTGTACACTTCATGTTCCACTTAATGGCCTCTGGCTCAAGAAAGTGGGCCAGAGAGGGTCATCAAAGTCCTGCTTTTGCTGTGAAGTGGAGAGCTGAGCCCTACATTCCCCCTCATCTGGCACTTCCAAAAGGAACTTCACCAAAACATGTACTCCAGGGTCTCACTGGTCATGCCTTGTTCCATTGTGATGACATCAACGAGGCAAACAAGTGCGATACATGTTTGGTGGATTGTATTGTCGAATTTTGTGCTCCAGGAATGTCCCCTGAATATCGGAGATTCAAATGAGCTCAATATGGCTTTAGGGTTAAGTGCACTTGCTGGAAGGGCTTTGGAACAGGCATCCTGCTAGAGGATCACAGGAAGGTTAGAGATCATTTAGCTAGGAATGAGGAAATCAAATCCCATAGAGGCAAAGTGAATCCCCCAAGTCATGGGGCATCTCAAAATAGAACCAAGGCCTTCTAGCACCCAACCCAAGGTTCATTTGTGGTCAAGTTGAACCAAAGCATTCCTTTCCCCAACTCTTACTTACTTGAATATATGTGAAAATGGATGCTCACTGGACCATATTTTGAAGGGTTTTCACCTATCCTTTCCCCTTGTCTTCCACAAAGTAATAATACAAATAGCTTACTGGGTCTAGGCTCAGAAAGTTGAGTTAAAATTCAGACTCAAACACTTTCTAGTTGTGCCACTCCGGGCAAGTCAGTAACTCCTGACTACCTCAGTTTCCTCAACTATAAAAATGGACATTATAATAGTACCTACCTCACAGGGCTATTGTGAGGATCAAGTGGGATTGTATTATATTATATTATGTTATGTTATATTATATTGTATTGTATTATATTATATTGTGTTACATTATATTGTATTGTATTATATTATATTGTATTGTATTACATTATATTGTATTGTATTATATATTGTATTGTATTACATTACATTGTATTACATTATATTGTATTATATTATATTGTGTTACATTATATTGTATTGTATTATATTGTACTGTATTATATTATATTGCATTACATTATATTGTATTGTATTATATATTGTATTGTATTACATTATATTGTATTGTATTGTATTATATATTGTATTGTATTACATTACACTGTATTACATTATATTGTATTGTATTATATTGTATTGTATTGTATTCTATTCAATTCTATTGTATTGTATTGTATTGTATTATATTGTATTATATTATATTGTATTGTGTAAAGATTAAAATTTAGAAATATGGGGAGACTGAGGCAGGTAGAAATTAGTTTCTCTCTGCAAGGAGTATTATATTTTTTAGAGGTTTATTAAAGGTTCAAGATTAAAGAAAATACAGAATAAGAACAAACACGTGCCTAGGCCAGAGGCCTCGGCCAGATAACCTCACATCACAGAAGAGATGCATCTGCTCCAAAATGGAAGTCCAAAAGCCAACCCAAAAACCTTTGCCACCAGCTTAAATCCTTCCTCAATCTCGGCCCACCTCAGAATTCCTGTGAGATTACAAAGCATTTTGGGGAAGTGGAGCAAAGGCTTATGGGGATTATAGTCCTGTATTCGAATCTATTTTTTACATTCCTTGTTTGATCATTTGCAAAAAAATTAATTTTTTTCCAAAGGATCATGAAAATATAATCAATTTAAAGAGTACAAGAATTAGAGGATAAGAGAAAAAAAGAACAAAACCAATAATTGCTGGACGCATTGACAGAAAGCCAGTTAGGGGGCAGTCCCCTTTGGCATGAAAGTATACATGCAAATAAATGTTCATTAACCACACCCAAAGTTCAATTTTGTGCAACTTGTGGTCTGGAGGCTTCTTCATGGTGGCTTCTCCAACAATTCAGTTTCTGGGTTCAGAGAGGGAGCATCTTCTTTACCTAAAATTCTTCTCAAAAGGAATTTAAACTTTGCAATTTAAATAATGATTTTTTTTTTTTACATTCCCCCTGTTAAGAGGGTGATTGACAAATACAGGATCACTTAGGGATGCATGGCTGAGGTATGAGGTATATGAATCAATTGGCAAGAGAAATTAAAAAGACATCAGGAAAATCCAAATAAAAAAAGAAAAATTTCTGGATGAAAATATAGACTATCGAAGTCTTATGTGTAAAAATTCCAAGTAAAAGAAAAAGAATCTATAACAGGTCCTTGAATCAGGGCCCAATCAAAATGATCTAAGCAATGATGCATTTACCCAGTCAGTAGCCAGGACTACAGAAAGGTACCACACTATGAGAGGCAGAAAAGAAGGGGACCAGATCATAGAAGCCAAGTAGGAGCCAAGTTTGGGGATACTTGTCTGAGTATCTTCAGAGTGAGTGTGGACACAAGGAAAGCCTATGTCTAGCATGTTAAACACAGTAACCTCGAGTCTTCACACTAGGTTCAAGACCTTTGTATTGGCCTAGACGTGCATCAATCCATCCTGGATTGGCTTTTCTTTGGCTCTGTGCAATGGCTCTTGTGTGTATATCTTGTCCTGGAATCAGACAGAATCATTAAGCAAAGTCCCATAATTTATTTAAAGAATTAGTGGCATCGTTTTTATAGTCACAAGCTTTTTAGGGTATGCATTAGCAAATGTATTTCAAACTTGTAGCACTGAAAAGTAAAAAAAATTAAAGAAAATCTTAATGCTGGTGACATGTGCTTCAAATATAAAAAGGAGAGAAAAAAATAATAAAAAAACTGAAAAAGTATATTGCACATGCAAGAAAAATACAATAATAAAAGAGCTTTAAAAAATTCAAAAATATACCTTATAATCATTGACACTCTGTGTCAGCTAAGGAAATATAAAATGCAAGGCTTTCTCACCAAAAATGAGATCCATTTCCTCTTAATATCTGGCCATGATCACTGTGAGTGGAAGGCAAATGAATTGAACAGTAGTACAAATATGTAGGTATCAAAATCCCCAAAATTCTCAATAGCCCAATTAATTGCAATAGCAAACAAATACACTTTCATATTTCACATAAGTTGCTGTATGACATTTTTAGTCTATGAATTGATGGACATTTGTCACAATTTTTACAAACATAGCAATCTTTCAACCTTGGTAATAAACATATTTTTTAAAACAAAGTAAAACTCATCTTGGGTTAAGAACATAATCAAGAAATCTATATATCATTCTGGAAGAAGTAAAATAGTGAGCTGAAGAGCATAAATAAAGGGGTGCTCCTTTTTCTTGGAGGCTTTTAGGGATACAAATGCCCTGAGATTAACTGCCCAACTTCCATTCACATATTTAGAAATGCGGGAAGGTTGGTGGTTATAACATGTATTTCATTTTAGCTACTGTAAAGGGCCTTACCTCGTGGTAGGGGCAGGCAAAAATAACCAGATTGTTAAAAAAAATTCCAAAAATCACATTTAAAAAACCCTTAAAATCACTCATTTGAGGTATTTAGCACATTAAAATTTCCAAGGTTGTTAATACAATTATAACCAGTTCTGAAGTCCATCTATCCTCAGCAAAATAGAAAAAGGCTGTTTTTTCACATATGGGCTTATTTCACAATAATATTTGTTCAATAGTTATAGGGGAAAAACAACAGAATTTTAAAACTCAGTACATTCAAAATAAATTCAATCAACCTTCAGTTCAAGCAGAATAATATTGAATCCAGTAATATATGAACTTAAAATCACAAAGTTAAACCATAACAAAAAATGCAATAGAATACAGAGATTTTTATAAACCATTGGAGTCTGAAATGCCTTAGAATATAGCCTTTAGTCTCTTCAAAGTTCCTTGGGTTCTTATCCATTTAAATGTCTATTGTCAGAAGGAAGAGTGGTAAGGGCTAAGCAATGGGGTCTGAGTGATCTGCTCGGGGCCCCACAGCTGGGGAGTATCTGAGGCCAGATTTAACCCAGGACCAAATGTCTTTATGTCTGGCTATCAGTTTGCTGAGCCACCCATTTGACTCCCCAAATTTGAATCTTTGGGCTGAATCTTTCTTCTGGCACGCAGGTGAAATCAATGAAATTACTAGAACAGTCAAAAGGTATCCTTTTAAACAGCCCATTGCTATTAAGTTTCTGTTTGAAAAATCTGTTTCTTCTCCTCTCCCTTTTCTCTCTCCCCTGCTCTGATACCTCCTCCTGCCCCAGTCCAAGTGGAGCCCAGGATGCCCACATGGAGTCAATACCCCCATCCACTCCGAGGCTTAGCCTAAGGGAAAATTGCCCGGTCTCCTTTCCCTCTCCTCTCTCCCCTCTGCCCACATGGCCAATATTGTTACCAGCTGGTCGAAATGAGTCCTGAGCGATCTGTTCCAAGGATCTGGGTGATGAGCTGTCTGGGTCGGAGGCCAGATGGGTGAGAGACAGACCGCTGGGGTGGGCAGGGCAGGGGCCATAGCCAGAGCGAAGACAAACAGGGCCGGGAGCTCAGGCACCAGGTGAGAGGCCAGGAGCAGAAGCAGGAGAAGCAGGCAGGCAGAATTTAGCAGCCAGGGGCTAGGTGGGTGGCAAATGCAACAGGTCTGAATCGGGGGCTGAATGCCCGCAGGCAAAAGTAGCTGAGCTATCTAAAGGCTGGAACTGAATGAGCAGCAGCTTTGCAAGGGTAAAAAAACAAAAACTTGGCCAGAGAGATGTGGCTCATATTAAAAGCTGAACTAAAGATCAGAAAGAAATCAGAAGATTGAGAGTTTTTTTCCCCATTAGGTCGCCAAACTGTAAAGATTAAAATTAGGGAATATGGGGAGACTGAGGCAGGTAGAAATTAGTTTCTCTCTGCAAGGAGTATTATATTTTTTTAGAGGTTTATTAAAGGCTAAAGATTAAAGAAAATACAGAATAAGAACAAACACATGCCTAGGCCAGAGGCCTAGGCCAGATAACCTCACATCATAGAAGAGATGCATCTGCTCCAAAACGGAAGTCCAAAAGAGAGAGCCACAAAAACCTTTGCCACCAGCTTAAATCCTTCCTCGATCTCGGCCCACTTCAGAATTCCCGTGAGATTACAAAGCATTTTGGGGAAGTGGAGCAAAGGCTTGTGGGGATTGTAGTCCTGTATTCGAGTCTATTTTTTACATTTGTATTACATTATATTGTATTGTATTATATTATATTATATTATATTATATTATATTGTATTGTATTGTATTGTATTGTATTGTATTGTATTGTATTGTATTGTATTGTATTGTATTGTATTATATTATATTAGTAAAGCACTTACACAGTGCCTGATACTCAGTAGACACTATATACTTATTCCCCACTTGAAAATTTACAAAGCACTTTACATAGGGGGCAGCTGGGTAGCTCAGTGGATTGAGAGCCAAGCCTAGAGATAGGAGGTTGTAGATTCAAATCTGGCCTCAGATACTTCCCAGCTGTGTGACCCTGGGCAAGTCACTTAACTCCCATTGCCCAGCCCTACTCTTCTGCCTTGGAGCCAATACACAGTATTGATTCTATGACAGAAAAAAATAAAAATAAATAAAACAAAGCACTTTACATAGACTGCCTCGAATGATCTTTCCAAATAGAGGAGAAGGCAGCTAGCTCCTCAGATTTCTGTCTCAAATTCAAGATAGGGCAAGGCTGGCTTTTTGATATCTGTTATAGGGAACTCCCAGGTGAGGGAACTCCACCTACCTGTGTATGTTGGCACCTTCTTTGCAGCTTAGTCTTAAATAATTTTCTACAGTGCTGAAAAGACAATTCTCTCCCCGGGTCCCACAGCCAGTAGGTGTCAGGGGTGGCTCTTCTCAGCCTTGAGGTCAGCTCTCTACCCCCTAGGACAGGTTCCCTTCCATAAAATGAAAGATGGAGAACAATTCAATTGAAGAAACCTTCAATTGGTCAGCTGGCTTCCTACTGCCTCTGTAGCTCCCTGATCTCTGGGTCAGCAGAGTGCTCAGGGGATAACAGAGGAAACCTCAATGGAGGGGAATTGGGGCTCCCCTGCAGAAGGGTTGCTTCTACTAAGTATGAAACCTCACCCACTAAGTGTGATTTCCACCCAGGCTCTGTGGTTATGAATGAGGGGAGGTTACCCCTTCTCCTTCAACCACAGGTCTATGGTTTCAAGGGGAGGCAAGAGTGTTTCAAGTGTTTGTTGCACCTCTTTCTGTTGCCTGACTTGTTGTGACCCTATTTTCATTTTTGTTTTTTGACTGGTTTGCAATTCCATTCTGTAGCTCATTTTACAGATGAGGAAACTGAGGCAAACAGGATTAAGTGACTTGCTCAGGGTCACCCAGCTAGTAAGTGTCTGAGGCCAGATTTGAACTCAGGAAAATGAATCTTTCTGACACCAGGACTCTATACATTTTGCCACCTTGCTGCCCTCTTGTACCTATGGGGGCCCACATTTGCATAAAGAGGGGCTGTTCATCTTGTGCGTTCACACTCAGAAATCACCCCCTCCCTTTTGCCCCCCTCATCAGGGATAGAGGCCAAGTTTCTCAAGCTGGGCAGGTGGGGATGATGGCAGGTTTATGGGCAGAATTCTTTGTAGGCATGTGGGTGCCACGGACTGTAGCAGATGATCATATATAGTGAAATCTCAGAGATTTATGCAAAGATGCTGAGAATCATGGGATAGAGACAGGAGGTTCTGGGTTCAAATTTGACCTCCAACACTTCCTAACTGTGTGATCTGGGCAAGTCCCTTAGCTCTAATGACCTAACCCTTGCTGCTGTTCTGACTTGGAACCAATATTTAGTGTCGATTCTAAGAGAGAAAGGAAGGGTTTAAAAAACTTAATCATAGAGTTAGGGACTAGGGAAGTGAGGGGAGGGAGATATAGTGTGGAAACACCTTGGAAGTGAAATGGGAGTCTGATTTGGGGCTCACTCCCAGAAACCACCCCCCCCCCCCTTTGCCCTCCTCGTCAGGGATGGAGGCCAAGTTTCTCAAGGTGGGAAGACAGGATGATGTGGGGTGGATGGGCAGCATAGTGGGGAGGCAGGAAGATGTGGTTAAAGGGGTTATTCTAGTCTGGGCACCATCATGTCCCACTTGAGTCTTCTCTTCTACAGGCTAAACATTCCCTCTGTGGCAGGGTTCCTTTTGTAAAAATTAAATTAGTTTCTTGTAATAAAAGTATTATACTTTATGAGGTTTATTAAAGATTATTAGAAATCAAGGATACAAGTTAATAAACGACATGCCTACGTCTGATTAGCCCATTCACAGCCTACTTACTACATGTTGAAATGTCCGAGTAGAGGAAGAGGCTCTTTCGAGGCAGAGAGCCGGTTAAATACTAAATTGTGATCTCGCCCAGGTGGAGACTCAGGTGAGATTATAGGGAATTCTGGGAAGTACCGAGGACTTCTGGGGATTGAAGTCTGGGGTCCAAATCTCCATTTTTACATTTTCTTCCTCTGCCATTGTATGACTTGACTTTGGGAGGCAATGGACTGCTGAGGTTGAAGGAGGACTTGTTGCTGTTATCATGCTTGGTTCAAGTGCTATTTGAGCTAGATGGCCCTTGAGGACACATCTAACTTTGAGAATCTGGGATTTAATCACTGTGGATTTAATCCTTTGGAAGGTACTGGATTCCCCCTTTTAAGACTAGGTGGATGGCCATTTGTTGGGTGAGTTTGCTCTTGTCTAGTTAGTCAACAAGCATTCATTATTATTATTTAAAAAACCCAACTTTCGGTCTTAGTAACAACTTCAAGACAAAAGAGCGAGGGCTAAGTAACTGGAGGTAAGTGACTTGCCCAGGGTCACACAGCTAGGAAATATCTGAGGTCAGGCTCTTTAGCCCACTGTACCCTCTAGCTGCCCCTGAATGAGCATGCATTGAGCTTATATGCCAGGCATGGTGCTGAATGCCGAAGAAGCACAAACACCATTCTTGGACGCTGGGATCGGATCACGTGGTCTCAGAGGTCCCTTTCTCCGAAATGCTGGGATTCTGGGTCTGGTGTCCCCATCCTCCCTTGGGTCCCTGGATTGGGGACATTGTGCAGGGACTGGCGACACCAGTCCATAGAGGGAAACGAATACCATTGAAGGAATGGGCAAGCCTTCAAGACAAACAAAGACATCGACTGGAAACCCAAGTTCTGGGCCCATTTAAAATAGAAACGTTCCCATCATGCTTCTAAAAATACCCCGGAACCATGCAAAACAGCTCCTTAAAACTCCGCAGCTCAGGGAGAAGCCGCTACTGGTCTTGGGAAGGAAGGCTGGACCTCGGGGCTCTTAGCAGGGCTCCGGGAGCAGTGTGAGGGCTGGGCTTCTAGCGACACCAACTGGCCAAAGTCTAAACTGCACGAGTCCTCCATGGGATCTGGGAAGCCCTCCTGCCTCTGGGCGCCCAGCTCCTGCATGGATGCCAATAGCCTCTCCAGCAGAGCGGACAGGGGCCACTCCTGAACTCCTGAAATTGCTGCTTCATGACTTCTGCAGAGGACCCTAACCCTGCCACCGCTCTAGTAAGGGAGTCCAGTGGGTAGAGCTCTGGGCTCAGAGTCAGGAAGTCCTGAGTTCAATTCCAGGCTCAGAAACTTCCTAGTTATATGACCCTAGAATCAGAGAGAAAGAAAGCATCAGGGTTTCTCCTTGTGGTAAACTTGTCAGTGTTTTTATTTCATTATCGTGTACTTGAGTCTGCCAGAGAATTGCTGATCAAGTCAACAAATCCCTTAACCTATGAGTGACTCAGTTTCCTCATTTGTAAAAATGGGGATATTAATAACACCTACCAGGGGTAGCTAGGTGACTCAGTAGATAGAGTGCTAGACTTGGAGTTGAGAGGTCCTGAATTCAAATTTGGCCTTTGATACTTTCTATTTGTGGGACCTTGGACAAGTCACTCAAACTCCATTGCCTAGCCCTTACTGTTTTTCTGCCTTGGAACCAATATTTAGTATTGATTCTAAGACAAAAGGGAAGGGTGTAAAAACAAAAGCAATAATAGCACCTACCTCACTGGGGTGTGAAAATCAACTGAGAAAATATTTGTAAAGTGCTTAGCCTCGTACCTGGCATATATTAGGTACTTAGTAAATGCTAATTCCTTTCTCTCTCTTCCCATTTCATTTTGGGACAGCTCTTGGGGTTAAGGAAGGTTTTCTTCTTCTTCTGGTGATTGTTTCTTTTATTTTAATTGAAAAAAATTCCGTGGTTACATGATTCATGTTCTTTTCCTCCCCTCCCCACCGCAGCCGATGCCCAATTCCACTGGGTTTTACATGTGTCATTGATCAGAACCTATTTCCCTATTATTGATATTTGCACTAGGGTGATTGTTTAGAGTCTACAGTTCATATCCCCATCGACCCATGTGATTGAGTAGTTGTTTTTCTTCTGTGTTTCCGCTCCCACGGTTCTTTCTCTGGATGTGAATAGCATCTTTCTCATAAGTCCCTCAGAATCGTCCTGGATCATTGCATTGCTGCTAGTAGAGAAGCCCATTACATTTGGTGATTGCCTTTTAGTGATTTGAACCTTTGTGCTTCCTTCTACCGTGTGAAGTCAAGCAGAACAAGGTTGTTCCCTCTCTGGCATGCCAGGCTTTCAGCTACCTGAAGACAGTCCTCCTATCTTAGCTGGGTATTCTCATCTTCAGGGGAATCATCCCCAGATTTTTCACTGATCCTCCAAGACCTGGTCTCAAGACTTGTTATAAACATTCTGCTTGTCCTCTCTAGATGCTCTCCAGTGTCTCCCTATCCTTCCTAAACAGTGGAAGCCAGCCCTGGTTGCAAGACTGCAGATGTGATCTGATCTGGGCAAAGGACAGGGGAAATGGTCAACCTTCATTCTTCCAGGGGAGGAAAATAAATTAACTTTATACAATAACTCAGATCTTGTGCCTCCCCCCCAAGTCAGGTGACCCACTGTGCCATCTGATTTTTTAAAAAACCTTTCCATTCTGTCTTAGAATCAATACTATCACTTCCAAGGTAGAGGAGCAGAAGGGCAAGGCAATTGAGGTTAGGTGATTTGCCCAGGGTCACACAGTGAGGCAGTACTAAATAGTATTGATTCTATAATGAAAAGTAAGCGTTTAAAAATAATAGTTTCAATTAGAAATTTAACCAATGTAAGTTAATTGTTTTGTTTTGTTTTTTAAACCCTTACCTTCTGCCTTAGATTCAATACTGTGTATTGGCTCCAAGGCAGAAGGGCAATAAGGGCTAGGCAATGGTGGTTAAGTGACTTGCCCAGGGTCACACAGCTGGGAAGTGTCTGAAGCCAGATTTAAACTTAGAATCAATACTGTGTTTTACTGCTCTCTGTCTCCCTTTCCTCCTCAGTAAAGCAAAAGGTTGGGCCTATTTTTTTTTTGAAACCCTTACCTTCCGTCTTGGAGTCAATACTGTGTATTGGCTCCAAGGCAGAAGAGTGGTAAGGGCTAGGCAATGGGGGTTAAGTGACTTGCCCAGGGTTACACAGCTAGAAAGAAGTGTCTGAGGCCAGATTTGAACCCAGGACCTCCCATTTCTAGGCCTGGATTTCAATCCACTGAGCCACCTAGCTGCCCCGATATAAGTTAATTGTGACAAGGAGACTGAAAGATTCCAGAAAGCATCTTAGTTAGCACCTGACATCAAATTTGAAATGTTTTATAATCCCCCAGGTGTATCATCATCACCACCACCAGCACCGCCATCATTATCACTTGCCAGATTTAGAGACATGGCTGCCAGAGGTAACACAAGGTCAGAAGAGAAACTTTACTCTACATTTTTTCAAAGAAGAATGATGGGTAATTATGAGCAGTGTCATATCTCCTGAAGCAGAGCAAGGTAATACCAATCTAAATAAAGATAGATAGGATAAGTGTAGTCACTGGAAGGGCATTCAAGGTTGAAAACAGAAAGAGCTGAATAAGCAGACCTAGCAAAGGTTTTAAAAAAAAAGATTTCAACCAACTATGTTGTTCTCCAGCGAGGAAAATGGCGCCATCTCCCTTGGACCTGAACACCACAATCCCTTTGGTGGTTAGAGTGGAAGGAGAAATGAAACTAAAGAAACCAGAGAGGAGAAAGTTTGATTAGATGAAGTATTCATCTCTCTCTGCCTGTGTCTGTGACTGTGTTTCTCTCTTTGTGTGTCTCTCTCTTGGGCTTGCTGAGCCCTATTTAGGGCTGTTTATCTACCTCTGGTGTCCATCTCTCACCTAGCTCTCACCTGTGACTCCAAGAAGCTGTAGTGTCTGACTCCTGGTCCAACACTCCACCCACTGTGCCATTTAGCTCCCATCTAGTTTTTTGTTTGTTTGTTTGTTTTATTTTTAAACTCTTGCTAGAATTTTTTTTTTTAACCCAGGCCCCTGGAGCTTCATCCTTTCCTCTCATGGAGGTCTCTTTCCCTCTGCTCTAGCTCAGATGGGTGTAAAGTGCTAAAATGAAATTGGCACCTGTTCCATAGAGTTTAAGGTGCTATACTCTTTCTCCTCTACTCTGTACCCCCTCCAAACCAGGTTTAATAATTGACTAACATGAAAAGGAAAAGGAAAACAAGAGAGGATACAGAGTTTTCCAGAACAACTCTCTGCAGAGATTTGAACCTGGGACAGGGGAAATCATCCCCTCAACTTCAAATGAGTAAAAATATTTCCCTGATTCCCTCGACATAAAGGAAAATCTAATTGGAGTCTGGACAAATTTTTCTTTTGTTGTTCAGTTCTTTTATTCATGGGCCTTCTTTGTGATCCCATTTGGGGTTTTCTTGGCTAGGATACTGGAATGCTTTGCCATTTTCTTCTCCAGCTCATTTTATAGATGAGGAAACTGAGGCAAAACATTTTTTTAGGTATCCTTTTATTCATAGGAAATATTAGGATTCCCCTAGGAGTTCCAGTACCATAGATAATCCTCTTTGAAGACAATTTTCCTCTGTGCCCTTATTCTTTTTTTTTTAAAACCCTTACCTTCCATCTTGGAGTCAATACTGTGTATTGGCTCCAAGGCAGAAGAGTGGTAAGGGCTAGGCAATGGGGGTGAAGTGACTTGCCCAGGGTCACACAGCTGGGAAGTGTCTGAGGCCAGATTTGAACCTAGGACTTCCCATCTCTAGGGCTAGCTCTCAATCCACTGAGCTACCCAGCTGCCCCCCCCCCACCCATGCCCTTATTCTAAAGGGCAATTCAAAATCCCACCAATATGTCCTTGTGGCTGCAAAGACATTCCTGCTGAAATGTCAAAATTGACCAATGACTGGAAAAGTGGCATCAGTTAAAGACAAGAGAAAATAATATCCAATAATATTTTCATGATGCAAAGTCCAAGCTTCTCCTATTAGCCTCAATGTCATCACATAGAAGACTGGGTCATACCATCTTATGCATGTTACATATAAGTTACATATTTAAGTTATACATAAGTTACAGTTCTTAAACATTCAATAAATCAATCGATGCAAAAGATTGCAAAAATCATTGTAGCTGGAACTGGTTTTATGTTTGAGGAAATATGCTGGAAAGGCTGCTGTACAATTGATGTCTAAAACAAGAGAGAAAACGAATTGCCTTTTAAATGAAATGAATATGATCCCCAATTGGCAAATGGTCAAAAGATATGAATAGACAATTCTCAGATGAAGAAATTAAAGCTATCTTTGGTTATATGCAACAATGTTCCAAATCACTATTAATTAGAAAAATGCAAATTGAAACCACTCTGAGAGACAACCTCACACCTATCCGACTATCTAATATGTTTTAGTAGTAGTCTCTCGGTAACTGAGGATGACGATTGTCTTTGTGCATTTTTGTGCACAAAGACACCTGTGCATGAAGATTTAAGTGGAAGAGTTGGTGCACAGAGACAGTCCCACTCTCTCGGCGTTGGAAGCCTGGGTCCAGTGGCACAAAAAGTCATTACACCTGGAGACTTCCTCAGCTGCACTGGATGGCCATGTTGTCTTTTGTGCTCCAACACACCCTGAGCACTCCACAGTGCTTTGCTGTGTCGCCATCTCAGCCGTTGAACCTTCTTGTTGGTTTCTTCCACCGAAGCAGTCTTCACATGCTGGGTGAGCAAAGCCCTAGTTCACCAGAGGTTGACGACCCGATGGCTACCTTCACAAGGTTTAGCCGGCCTGTCTAAGCCATTGCCCGGGGTGTGGCCGCTGCCGCATGCTAGCAGCTACTGGGAGCCACACGTGAGAGCTGGGTGTCAGGTGGGGGTCAGAGGATGGAGAGCTGCCCTAAGAGGGCACGAAAAGCCCTCCATACCAGAGATATTACCCTTCCCTGAGCACCCCATACACAATATGACAAAAAAAGGAAAATGATACATACTGGTGGGATGTGGCAGAACTGAAACGCATCCATTTTTGGTGGAGCTGTGAACTGATACAACCATTCTGAAGAGCAATTTGGAGCCATGTTCAAAAATTCATAAAAATATTTCTACATTTTGACGTAGAAATACTATAACTATGTCTGTATCTCAGAGAGCTCAAAGATGGGGGAAAGGACCTAGTTGTACACAAATATTTATAGCTGCTTTTTTTTTTATTGTCATGGCAAAGAATTGGAAAATGGAGGGATGTACATCAATTGGGGAGTGACCAAACAAGTTGTGGTATATGATTGTAATGGAATACTATCATGCTTTAAGAAATAACAAACAAGATAATCACACACACACACAAACCTGGAAAGACATATAAAGTGATATAAAGTGAAGTGAGCAGAACTAGAACAATGTACACAGTAACAATAATTATATATGATGACAACTGTGAATGACCTAACCATTATCGGCAATGCAAAGATCCAAGAACACTTGAAGGGATTTATAACATAAAAGAACTGATGGAGTCCTAAAATGCAGATTCTTCACTTTATTTCCTCCATGAATTTTTCTGTAGTGTAAAGGATATGACTTGTGGCGGTGTCCGCAGATAATGAATGGGAAAATAGCTGAAAGTTTCAACCTGTAGCACAGGCATCACAAGGAGCTGCTCCACCTCCATTATACCCTCAGCGGTTACACAGATACATACTTTGATTCCATGGATTCCAACAACAATGCAAAGCCCAAGGAGATAATAAACTAAACACTGCTTCTAAGTACAGGGTCAGAGGGTAGAATTAACATGGCCCAGTTTTAGGTCAGAGAAGCTTGCTATTGGCCTGTACATGGGGGTAGGGATTTCAGAGCACAGATTTGCCAGAAGTTTTTATGCCTAGAAAAGAGGGTCCTATGTAAGTGGGTACATAAGAATCCTTAGGTTTAATTTTGTAAGCGGGATCTCCTGGTTTTTTTCCTGCGGGGATAGAGTGAGACATCTGTATTAACCCTGCAAGCATGTTGCTTTCACCTATTTTCTCCTGGGGAACAATTCCAATAATAAGGAATGTTAGTGAGAGAAGTCACACAGAGGAAGGCTGAGTGGATGTTTCCATCCTTCCTGGGGGCCATTGTGCAACCCCCGGTTTCCACATGTGACCGTGTCAAACAGCACAGGTTTGATGCCTCCTGGCAATGGCTTATTTCACATGATGAAAATGGAAATATATATTGTATGATAACACTTATACAACTGATATAATATTACCTGCTATCTTGAGAAAGTTGAAGGGGTAGGAAGTAGAGAGAGGACATGGACTGAAGAATGTCTGAAAATGATTATTAAAAATTATATCAACATATAAAATTAAAAAAAAAGAATATGAGGCATCCAGTAATGAAAGTTCTCATGGGTAAAGGAGCTGTTTAGTGGGTCCTCCAAAATATGAAAGGTTCCAGGTTTGAATTCCAGATGAATATTCTTATGTAGTATTGACCAATAATTTTGTCAGTAACCCATATAAATCTTTTTTTTTTTTAAACCCTTACCTTCTGTCTTGGAGTCAATACTGTGTATTGGCTCCAAGGCAGAAGAGTGGTAAGGGTAGGCAATGGGGGTCAAGTGACTTGCCCAGGGTCACACAGCTGGGAAGTGTCTGAGGCCAGATTTGAACATAGGACCTCCCGTCTCTAGGGCTAGCTCTCAATTCACTGAGCTACCCAGATGCCCCCTACCCATATAAATCTTGAAGATTCTCATCCAAATTCTTGGGTTCCCAAGTCTCTAATGGCTACATCTATCTTCCTCTCAAGGTTTTAGGAATACTCCAGAGGATTCAAGGAGGTGATTCTTTAATGCCACTACAGGCTCATACCCTAGAGAGCTCCATGGTGTAGTTTCCATTCCAATCCCCTCACACACACACACACACACACACACACACACACACACACCTTAGTTTTCATGATTGGCTGAGAGGTTCTATAAATTGGAGAAGAATGGAAGAAAAAAAACTCTAATAAATTCAAATCAATTCCATAATGCTTAATTAAATATCTACTATGTGCCAAACATTGGGCACTTTCAAGTGGAGTTGACTCCACTCAGAAAATGAGATTTGACCTAGAAAATGTTCTAGGAAATGACTTAGGTGGGTCTGGAAAGATTGACTCCCACAGCTTCTCTTCCCCAAACCCCTTTCCTATTCCCACACCTAAATACTAATAGCTCAACTTTAAGCTACTTTAATTAAACCCTGAAGGAAACTCTGGCTCTCAAGCCACACTAGTAGAGAGAAGACTGTAAGCCACCATAGCATGCAAGAGATAAAAGAAATGGGGCATGACATCGCCAAGCTGTTATTTCTCCTTTGTCTCAGATCCAGAAAAACAGACTCAAATTACACTACAGTTTGTGTGTGTGTGTACATGCATGTGTGTTTTTGTGCATGCACACATAACATGTTTCAATGGACTAAATGGTGGCTTCTGAAAATGTTATTTCAATGATTGTAAGCATCCCAAATACAGAGATATCTTAAGAAGCCCAAGATGAGAAGGTTTCATCAGCTTGATTTCACCACCTCCCTTGTTTTCTGAGGGAGAATTCAGTCACTGTTTTCTGGATAAAATACAGAAATTCAGACTACTTTATTTCTAGATTTTAGAAGGAAAGAATTTTACAAGGTGGGAAAAGAATAAGAACTTCTGCCAAATAAATCTTATTTTCACTCCAGGCTCTAAAAGGACAAAGAAAATTTCCTCTGTATCCAAATGATTAATAATTGGTGGAGTGAATAGAGCACTGGCCTGGGAATCAGGAAGACACACCTTTGTGAGTTTGAATCTGGCCTCAGACACTTACTAGCTGTGTGACTCTGGGCAAGGAAACTCTATTGGCCTCGGTTTCCTCATCTGGAAAATGAACTGGAGAAGAAAATGGCAAATTGCTCCAAGATCTTTGCCAAGAAACCCCCAAGTGGGTCCACAAAGAGTTGGATGTGACTGAAATGACTCAGCCATAATCACAACAAAGATGTGGATAGACAATTGGCTCTTGATCCAAAGTAGGGGTGGTGGTAAATTCAACCCAAACCTCCATTTTGACATCTTCAAAAGTAGATTTTATTTCTTATTTGTCAGTAGACTTCCCTGAGTCTTCAGGTCTGTGACAATTCAAAGAGTCTTGTCCTGAAATGACCTACTTATTAACCCTTCCAAGGTCTCCTTCATCTGAATCTTGGGCAGTCAGTAGGGATGATCTCTTCATATACAGCTAGGACAATAATCCCCTGAAGTGATTGCATATTTCTGAATTCACACTACATATTTACATTGGGCTGGAACCAATTACCATATTTTACATAATTATAACTTTGAATAATGAGAATTTGAATCCATGAAACCTTCAGGGTATTCATTATTCACAGTAACTGAAGGCACTATGCAATCTCCAAAACCCTTCCAAAGGGATGGCTTCTGAGTACTAGGATGAAATAGAATATCACAAGCTTTCAATTCTCATCATAATGGCTTCACTGGGTGATCTTGGACCTGAGTATCCTTGTCATCTTTCAAGGTTCTACTCAAGGTTGTCACCTATTCCTTGAAACTCTTCTTCTGTCTCTTAGCAGTAAGCATTCTTTCATCCCACAAATCACCTTGTTCTTGTAGTTGTTGTTCTATGGATGTCATATGCCATAATAGAATATAAGTTCCTCCTGGGCATGGGCTTGTAATTTGTATTTTTCTATCCCTCCAAAAAATAATAAAAAAATATGTTCATATTGCATTGCACATGTTAGGAATTTAGTAAATATTTGTCCCAATTTGATCCAACGTGCTTTTGTCATGTCATATTGTAGAACATTTATACCTAACATAAGGAAATGAGGGATAGGTTTATCTAGAAGTACTATATATATATTTATATAAAAGCATTATATAAATATATACATATATAAGTTACTAAAACTGAAATATATATATATATATAAGTTACATAAAAACTTATAGGGAAGTGCAAAAATTTATATGGAAGTACAAAATTAGCAAAAGGTAATTTGGGGAGGGAGGGCACTAGCTATATCTCAGGAAAGACCTTCATATAGAAGGTGATGCTTGGGCTGAGATTTGACTGATGCTAAGGGAGAAATAAGGATGCTGGGCATTCCAAATTGTGTAATTAGAAAACATCTTTGGATTCCATCTCCCAGAATTCTTTTTTCAGCTTCCAGCATCCCTTTCCCTTCTCCACCATGTTGCGTGGTCACATTTGTATATAAGTTTTTGGTAACTCCTCCTTCTCTCTCTCTTCTGTTGTGACCACGGCTGAGTTTACTCTAGCTTTTTAATTCTAGTTATTATTAATAAATATTATACAATATAATATTTGAATATTAACTTTAAAATCTACAAAACATTGATGACAGACTGAAATAGATATGGGGACTAGAGATGAAACTGTGAGTTCAAGGAACAACCAAGAAGGCTGATTTGTCAAGAACAGAAAATGTATGACAAGAAAGTACAATAAGCCCCGAAAGATGATATGGAGCTAGAGCAGATTGCAAAGAATTTTTAATACTGAGCAAAAAAAGTTTAGGTTTTTATCCTGGTAGCCACTGAAGTTTCTTGAGCAAGAGCAATAGTCAGACAAGTGCTGGGAAGATTATTTTGGCATCTTGTGGAGAATGGATTGGAATGGAGTCAAGGTAGAGGCCAGGACTCCAGGTAGGAGGCCATTGTAACAGACCAAGGAGAGGTGATGCGTGCTTGAATTAGGATGGTCATGTGGGTGGAGAGAGCAGATAAAAGATAGGTTGTGGGTGTAAAATTTGCAAAATTAGACCATGGGGTGGTGTTATGGAGAGAAAGAGCAGAGGATGACTCTGAAGTTGCTGATCTTCACTGGAAGGAATGAGAAACTCCAAAGAAATAGGAAAATTGGGAAAAGGTATGAGTTGCAGAGGGCAAGTTATATTTTGATCTTGGATCTATGGATCTTCCAGGGTGGTGCCCAATAGACAGTTGATTATATGGGACTGAAGTTTAGGAAAGACATCTGTCTGGGCCTCAGTTTCCTTTTCTGTAAAATCTTGGATCATATAAGCTTTAAGGCACAGCCTAGCTGTTGAATGAATGATTTTATGAGTTTCTAAAACACAGAGTAACACTCCCTTCCAGGGACTGCCTTACGGTTGGGCAGAGTACATGCCTTCAGACTCTGTCCCTTTAAGAAATATTTTCCTTTGCCCCAGTACCCAGTGAATCAGCAAGTTGTGCTCTATGAATTAATGTTTTCTCCATCAGCCAACAGAGTGCAAAGTCCTTTCATCTTTGTTTTTAATGGAATAATGTCGCTGCCTGTAAAGTGATACAGTGTGACCAGCAATTTGTATAACTCTGAATCCGGGGCTGTCAGGCCCAGGATGGATTAGGCCAGGTGCATGGGAGGCCGTGGGGCTCAGTGGTCCCCTGTGAAGGATGGCCCTTTCTAATGGAACTGACCACTTCAATGTGGAAAATTCAACAGAGGATCCCCACTTCCTTACTTCAGTTTACCCTCCTCCCAGCCATTCCACAGGACAGACATTCAATGTGTGGTGACAGAGAGAATGGTCTATTAGGGGCGCCAGCTGAAGCCCCCCCTCACTAGCTGGGTAATCACAAGAGAGTAACAACTTCTATGATCTTCAATTGTCTCACGGGTATAATAATACTAATAGTAACTATGTCACAGTGCTACAGAAATAGATACACACACATTTTACCCGTAGAAAAGTAAGTATGTTTTTTATCTAAGAGGATATCCTCTGAGGATCAGAGAATCTTTATATCTCTCTCAGAACCTGCAGAAATGTACATTACTATTATTATTATTTTATTCTAAGAGAACATTCCCAGAGAGTCAGAGAGCCTTTTTTTTAAACCTTTATTTTCCATCTTAGAATCAATACTGTGTATTGGCTCCAAGGCAGAAGAGTGGTAAGGGCTAGGCAATGTGGGTCAAGTGACTTGCCCAGGGTCACCAGCTAGGAAGTGTCTGAGGTCAGATTTGAACCTAGGACCTCCCATCTCTAGGCCTGGATTTCAATCCACTGAGCTACCCAGCTGCCCCCAGGGAATCTTTATATATTCCTCAGCACTTTACATGTAATGAATAAATATTCATTAAATATTGAATATTGAATGAAGGAATAGAATTAATTTACAAGCATTTATTAAGCAACTACTATGTGCCAGGCACTTAGGTACTAGGGATACACTACAAAGAATGAATCAAGTCTTTATTTCCAGGAATTTAATGAATGAATTTATGAAATAAATTCTTGGGAAAAAATCTTGCAAACCTCACCTTTGTATCGCCCCCAACCCCTTACACAAAAGTGGCCATGAACTTTTAAAAATAGGGGTGAGAGTAAATGGTGTCTAGTCACCTAAGTGTTGCAGTGGTTAAGGTGCTAGAGTTGGAATCACTAAGACCTGAGTTCAAATTTTGCCTCAGACACTTATTAATTGTGTACCTGGGTAGATCACTTCTCTAAGCCTGTTTGCTCTTCTATAAAATGAAAATAACAATACATTTACTTCCTAGAGATGCTGAGTGTATCAAATGAAATAATATTTGTAAGGCACTTTTCAAAACTTAAAGAGTTATATAAATACTCTGCTATCATTATCCTCTCCCTCTTCATTATCATCACTCTTATTGTCATTGTTCTTGTTCTTGTTATATGACTTTGCAGACTTACTTCAGGACAGGATGACAACTAGGGTGCTGCAGGGGATGGTCGAACATAGGTGATTACAGACTGTTGATGAAATGGACTTTCACAGCCACTCAGCCCAATCCTTTTATTTCTATTTGAGAAAAACGTGGCTTAAGAGGGGTAAAAAACTGGTCCAAGTGACAGCCTAGAAGTAGTAGAGTAGATATGTGGGGAGTGCCCTGTTTTCCCAGGATGTTAAAGTACCTACAGCCCTTCTGAAAATAGATCTTAGCTCCTAGTTAGCAGGAATAGCTGGTTACTACAGAAGCTAGCAATTGGTGGGTTGGGTTGGGTAACTCCTTCTTTATATCTCCCTTTTATCTTTTTTTCCAATAGCTCCATAGTTATCCCAGGATCTCTGATTCCTCCCTCCCCGGTCCTGAGCCCTACACCAAGGAAGGGATGACTTTGGCAGTGATTTGTAGTACTACCTGTGGGCTCAAACATTCCTAGTTCTGGCTTTGACCTGGCATTCTAACATGGGAGTGGCTAAGGCTAAACCTTCTGCTTCACAACTTTGCTGAGGGTCAGTTCTGGTTAGAACTAGGTAAAACCATACTTTTGTTAAATGTTATTATGATATTTCCCTCTCCCCTTTTTCTTTCTCATTCTCTTTTTCTGTCCTTCCATCTAGAGATAAATATGGAAATATTTATATTTATATCATCTGACTATACTATATAATACATTTACAATATATAATATAATATATATTTCTCTCTCTCTCTACTTCAATCTCTATCTCTCCATCTCAATATCATCCTCTCTATCCATCTCTCCATGGATATGTTTATATCTATATCATTTCTGTGTGTAAATATATATATATACATTTATATATATATATATATTTCTTTCTCTCTCTTTCTCCTTCCCTTTCTCCCTCCCTTAATCCTTCCCAATGTTATTTTTTTCCTTTCTGTTGCTCTCTCTCTTTATGGATATATTTATATCTATATCAACTATCTTTTTTTCTCAATCTCTCGCTTACTATCTATTTTTCTCAACCTCTCTCTTAATATCAATCTCTGATTATACTTTTAACTATATTTAAATCAATATAGATTCATATAGAAATCTAGATATAGGTATAAAAATTTCCATTTAGATATTGATACAAAAATATAGGCAAATTCATATAAATATAGAGATATTTCAATCTAGATATGAATATATAAATCTCCATACAGATGATTGTGAAGATTAAATTTAACTCTCTCCTGATTGTGAAAATGAAATGAATTAACTGTCCCAGATTGAGAAAATTAAATTAACTCCCCTGCCCATTTTTAGATTTAATTACCAAAAGTATAAATACCCTATTTACAGTTGAGTAGGAAGATCTGACCATTTATAGATCTAATCACCAAAAAGTGTAAACATCCCATGTAATCATTAAGTGGGGAGGTCTGTGACCCACGTGTACAATAGTGGGTGATGAATTAGAATCAGACTGATTGCCCATGGGCTGTCCTAAGCAAAGCTTTAACTGTGAGTGGTAGAGGTAAAATTAGGGGAAGGCACAGGAAGTGGCACAAAAGAAAGTGTCTTTAAGAGGGAGTTCCAACTTCCTGAGTGGAGCTCAACTTGGAGTTTGTCTTCTGGAGTTCTGAGTTAGAGTTGGAGGCTGGTGAAGAAACTGCTGACTGGACCTGAGACCCTGCTCCTGGTGAGACTGTTCTTAAATCTCTTCCTTTGGACTGACACGTGGTGAGTGAAAAGCTGACTCCTTTCCTGGATTTACTAAAAAAAATAAAAAAAAACCAACTAGCCTCAGGAGAGACCTACCTCTTGAGAGACTTCCTCAGGTCTTTGGCTTTGCTAAGGTCCTAAGGACTAACTCTCCCTGGCTGGGTTGAGCCAGGGGCCAAGACTAAATTACTTAGTGCTTAGGCTAGATATCTTACCCTATCCTCTCTCTTATTTCCTACTTCATTCTTTCTTTATTTTGTAAATAAATTGTAAATAAATCTCTTTGGAATGAATTAAATTCCTGAATAAAATAGGTGACCCTATGTTAAATATAATCCAGTCCAATCTTTTTTTTAATTAACCCTTTTCCCCCCTTACATGATGATATAGATATAATGTACACATCAGTATGGGTAGGTATAAAAATAGAGAGATACAGAAACATGAAGAATCAAAAAATAGCTGTAAGGTTGGGGTAGTTTGATGAGTGGATTGAACCTTTCCAATCTGGAACATATATATGTAGATTCCATGGAAGGATTATCCCAGACATCCTTCTCCATCTAATATAATGGACCACTCAGAGTCTAAGAATTGAGATTCAGTTTCTTTACTAAAAACATTTCACAAAGTCATTAATAATCATATGAAAAATATCCTAAATCACTCTTGATTAGAGAAATGCAAATTAAAACAATGCTGAGGTGCCTCCTCACACCTATCAGATTGCCAGCCAATATGGCAGTAAAGGAAAGTGCTAAATGTTGGAAAGGATGTGGCAAAATTGGGACACTAATGCATTTTTGGTGGAGTTGTGAACTGATCCAACCATTCTGGAGGGCAATTTGGAGCTATGTCCAAAGGGTTATAAAACTGTGTATACCCTTTGATCTGACAATACCACTACTGGGTCTGTATCACAAAGAGATAATAATTTTTTGTACCCACCTGTACAAAAATATTTATAGTTTCTCTTTTTGTGGCAAAGAACTGGAAATGGAGGGGATGTCCATCAACTGGGGAATGGCTGAACAAATCGTGGTTCATGTTGGTAATGGAATACTATTGTATTATAAGAAACAAAATGATTTTAGAAAGATCTGCAGGAACTGATGCAGAGTGAAACAAGTAGAACCAGGAGAGAATTGTACACAGTAACAGCAATATTGCATGATGATTATCTGTGAAAACTTGGCTCCTCTCAGCAATGCAATGATCTGGGAGAGCCCTGAAAGACTTATGGCGGAGAATGCTCTCCACCACCAGAGAAAGAGCTTTTGAAGTCGATTTTCACGTCAGTGTATTTGGGGTTTTATTTTAGGCGTTTGGTTATGTATGAGTTTGTTTTTACAACAATGAACAACATGGAAGTGTGCTTTGCATGATAATAAAAATAAAAACATTTAAAAATAAAATCTCCATTAAAAAAATGTATTCAATAACTCCCAAGTGAAAACATTGCTCGATGTGGTAGATAAACGGCTCCCAGGGTCCAGCAGGATAAAAAGCCCTGGGAGACACCTACAAGCAGTCTTCAAGGCAGTTCTCTAGGATCTCCTACAGACTTTTTTCACTGTCTTTCTATTCTTTTACCCAGAGGTTCCAAAACTAGGTACCTGATCAGACCCTGGAGGACCAGGGCATACTTGGAACCACGCCAAGCCTGCTCCATGGCACCATGATTCATGACAGCTCTGGTTGATGGTGTAGGAATTTGAGGGCTCACTCAGCTGGCCCAACTCCACTAGTGTCCTGGCTCTCAACACCGTCAGTCATTATTGGGAGCATGTATTCTGTGTGTAGGGTGAATGGATTTCAAGAAGAGGAAGATCAGTGCTGGTACAGAGCTTAGGCATGTTGCATTTTTTTTTTCTTAAGGCAGAAGAAAAGTAAGGGCTAGGAAATGGGAGTTAAGTGACTTGCTCAGGGTCACATAGCTGGGAAGTGTCTGAGGCCAGATTTGAACCCAGGACCTCCCATCCCTAGACCTGACTGTCCATCCACTGAGCCACCCAGCTTCCCCTCGCATGGGGCATTTGTGAGAACAGTGGGAGTGACCTTAGAGCAAGTGAGCTTGGGTGTAGAGGTGGGACGCATGAATTCTGTTCTCTTCTTCACATTTTCTTCCAGCAACACAAACCAGTGTGGAAGGAACCGGGATAAGAATGTCTTAGATCAGCTTCTCTCTAGTGTTAATGATGAGCTTCTGCAATCTCCTTGCTTGTTGATTTAATAAAGGAGCATGTCTGGGGAGCCCTGAGTGACTGAGCTAAGCCCTCCATCGAGGCAGATTGTGATCCCTCCACAGTTTCTCCTCTTGAGTAATCCTGTCTGTGCCTCACACCCAAAGGCTGGAGGCCAAGGGAACCAGAGCCACTGAAGGAGAGCTAGTGAGGCTCCCAGGGGCCATTGAATCCTTCCCATTTTGCAGGTGAAACTGAAATGTGAAGAGGTTAAAGGAGCTGCCCATCATTTCCAGTTCTTTAGGTATTTCAAGGCTATCATGGTGGGCTCTGAGCTATTCGTTACCTCTTATTTATAGCCATAGTCAGCCTAATTTCTTTTCTATTTGTACATGATTAGAGAGAGAGACAACTAGATGGTGCAGTGGAGAGAAGAAATGTTTGCAATCTGAAAGGCCTGAGTTCAAATACTGCTTAGAGAATGGTTACCTATTGACCCTGAGCAAGTCACTAAACCTCTCTGCCTCAGTTTCCTCATCTGTAAAATGGGGGAAATAATAGCACCTAACTCCCAGAATTTTGAGGATCAAATGAGATAATATTTGTAAATTGCTTTGCAAACCATAAAACACTATATAAATGCTAGCTATTTTAATTACTATTATATCAAAGAACAATCAAACCCTGTAAAACATCCTTTTATTCCTCATGCTTGCTTGCCTATGGGTTTGGGTTGATTGGCTTTTGTTTTGCACCTGCTTGTTTTCATGAAAAATGTCTTCAGGAAATGAAATTGTAAATACAGCAGCATGTAATCATGCCGAGGGGCCTCTATTGAAATGCAAGATGTTTCTAAATGAAGAATTGGGATGTTTACTTGCCAGGAAATACATTTCTATTTAATTGGAAGCCAGAGTTGAAGATGAGTTGTGGTTTATTTCCCCCCAGTAGGTTTGGTGTACAAGAGACCTGGCTAATGCAGTAGAGAAGTACATGGCACTTGGAATGAGAAGATGAGTTCAAATCCAAGCTCTAGTGACCGTGGCCAAGTCACTTGACCTGTGAAGGACTTGGTTTCTTCATTTGTAAAATGAGGGCATAGACCTAGATTGCCTCCAAGGCTCCTCCCAATTTCATGACCATTAATTGAGCTCTAAGGTCTGGATGACTTTGGGTCAGTCACTTGAACTTGGCTTCTTCATAACATTAATTTATTTTTTAAATGCTATTTATTTATTTATTTATTTATTTATTTATTTATTTATTTATTTAATTATTCATTAAAACCTCACCTTCCACCTTAGAATCAATACTGTGTATTGGTTCCAAGGCAGAAGAGCAGTAAGGGCTAGGCAATGGGAGTTAAGTGACTTGCCCAGGGTCACATAGCTAGGAAGTGTCTGAGGTCAGATTTGAACCCAGGACCTCCCATCTCTGGGCTTGGCTCTCAATCCACTGAGCCACCCAGCTGCTCCCCCATAATACTAACTTAACAAATATTTGTTGAGCTCCTGCTTATCAGGAAATATGTGGCTCAGGCACAAACATTCTAGCTTTCTAGCCAAGAATAGCAAGATTGAAACATGAAGGTATGAGTATGTGACACACCTTCTCTCCACATTCCCTGCGAACAAGGCAGAAGAAATGGTGGCAACTTCTCTTCTGAAAGCAGAAGTGATCCCTAAAGTAGAAATGTTGGCTACCTTTCAGGGAAGTGATCTGTCCACATTAGAATTTACGATAAAGGAGAGGAAACCCAGGTCTAGCCTGGCAGGCCTCTGGCATGGGTGGTGAGGGGCACTCATTTCAAAGGATTCTGAGAAAGCAGAGGTAGGAGTCCATGGACTAAAATTCTAGAGGAGAGGCTCAGCCAAGTAGGAATGGAATGTTCTCAAGATTGGCATTCTGAAGACACAAAGAGAAACAACTTCACCGAAGAGGAAGATGGTAGATTGTCTAGAACCCCAGGATGGGCTTCCCCAATTGAAAAATGGTCAAAGGATATGAACAGGCAGTTCTCAGGCGAAGACATCAAAACTATCTTTGGAAACATGAAAAAAAATGCTTCAAATGACTGTTAGAGAAATGCAAATGTAAACAACTCTGATTGTGTGATTGGTTAATATGACAAAAAAGGAAAGTGATAAATGTTGGAAGGAATGTGGGAAAACTGGGACACCCATACACTATTGGTGGAGCTGTGAACTGAGACATTCTGGAGAGCAATTTGGATCCATGCCCAAAGGACCATAAAAATGGGCATACCCTTTGACCCAGTAATACCACTTCTAGATCTATATTCCAGAAAGTCAAAGATTGATAAAAAAGGACCTACTTATACAAAAATATCTATAGCAGCTTTTCTTGTGGTGGCAAAGAATTAGAAACTGGAGGGATGTCCATCAATTGGGGAATGGCTGAACAAATTGTGGCCTGTGATTGTAATGGAAACCTTTTGTGACATAAGACATGATGCATAGGATGCTTACAAAAATACCTGAAAGACTTATCTATGAAGTGATGCAAAGTGAAGTGAGGAGAACCAGGAGAACATTGTACATGATAACATTGTAAGGAAAGAATACTGCACTGTGATCAACTGTGAATAACTTAACCATTGTAAGCAAAGAAAGGATCTAAGACAATTTTGAGGGACTCACAATGAAAAAGGCTATCCAGTGCCATAGAAGGAATTGGTAGTCTGAATTGCATATAATTTCCCCTTTTATTCATGAAGTGATCTCTAGAATAAGCAGTGGGTGTCTTCTTTTACAGTATGATGAACATGAAAATATGTATTACATGTTAACACATGTACAACTTGTCATATTACCTGCTGTAGGAGTAAAAAATAAATAAATATTCCTAGTTTGGAAATTTATATAGAAATCTTAATAATAAATTAAGAGAGAGAGAAAAGAAAAAATAAAGGTTCTTTCAGTCAAGTGAGAGAGCAAAGAGAGTCAGAGACTCACACCTGCAGCACTTTACCAAAAGCACAAGCTCTGAAAAAAATTAAAAAAGCCCTGCAGCATGAGTGTCAGCCAAATTTATCTCCCGAGCATCCTTACATAAAATGCAGATGTAACTTAAAAGGATGCTGGGAATGTAGCTCAGGTGTGGCAAATTTTCCACCTGCACACTACCATCTCAGGGAGAGGACAGGGGTAGGATGGAGGGAGGGAAAATCGATCACAAAATGTCAGAAAATGATGATTAAAATTGTATCTACATGTAATCTGAAAAAAAGAAAAGGAAAAATAGAGACCAAAATAAAAACATTGGAATGAATGTCTCCAGGTCTGGTATTCTATCCACTAGTGCTTCCTAGCTATCTCCACGAATTCATTTTGAAATGGTATATTTTGAAGATAGAAGGAAGGGCAAGTATCAAAGGATGGAGATAAAAGCATGGGAAGATCACATAAGAATAACAACATGAGTGCTAAAACTCAGAATGAAGTATGGCTAGTAAATAAAGGCAAAGATGATTTAAGAAGGGTGCTATTATAAATATTGGGTTGGAAAAGAGAGGATGAAAGAAGAGAAAGGACTCCTCTTGAATATGGTTGGGACCATTATTACAGATGACAGAAAGAAGACAGGTACTCAACTTTAATTTTGCTTGGTTTCTTTTACAAAGAGAATAATCTTTGAACTGGAAGAGATACCAGAAATGATTAATGGGAAGTTAAAACCCAAAATAAGACGGGAGATGACAAGAGCTTTCAAGTTACCAAATTCAGGTGAATTACGTTCTTGGGTAATGGCAGATTGCTAAGTTATTGCCAGTTATCTTTAAAAGATCATCTAGAAAGGCAAATGTATTAGAGCAGTAAAAGGGGCCAATATTATTCCCATCTGAAAAATGTCATCCTGCATCCAAAGACAACACGACCCATCATTTCATGAGAGGATCTCCTATTACAGTGCTCATTTTGAACATTTGTAAAACACCATGCCTCTGAGTCCCATTCTCTTTCTACTCAGCCAAGTTAATTAAGTTTGACTTATGCAAAAAATGTATTGAAGATATCTTTTAAGAATTATTTTTAGATCTATTTTCAGGGTCCTTACTTAAGATGTGAAAATGCTGTGTTGTGTAACTTCACCATTTAACACTTAAAAAAAATAAAGACAAAATCAAAATACTATAGAGGGCAAGAGAAGTCTTTATTGTTGTTTAGTCACATACACTTTTTCACAAACCCATTTGGGTTTTTTTTTTTTTGCCAAAGATACTGGAGAAGTTTGCCTTTCCTTTTCCAGATTGTTTTACAGATGAGGAAACTGAGGCCAATGGGGTGAAGTGACTTTCCCAGAGTCACACAGCTAGTAAGTGTTGAGGCCAGATGTGAACTCAGGAAGATGAGTCTTCCTGATTCCAAGCCTAGTGCTCTATTGACTGTGCCATCCAGGGGCTTTCATCAGGAAGCTTTATGCCTTATGTTCTGGGCAATGAAGAGCCCCTGTCTTGAGAGAGAGAGAGAGAGAGAGATGGACAGACAGACAGGTAGAGAGACACAGAGAGAGAGAGACAGAGAATGAACTAACAAGTTGGGGAGATGGAATCTTCTAGTTTTCAGAGACTTTGTTATTTAGATAAAAACATTTTATGTTCTAAACTGTTCATTCTCCTCTCAATTCTTTCTTTAGGGTTTTTATTTCCTTAAAAAAAACCCAATAAACAAAAAACCTCTAGCTTCATTTCTTCTAGTTATTTATATGGTCCTTGTAGAAAAATCTGTTTTTGTCTCTGAGTTTCTGCTTGCATTTGTTAGAAAGTTGCTCCTGCTTTCTTTTGGGGGAATTTTTACATTGATAATAATTTTTCAAAGTGGTTAGTATTTTCTTCAGTTTACTTAATCACTTCCTTCCAGGGCCAGACATTGTTTGGGTTGGAACCACAGCCAAAGGCATTAAGTACGAATTCCTTTTGACCGAGCAATAGGCTACCCTGAGTCACAAAGGATGTCAGAGATGAGGATAAGGATCTACTTCTACAAAGAGATTTGTAGTAGCTCTTTCTATAGTGGAAAAAAACTGGAAAGTGAGGAAATGCCCACCAGCTGGGGAATAGCTGAACAAGTTGTGGTACATCATTGTGATGGAATACTATTGTGCCATAAGAAATGACAAACGTGAGTTTAGAAAAAACCTGGAAAGACTTGTATGAACTGATGCAAAGTGAATTGAGCAGAACCAGGAGAAAACTGTATACAGGAATAGACTAAACTCTTACCTGCAATGTAAAGTTCCAAGACAATCCCAAGAGCCTCATGATGAAAATACTACCCACAGCTAAAGAAGGAATTGTTGGAGTCTGAGTGCAGATCAAAGCACATCATTTTTCACTGTATTTCCTTCACGAGTCTTTAACATTGTATTTGTGATATGTATCTTTTCTCATAATGCAAGGAATATGAAAATATGTACTGCATGATAGCACTGGCATAACCTATGTCAGACTATTTACTGCCTTGAGGAGGGATGGAGGGAAGAAGGGAGAAAATCTGAAACACAAAATATCAAATAACATTTGTCAAAAATTATTTTTACATGTAGTGGAAAAAAATATAAAAAGTTTTAAAAAACTCTTCTCTCTAGTCTTATTCTGATGATGAATATCTCTATCCTCCTCCCCCATAATAGAGAGAATAAACCTTTATTAAGCACTTATTCTATGCCAAGTGCCATGTTAAGCACTTTTTTACAAATATCATATTTGATCCTCGTACTCCATGAAGTAGGTACTATTATTTCATTACCCCCATTTTATAGTTGAGGAAGCTGAGAGAAACCGAGGTGAAGTGGTTTACCCATGTTTTTTTTTTGTCTTAAAATTTTTATTTAATTAATTTAGAATTTTTTTTTGATGGTTACATGATTCATGTTCTTTCCCTTCCCCTCCTCCCAACCCTCTCCCATAGCTGATGCACATGCCATTGGGTTTTATGTGTGTCATTGATCAAGACCTATTTCCATATTATTAATAATTATAATATTATAATTATATAATAGAATATAAATATAATTAATAATAAATATAATAATTTGGGTGATCATTTAGAGTCTAAATCCCCAATCATGTCTCCATCAACCCATATGATCAAGCTGTTGGTTTTATTCTGTGTTTCTACTTCCACAGTTACCCATGTTCTTATAGCTAAAAAGTGTCTCCATCAGGATTTGAATTCAGGTCTGCATCATTCAGACCCAGCTGCCTCTATAGGCACCTGAGCCAAGCATTGTCACTTGTGGGACTTTTATATCAGTCCAATTACAAATAACTTTCCAGAATTGTTAGATCGATTTCCTTCTCCCCTACAGTATAATTAGTAGGTCAGTCAACAATCTTTCAATAAGCCCTTATTACCCATCATGAGTGTGTAAGGAACCAATAATGACACTGAGATTGAGAGCACCGGTGGTAGAAGAGATGGAGATGTCCTAAAAATAACAAGAAAGTATAGGGGCAGCAACATGGTTCAATGGATAGAGAGTCAGGTCTAGAAATTGGAGGTTCTGGGTTCAAATGTGACCTCAGACACTTCCCAGCTGTGTGGCCCTGGGCAAGTCACTTGACTCCCATTGCCTAGCTCTTACCACTCTTCTGCCTTGGAACCAATCCACAGTATTGACTCCAAGATGGAAGGTAAGGGTTTAAAAAAAAAAAGAAAAAGGAAGTATAGGGGCAGCAACTTGGCTCGGTAGATAGAGAACCAGGCCTAGAAATTGGAGGTTTGGGGTTCAAATGTGACCTCAAATACTTCCCCGCTATGTGACCCTGGGCAAGTCACTTAATCCCCTTTGCCTACTCTTTATGCTCTTCTGCCTTGGAACCAATACTTAGTATTGATTCTAAGATGGAAGGTGAGGTTAAAAAAAATTTTTTTTTAAATATAGAAGAAATGGGGGGGGAGATATAAATTCTATTTATTTTCATTTAAATTTATTTATTTCTTTGTTTACTTGTTACATTAAAATGCCTGGTTAACTCCTCCCCTTCCCTCTCCACATTAGAGAAGGCATTGTTTGATGGTGATAGTGGAAGAGTATGGAAGTGGCTATGCGGAGCAAGAAATATTTGCATGCCCCGTCATGACTAGTGTGCAGACCTGGGGGAGGCATTATGAGGGAAATGACCAGAGGTCTAGTAGAGCAGGATGGAGGCAGCGCAGGTCTCAGGGAGGGACCAACCTTCTATAGTTTCACCAAACAGCCTTTATTTCTCTCCTTTATCATCTTTGCCAGTTTTCTGGCACGAGGTGAAACCTCAGGGTTATTTTGCTGGATATCTTCACTTATTCGTTAATACTTTGCATTTCTTCTTAGAATTATTTTTTTAAATAACTTTGGATTATTCTGATTTTGGGCAATTAACTTTGGGTCTTACATATTTTTACTAAATTTCTGTATATTTTAGATAACAGATTCTTGCCAGAAATATTTCTACATAAAGAGTTTTTTTTAAAATTTCATTTAAATCCTCACCTTCTGTCTTAGAATCAATACTGTGTATTGGCTCCAAGGCAGAAGAGCAGTAAGGGCTAGGCAATGGGGGTTAAGTGACTTGCCCAGGGTCACACAGCTGGGAAGTGTCTGAGGCCAGATTTGAACCTAGGATCTCCCATTTCTAGACTTGGCTCTCAATCCCCTGAGCTACCCAGCTGCCCTCCCCTCCCAAAATAGTTTTTTCTAAACCCTTAACTTCTATCTTGGAATCAATATGGTGTATTGGTTCCAAGGCAGAAGAGGAAATAAGGACTAGGCAATGGGGCTCAAGTGACTTGCCCAGGGTCACACAGCTAGGAAGAAGTGTCTGAGGCCAGATTTGAACCCAGGACCTTCTGTCTCTAGACTTGGCTCTCAATCCCCTGAGCTACCCAGCTGCTCCCCTGCCCCAAATATTTTTTAAACGATGAACAGTTTCCTTCTTGTCCTTCCTGCTTTCAATTCTATGTAACCGAACATAGGCTTATTAACATCTTATTTTGTGAATTCCTCTATCTGTTTTTTAGTTGAAAATTCTTCCCTTGGCTATAGTTGTCGAAGGTACCGATCTTATTCTAAGTTTTCACAGGATGCGTCTTTACAGAGGAGAAGATCAGGCTTACAGTTGCACCGCAGGCTTATTCTCTTGGGACTAGACAACCCTCTAAAGCTCTAAGTTACAGGGAAGATGTAAGTTGCCCTTTGCTATGTCAACTGGGAATTCCCCAAGCCAGTGACATCACAGGCTTGATTCTTGTCACTTTGATGCTCTGAATTTATTCTGTTATATGGAAATGCGTGATGGGGAAAGAGCGGCTCATATTATATAATACACATGAGAAAGTTCAAAGAGGACCAAAGACTAAAAGATGCCTTTCAAATAGAAGTTAAATGACTTGTTCAGGGTCACACAGCTAGGAAGTGCGTGAGCCCAGAACCTCCCATCTCTAGCTCTCAAGTTTTGGATCAGTGTGAGATAATGAAAGAGGGATGGGATCTGGTTTGTTTGATCATGTCTACTTTTTTTACTCCTTTGAGCCTCAGCTTTCTTATCTGTTAAATGGGAATATTACTTGTACCTACTTCATAGGCTTGTCGCGAGGCTCAAACGATATAATACGTATGATAAAGCCCTTTGCAAAGCTCAGTTATCAATGTATGTAAGACATTATATAAAAGTTATTGTTTAATTATTATTTAATTAAATTATTGTTAATTAAATTAATTAATTGCATTAATTAATTAAACCATTGTTTAAGCTCCACTTTTATGAGCTTTCTCACTGGAAACCAAGATACACTATTCTTCTAAGTCAAAAGGGAAAGGTGAAAAAAAAAGATGAATGGGACATTTGGAGTCAACTATTTTTTTTAACCCTTTAACTCCATCTTAGAATCAATACTGTGTATTGGCTCCAAGGCAGAAGAGTAGTAAAGGCTAGGCAATGGGGGTCAAGTGACTTGCCCAGGATTATACAGCAAGGAAGTGTCTGAGGCCAGATTTGAATACAGGATCTCCCAGCTCTCAATTCACTGAACCCCCAATTGCTCCCCTTTTACTGATTGTTTTTACAACTCTCACTGTTCTCATCCTCTCCTCAGCATTTTATACTGTGGGTTTTAAAATTCATATTCAATAACTAAGTATTGTATTTTAAGGGTTTTATTAATAATAACTAAAGTAGAAGAACAACCTAAACCCAGCCCGCTTGCAGAAGAAGAGTGAAGGCATGGCTTACAATGAACTATATATAAACATGGTGGAGAGAGGAGGGGAATTCTGGGAAATACTGAAGGACTTCTGGGGGATAAAGTCCAAGGGGTCAAGATTCTAAGGAGTACAATACCATTGCCCATCTCAATCTCCCCCCTGGATATTCAGAGCATTTTTTATAGCTTTGCCTTGCCTTAAAATAATACTGTGTACTGGTTTCAAGGCAGAAGAGTGGTAAGGGCTAGGCAAAGGGGGGGTAAAATGTGTCTGAGGCCAGATTTGAGGTCCGGCTCTTAATCCACGGAGTCGCCCAGCTGCCTCTCTATTCATCCTCAAAAAGAGGGACTAAAAACTTTGGGGGTTACCTTTGGAAGAATCATGCTTGATTCTTCTCTCAAATGAGCAATAGGAGAGAAAGCCTTTCTTCTCCCACAGAAACAACCAGCTGGATTACCATGTCCTGGTTGATAATTGGCTCCATGATGGATGGCCGTGTCGTCGTGGGCTTTCAGAGTGAAGGCGCGTTCTATTTTATTTGTATCTGACTGGCTGTATCTATTCATCTTTCCTTGTCTTTGTCACGGTAGGGAAGAGCGAGTTGGATGGCAGTCATTAAGGAGGAATACTTTTAGAAACCATCGCTCCCATTAAAAGCAAATCAACCAACCTCCCCTACTAGCTAGCAAGAGGCTTCTGATTGGCTCAGAGTGAGTGAGAGATTTCAGAATTAACCAATGAACTTGGTCAGAGTTTTTAATAATAAAAATATAATAATAATAATTTTAAATTAGCTTTGAAATTCATTAAATAAATTAAATTAAATTTTATAATGGATTCCAAAGCTTCTGCGATGCATTATATCTTTCTGTCCTCATTATGATTTTGTAATTACGTTGTTCAGAGGTTTGGTCATTACTATTCCTTTACAGATGAAGGAACTAAGACTTGGAAAAATTAAATGAATTGTCCAAGGTCATTCTGGTAATACGTTTTAGATGTAATTCTTCTGGATCCAAGTACATAATTTTTTTCCTTACTTTTTTCAAGAGTAAAATCCATTTAATTAAAGGCTCTTCTGGAATGAGGGGCAGCTAGAAGGCACCATAGTACACAGAGTACCAGGCCTGGAGTCAGGAAGACTCATCTTCATGAGTTCAAATTTGGTCTTAGATACTTACTCACTGTATGACCCTGGGCATATCATTTCACCCTTTTTGCCTCACTTTCCTTATCTGTAATATAAGCTGGAAAAGGAAATGGCAGGGGGCAGCTAGGTGGCTCAGTGGATTGAGAGCCAGGTCTAGAGACTGAAGGTGAAAGGTTCAAATCTGACCTCAGACACTTCTTAGCTGTGTGACCCTGGACAAGTCACTTAACCCCCATGGCCGAGCCTTTACCACTCTTCTATGTTGGAACCAATTTACAGTATTCATTCTAATATGGAAGCTAAGGCTTTAAAAAAAAAGGAAAGGAAATGGCAAACCACTCTGGTATTTTTGCCCCCAAAATAAAACCAAACCAAAATAAACAAAGAACAACCTAAGTAGGGTTGTGAACAGCCAGAAATGACTGAAAAACAACTCAAGGTTCTTTCCTGTTCTTCTTGGTCTAGATTCCTTGTCCACTCTGGGTGACTCCTCCCTTGGGATTTCCTAATGCCAGTAAGGTACTGGTTCACTCCCAGTCCCAATCCTGCATTTGAATTACATTCTCCCGATGTCAATAATTGACCTATAAATGTCTACTCTAAGGCCATATTTTTGCCTTTTTATGCCCAGTGGGAAAGGAGAAAAGGTGTTTATTGAGCACCTACAAAGTTGGAGGCACCAGACTAAGGACCCGACGAAGGACTTTATAAATATGACCTCATTCGATCCTTACAACAACACTGGGAAGTGGGTGCTATTATTGTCCCCATTTTATAGTCAAGGAAATTGAAACAAAAGTTAGTGACTTGTCCAGTCTCTAGAGTAACAGTCCTGGAGTTCAGTAAACTAACTGTGTGACCTTGGACAAGTCACTCTCTGTCTTAATTTTCTCATTTGTAAAATGGGGAAAATAATAACACCTACTCCCAGGTTGTCGTGAGGATCAAATGAGGTAACATTTGTAAAGTATTTATTGTAGTGTCAGGCACATAGTAGGGTTCAATGAATTTCATTTCCTTTCTTATTTATATATGATAGAGCTTGACTTGATGTCCCATTTTTCTATTTGGGGACACCCTGATCAATGATCTGGTTGGGAGTGATTATATCAAACATTTGGCCTTGGAAGAGTTCCATACTCTCTGAAGAGGCCCCCTGGTACCCCATTCCTCTGAGTGAGGCCACCCTGGGAATCAGGGAGTTCTGAAGTGCTCAGCATTATGTGCTTCCTGAATATGACCATGGAATTCCTTTTATGGAATGGATAAGGCCATTCAGCAAATGATACACTATGGCATTGCCTCACCTGCAACTTTTTCCTTTTCTGGAATATTTAAATGCCCTTTGACGTATGGGCCAGCCAACCAGTATGTGGTTGCCAGTTGGTGTGTTTTATTTTTTGTTTTTTTCAAAAGTAAAGACTTTTTTTAGTGCTAATTAATTTCACATATATCCCCAAATTACACATGATTTATGATATTTCTTTTTTAAATTTTGACTTCTAAATATTCTCCCTCCCTCCTATCTTCCCTCCTTGAGAAAGCAATTTAAGATAGATTATACATGTGCACTCATACAAAATATTTCCACATTAACCATATTATAAAGGAAAAATCAGGCAAAAACTCCCAGGAAAATACAAAAAAAGGATGTTTAGATCTGAATTTAGACTCTATTAGTTCTTTCCCTAGAGGTGGATAGCAGCATTTTTCATTAAAAGTCCTTTAGTATTGTCTTGAATCTTTGTTTTGCTGATTATAGCAAAGCCATTACCAATTGATCATTGTAAATTATTGCTGTTACTATGTGTAATGATCTCTGGTTCTGCCTATTTCAGTTTGCATCAATTCATATAAGTCTTTCCAGGTTTTTCTGAAACCATCTTGCTTCTCATGTCTTCTGATACAATAGTATTCAATCACAGTTACATGCCCCTACTTGTTCAGCAATTTCCCAGTGGAGGGGCATGCCCTCATTTTCTAGTTCTCTGATACCACGAAAGAGCTTTTCTCTCTCTCTGTATCTCTGTTTCTGTCTGTCTCTCCATTTGATCCTTTCCCTTCTCTTTTAATCTCTTTGGGGTTTGGACTTAGTAGTGGTATTGCTGAGACAATGAGTATGCTTAGCGTTATAGTCTTTAGAGCATAGCTCCAAATTGTTTTCCAGAATGGACAGATCAGTTGACAACTCCACCAACAATGTAACAGTGTCCTTGCTTTCCCACACACCTTCCCACATCTCTTATTTTCTTTGTCTGTCTGATAAGGATAAGTTAGTTGTTAGTTAACAACTTAGAGTTGTTAAAATATGTAATTTTCTCATCAATGGTGATTTAGAGCATATTTTCATGTGACTATAGATAGCTTTGATTTTTTTCCTTCTGAAAACTTCCTGTTCATATCCATTGACTATTATCAACTGGGAAATGACTTGTACTTCTATAGATTTGGCTCAGTTCTCTTTATAACTGAGAAATGAAGACTCTATCCGAGAAATTTGCTATAAATTGTTCCCTCCAGTTTCCTGCTTTCCTTCTAATTGTATTTTGGATTTATTTGCTTAACCCCTTCTTTATTTAACATAACCAAGATTAACCATTTTACTCATCATATTGTATTCTGTCTCTTGTTCAGTCTTAAATTCTTCCTGCATCCACAGAGTTGACAGGCTAGACATTTCACGCTCCCCTAATTTCTTTAGAACATTGCCCTTTATGCTTAAATCATGTACCCATTACATGATCTCCTGCCAATATTATTGACCCTAGTTTATAGACAAAAAAAATGAACCCATAGAAAGGTTAAGTGTTTTGTCCATGAGCACACAGCAAAGAAATGCCAAGCGGGGGATTTGAACTCTAGTCTTCCTAATGCCCAGTTGAGAACTTCATCTACTACAATGTGCTACATAATGGCAAAAAAACTACCATAAATTTCACAACCCTTTAAATCTTATTTCTATTTCAATAATCACAACAGTGTCTAAAAAGATTTGCGACACACCAATACATTGTGTTTATCTGGTCGGGGATTTTAAAGCTGATGGACACAGTTAATCAAATTCTGGGGTTTGTTGACAGTAACAAATCAGTCTGTCATGAACAAAACAATAAGGATGCATAGTCCTAGCTTTTTTTTTTTTTAAATAGAAGCAAAGAACTAGAAAAATGGGAAAAAAAGCATTTTTTTCCCCTATATGCCAACCACTGTAATAACTCCTGGAGCTAAAAACACAAAATCAAACACAGTCTGTGCCATTAAGATGTTCTGATCCCCAAAGCATAAGGTAAGAGATTGGATAGTGGTAGGCGAGGAGGCAGTACCTTAGTGGCTAAAATTCTAAGCATGGTAAGGGAGGTCATAGGTATATTGACACACACTCCATCCAGGAACAAAGGCAGAGCTGATAGGATCACATTTCTAGAACTAAAGGAGAAAGACAGCAAAGCATCTAGTGAGGTGATTGAGAAGATGGCTGGTGAGTAAGGAATGACATAAAGCAAAGCTGAGATTTGCCCCAAATATTATATAATTATTATATAATATATAATATATTACATATATTATAATATAATTATATAATTGGTCAGGAAACTACCAATTAGAAGAGTGAGATCCCAGGGTAGACATTTCAGAAATGAGTATTCACATCTCCTTGGATTCCTTGAAGCTTCTACTAAAATCCCACCTTTTCCAGGAAATCTCCCCCAATCTCACTTTATTACAGAGCTTTCCCTCTTTTAATAGTTCCTAGTTTTTCTATATGTTTTGCCTTCCTCATTGGATTGTAAGCTCCTTGAGGGAAGAGACTATCTTTTGCCTCTTTTTGCCCAGCACTTAGCACAATGCCTGACACATAGTTGATGCTTAATAAATGTTGACTGAATTATTAAATTAAGTAAAGGAAAGAGGGCTAGTGAGGTTGTAGAATGGAATATCACTGTGCTTTCGATAGTAATGAACATGATGGATACAGAGAAGCATGGGAAGATTTATATTGACTAATGCAGAGTAAGGTAAGTAGACACAAGAAAACATCAGTATATCCAATGAGTATAACCATATAAATGGGAAGAACAACAATATTTTAAGCAAAGCTGAATGTGGTGACATTATCACTGGCCAAATTTGGCCCCAGAGATGTGAGGATCGACGTCTTTGTTGGGCAAGCTCTTCTGATTGATGAGAGCCCTGGATCTGACCATTTTCTACCCCGGCCGTCTGTCATTTGCTCTGCTACTTCTGTGCCCAGCCAAAGGAAGAGCCCAAAAGCATGCCATGGAAGACTGAAGCCTCTCAGTTTTAGAGCTCTGCCCTAGGACCATGCTGTACGAATTGGTGAGAGCCTATAACATTAGGCTGCTTTCTTTCTGCTGTCTTCCTTGAAACTGCCCATGCACGCTTCCTTCTCCTGTTTTGGTTTTGCTTTAGGAACAATATTCAAGTCAACACTCCCATTGCTTTTGGTAAAGGATTTTTCATGACATTATTGAGATGTTTTGTACATTGTTCATTCACATCTGCTTTCTTCCTTTTGCATTGTTGTTGTTGTTGTTGTTTTACCCTTACCTTCAGTCTTGGAATCAATACTATGTATTGGCTCTAAGGCAGAAGAGTGGTAAGGGCTAGGCAATGGGGGTCAAGTGACTTGCCCAGGGTCACCCAGCTGGGAAGTGTCTGAGGCCAGATTTGAACCCAGGACCTCCCATCTCTAGGCCTGGCTCTCTCAATCCACTGAGCTACCCAGCTGCCCCCTTTCTATGCTTTAAAATAAGTTTTGTTTTTTTAACCTTTTCCTTCTTTTTTACTGTCAATTCTAAGGCAGAAGAACAAGATTTAAGCCATCAGGGTTATGTGACTTACTCAGGGTCACACAGCTAGGAAGTGTCTGAGGTCAGATTTGAACTCAGGATCTCCCATCCTCTAGGTTTAGCTCTCAATCCACTGAGCTACCCAGCTGCCCCCAAGCGTCAGTTATAAATACTTCAGGTCTTCCTATGTTTTATGGAATTCTTCACATTCCATTATATTCATATGCCTTTTCCCAATTCGTGGGCACTTACTTTCTTTGCAGCTTTTGGCTATCAGCAGTGTCTTTACAACTGGGACTTTTCTCCTATCATTGAACTCCTCTTGGCATGAATCCAGTATGAGAATAAAAGAACCAAAGGTCATTAATAGTTTGAGACCCCCATAAATCCAATCCGATTTCCAGACACCCAATTAATTCACATGACCACAACAACGTATCGCAGTGCCTGCCTTCCCACAGCCCTTCCTATTCTTTCTACATTTTTGACAGTGTGGTTACTGCATGCATGACAGAATTCTTGTGGGAATCAAAAGAGGAAATGGATGTGAAACCCTAGGCAGCGCCAAAGAAGAAGGGCCAAATGCTTCGTCCTGAGGCTGTATGCTGCTTACAAAACTCCGGAGGGTGGCCTGAACTCCACTGAAATGTTATCAAGAAACACCGAACACAATATATATATATATATATATATAAAATTTATATTAATATCAATGAATTTATATAAATTAATATTTATATATTTAAATATATGTTTAAATATATGTATATATTTAAACATATATTTAAATATATATATATATTTAAACCCTCACCTTCCATCTTGAAGTCAATACTGTGTATTGGCTGCAAGGCAGAAGAGGGGTCAGGGCTAGGCAATGGGGGTCAAGTGACTTACTCAGGGTCACCCAGCTGAGAAGTGTCTGAGGTCAGATTTGAACCCAGGACCTCCCATCTCTAGGGCTGGCTCTCCATCCACCAAGCTACCCAGCTGCCCCCTGAACACAATATATTAAAAAAATCAAAACAAAATAGTAAAACATTACGTTTTAAACCAAGTCAATGTGGAGCCCGTGGAGATCTCACGGATGGCTTAAAGGCCCCTGTCTGCATTTGAGTTTGAGCCTACCTTTCAGACTCTGAACCTTCCTGCAGTGCTCAGCTCTAGGGCCATCTTCTCCAAGAAGCTTTCTCTGCCTTCCCTACTCTCTCGTGCCTCAAATGGCCTTCTATTTACTTGAGCTTGGCTCCATCGAGTGAGAGGCAACATGCTACAGTGGATAGTGAGGAAAACCTGGGTTCAAGTATTACCTTTGGCTGTGTGACTCTGGTTAAGTCCTTTACCCCCTCAGTGCCCCAGGCAACTCTCTAAGATGAGAAAATAGCCACACTAGGCAGAGCTACCAGACCCAGGAGTTACTTATGCCAAGGAAATGAAGGGACTAGTCCTTATTTCCAGTCACAGGAGAGCGCGAGCCTCTCTCCCTCTTCCAAGTAGAATATAAGTTTCTAGAATGCAGGGACTGTTTGGTTTTAGCCTTTGGATATCCAATATTTAGCACAGCTCCTTGCATGGATCTGGCACTCAATACACGTTTATTATGAATAATCAAAACAATGGCTCCTTCTGAGATGATCAAACTAGAGGAAGAGCAGGAATAATCAAATACAATCAGCTAAGGGTAAATCCAAACAGAATGCAATCAGGGACTTTGGAAGGGTGTGTGCTATGCTCAGCATTGATGGGCACCCCTAATTGCCCAGGTAGGCAGCTAGCTATGAGTAGACTTAGGCAGACGCACTTCATCTTTTGTGAAGCCCCAGAGAGTCTTCTCCAGCTACTTCTTTGCTTCCCATCCTTATTTATTTCAGGAAACATTGCCTTTCGGTCAGGAGAGGAACGCACACTTTCACGCTCAATTTAGAGCGGCTCCAGATGCTGTTAAATGATTTATTTGGCCCAGAGCTGGAGCGGGGCTGGAGGAGAGGTTTTCAGTGCCATGGGTGAGCCGGTGATAGATCAGGTCCAAACAGGATCATAGATCTTCTGAAAATATGCCCCAGGTTGGGGATGGGGTCTGGGGTGAAAGGAAGGAGCAAGGATTTCCACTCAGCTTGCAAATGAGTAGTCCTTTAAGGGACAACCAGGGCTTTCCCAGCATCCATTTCATTCTTGGGAGAAAGCATCAGAGGGCACATTTGTTTCCAAGTCCATCGATTATGCTGGGCTGCTGGTGTCAGGGTAGCACCTGAATAAATAGATCCTGGGCTCCAGAAGCACTGCATTTGGTGGTACCCGAGTATCATTAGCCGAGATCGTGCACAGGGAAAGAGTCGTTATTAAAATATAAAGCTCTGCGTTGGCCGGAGCACCTCTCAAGGGATCTTCCCTCCATAGCTCCTGTAGGCATTCTGAATAAACATCCACGTGTTTCCTTTCTAGGCCAGGCTCTGACTTGTCTTTTCAAGTTTTCTGTAACACCACCAGTGCCTTCCTCTCAGCTAACAACCAATGGGCTTCAGTATTGGGGCAAGGATATTTGCGATGCGGCCCATTTTTCTGGGAGTTTGGGAGCTGTCTATTTCTCTGGTCTATTTCCTCCCAATTCCTAGGTGTATGGGGTCCTGTTGGAGTCAGGTGTTTTTCAAATGGGAAAAACCAGTTGTGTTGGGTTTGTGTACATCCCTCCACAGTAAGAGCAATGCTTCTAATGAGCTTAATTCGAATGACTAATCTAGCAAAGATGATGGGAGGAGGGGTAGGTGGGAGGGAGGGCAATTCCCAAATCATTTGACCTTTGATAAGTCATTTTGTATGTTAGATCACAGGAGGAAATGGCCAGGTGAGACTAAAGTGTCCATCAGGGACTTTGTGAATGGTCTGATGCTTTTCCATGTAATCTCCTTGTCTATGGAACTTTTGTTGCCAAACTTCTAGATCCATTAACTGGCAGCTTGAGTTCATGCTTTTTTATTTTTTTAATTTTTAATTTTTAATTTTTTAAAAATAAAAAAAAATTTTCCCATTTTTTTTCATGCTTTTCAAGGGATGAGTGAGTCCTGGTCAAGGTTTGTCCTGGTCTCTAGAGGATCTACATTCCCCCCCCCCCCCCCCTATCTGAGAAACATGATTTATTTTCCCCCCCCCCCCCCCCCCCCCCCCCCCCCCCCCCCCCCCCCCCCCCCCCCCCCCCCCACCCCCCCCCCCCCCCCCCCCCCCCCCCTCCCCCCCCCCCCCCCCCCCCCCCCCCCCCCCCCCCCCCCCCCCCCCCCCCCCCCCCCCCCCCCCCCCCCCCCCCCCCCCCCCCCCCCCCCCCCCCCCCCCCCCCCCCCCCCCCCCCCCCCCCCCCCCCCCCCCCCCCCCCACCCCCCCCCCCGGCCCCCCCCCCCCCCCCCCCCCCCCCCCCCCCCCCCCCCCCCCCCCCCCCCCCCCCCCCCCCCCCCCCTCCCCCATCTCTGCATCTGAATCAAATCCCTCTTTGAAGAAAAGGATTGCCTAACCATAGTTAGGGACAAATGTTTTATAAATGAGAAAGTGTAATATCAAGGAGATTGGGCTAGATTAGAAGGGAATATTTACCTATTTAAAGTATAGAATCAGTGATGGTAAACCTATGGCATGGGTGCCAAAGTTGGCATGCAGAGCACTTTCTGTAGGCACACAGGCTACCCCCTCCCCCTAGAGTTCTAACTAGAAAGGCAGAGGAACACAAGCAGAGTTTTTCCCTTCCCCCCTCTCTACCATGCCTCCCCTCTGCCAGCAGCCCAGTGGAGCACTTCCTCCCTTCCCTGTCTGGAGTAGGAGGAGGATGTGTGTGGCACTTGGTCTCTACATGGGTGGGGGCTGGTATGGCACTCTAAGGGGTAGGTGGGGGAAGAACCTGGCACTCCATCTCTAAAAGGTTCACCATCACTGGTATAGATTTTTTTTGAATACTTTACAGATATTTATTTATTTATAGATGAAGAAACTCAAATGTAAATGGTGTTCCAAGTTGTTTGGATTTCTGTTTGGACATGCTAATGAAAAGCATTCTTTTATTTATTCAGAGACCAATGAGAGATGCTTTTATTCTCCATATTCCTTGGAGGGGCTGTGATGAGGATCAATGAGTTAATTGATACAAAACAGCACCTATAGTGTGAGAGGGAAGAAAGAAGGTTGTATTCCACAGGCAGACAAGAAGCCCAAGACTGACCACTGAAAGGGCACTGAAGTTAGGAGGCCTGAGGTTGAATCTCAGTTCCACTATTTTCTAGCTATGAGACTCTCAGGAAAGTCACTCTGTGTCTTTGATCCCTAATTTCCTGTCTGTGGAATGGTGGGAATAACATGCACTTATTATCTATCTCATAGAATTGTAGTGAGGGAAAAGCCAGGAAACGTCAAAAAAACCACAGAAATGTGAACTACTGGATGTCCCAAAAATCTATATTGTAATGTAATGGTTTTTAGATCAATCTATATTACGATTATGTTTCATTGTCTCTCTGTAGTCCCAGAAATGTGCCTTGTAATCCACTTGAACCAAGAAATGTCAGGATGGTCCTAAAGAAATCTGGCAGCAAATGTGAAGAAATTTAATTAGCTCTTCCTTTCTGTTTGCTTTTCACAGGAGTCTTTGAATGTGAGAACACTGAGGCAGATGCTTCTCTTCTAGCCTAATAAAGAAGGGAGTATGACTCAGTGAAAAGAGTGCTCAGTTTAGAGCCACAGATTAAGTTTTAATCTTGGTTTTATAACTTCCTGTGGGACCTCAGATGAGTTAAGTAACCTCTCTGGGCTGGAGATTCTTCATATGTAAAATGAGGGGATGGGACCAGATGACGTTCAGGATCTCTACTAACTGTTAATCTATCAGTCTATAGGTTTGGGTGCTATCTACCCAGTCAATAGTGATTTTTTATTTATTTTTTGACATTATTTTTTTATTTGGTCAATTATGAAACATTATTCTTTGGTTACAAAAATCATTTTCTATTCCTCTCTCCCCTCCGCCCACCCCTCCCATAGCCGACATGCAGTTCCACTGGGTGTTGCATGTGTCCTTGATCCGAACCCATTTCCATGTGATTTTGAAGAAGGTTCTAGCTAGAAGGAGTAGAGAGTAACATCAGAAGTATGCTTCCAAAGGTCAAATGAATGAGGTGGACTTAAAGATATGGGTGGCTAGGTGGTACAATGGATAAAGTGCTGGGCCCTTGAGTCAGGAAAACTCATCTTCTGAGTTCAAATCTAGCCTCAGACATTTAGTAGCTGTGTGATCCTGGGCAAGTCACTTTCATCCTATTTGCCTCAGTTTCCTCATTTGTAAAATGAGCTGGAGAAGGAAATGGCGAACCACCCCAGGATCTTTGCCAAAGAACCCCAGATGGATCCCAAAGAGTCGTATAGAACTGAAGAACATTGACTTTCAGTTATTTGTGGTAGGCTCGGGATGACCTCATGATGAGATTCTAAGGAATTAAAACTCAGCATGTGCTTGGTTTCCAAGGAAGGGAAGAAATGGAAGTGCTTGATGAGTGAACTCATTTCTCACAGCCAGTTAAGGGGAGTAGCAAGCAGGAAGGTACCGGTTTCCCCAGACTGATTTCTGAAGTTTCTTTGTAGGACTTTGGGAATCATTTCCTCTCCAACTCCGATCCAGCCTATTTCTCCAACAGCCACTGGGCAACTTTCTTTAAGGAAGTTATTATCTCTGAGAAGTCATCAGTGCCAGGGTGGGAGGCTCCCTCCCCAGGCCACTGTTTGGCCATCTCTCCTGGCAGAAGGGCTGGGCACAGCATGTGGATTGGACTTGTGCTTATTGGGGCAGGGAAAGTTTAACTTGTTATTTTTCTGGCTTTTCAAACCCTGGCCTGAGAGTTCCCAAGGCAGCTGTTTCATTGCTAATAATGGAGTGAAGGATAAAAAAAATGCTTCCTGTGGTGCTGAGGGAAAAGAGGTTATACATTACTGAGAAAGGCAGCTCATAGATTTCGAGTTGGAAGAGACCTTTGAGGTCGCAGACTGACAGAATCTTGGAGTCAGGAGGGATCTCAATGGACATATATCCTAACCTGTAACTGGAAAAGAATCCTTTCTGACAAGCAGCTGACCAGCCTTTGCTTGAAACAATCCAACCAAGGGAACCCACCACCTCCCAAGGCAGTCACTTCCCCTTTTGGACAGCTCTCCTTGTCAGAAAGTTCTTCCTTATATCAAACTGGAATTTGTTTCTTTGCAATTTCTCTCCAGTTTCCTGAGTTCTGCTCTCTGGAGTCAAACAGATCTAGTCTAACCCCTTCTCTACATGACAGCTTCTCAAATATGTGAAGACAGTTGTCCCATCCCCAAATAAGTCTGCTCTTCTTCAGGCTAACCAGTTTGGGACTGAGATGCCTTCTGCCATTAAAGGTCCCCAACTACGGACTCACACCGACCACCATCACTCTCGTTGAAGTCTGACCCCCAAAAGAGAAATTTCCTTCTTTTTTGTTGTCTCTAGATCATTCGTTATTCCTCCAACTCAAAGCAGAACTTCAAGAACAATCACTCAACAATTAAGGATTAGCTAATGCTTAGAGTTTCCCTGAAAAGGAGCAATAGATTTCCTTCTAGAAAGGTACTCAGCGTTCAAAGTAGACCAGCTATTTATTTTCCCTGTTGTTGTTGTTATTCAATTGTGTCAAACTCTTCATGGCTCTATCTGGGGTTTTCTTGGCAAAGATGCTGGCTTGCCATTTCTTTCTCCAGCTCATTTTCCAGATGAGGAAACCAAGGCAGAATTAAATGACTTGACCAGGGTCACACAGCTATTAAGTATCTGAAGCCAAGTTTGAACTCAAGTCAATGAGTTTTCCTGACCTCAGACCACCTACAGTGTCAATGTTACTAATTTAATTTTCTGCTTTCTTGTACAGAGAGCCTGGGACTTTGGGGATGGTTAGAATACAGTAAAAAAGTATGTGGGTTTTTTCCCCTCTTGTTTTACTTTTGCTGAAGTTAACAATGGGGAGGTATTATTTAGTAAGGTCTAGGAGAGATCAGAAGGATGGCGAGCTATGAATGTGCCTTCCTCATTTCACTGATTGCTCATCCAGAGAAGATCTTTAGTCAAGCCAGCTTCATAAAATTCCCACAGCAACTTTGGGATTGCTTTGGTAGAGAATTGCATAGAGAGGTTGTATATATATATATATATATATATATATAATATATATGTGTGTGTGTGTGTGTATGTGTGTGTGTGTGTATATATATATGTGTGTGTGTATATGTGTGTGTGTGTGTGTATGTTGTTTGTTTTCTCTCCAGATAGGATGTGAGGACTTCTTCTAAACCTTTGCTTTCTGTATAAGAATCAATATTGTATATTGGTTCAAAGGCAGAAGAATGGTAAGGGATAGACAATGGGGGTTAAATGACTTGCCCAGGGTCACACAACTGGGAAGTGTCTGAGGCCAGATATGAACCCAGGACCTCCAATCTTTTGGCCTGGCTCTTAAACCACTGAGTCACCCAGATGTCTAGAATGTGAGGGCTTTTAAGGCAACTGCTTAATTTTTGTCTCCATTTCCCCAGAATCTATCACTCCAGGCACAGAGTAGACACTTAACCAATGTTTACTGATTGATGATCAGCTGATTGATTGATTTAGGTTACCATTTTGAGAGCTTGGATAAACTATATTCCTATAAGAGATTTCTGGGGATGAATCTCTAATCAATTCAATTGATGGTACCTGAAATCAGAGCTCAGTGCTGGACTCTGGGGTAGACATAAAGTTTACAGAAGACATGATTCCTATCCTCCTCCTCCTCTTCTTCTTCTTCTTCTTCTTCTTCTTCTTCTTCTTCTTCTTCTTCTTCTTCTTCTTCTTCTTCTTCTTCTTCTTCTTCTTCTTCTTCTTCTTCTTCTTCTTCTTCTTCTTCTTCTTCTTCTTCTTCTTCTTCTTCTTCTTCTTCTTCTTCTTCTTCTTCTTCTTCTTCTTCTTCTTCTTCTTCTTCTTCTTCTTCTTCTTCTTCTTCTTCTTCTTCTTCTTCTTCTTCTTCTTCTTCTTCTTCTTCTTCTTCTTCTTCTTCTTCTTCTCTTCTTCTTCTCCTCCTTCTTCTTCTCCTTCTCCTTCTCCTCCTTCTCCTTCTCCTTCTCCTTCTCCTTCTCCTTCTCCTTCTCCTTCTCCTTCTCTTTCTCCTCCTCCTCCTCCTCCTCCTCCTTCTCCTCTCCTCCTCCTCCTCCTCCTCCTCCTCCTCCTCCTTCTCCTCCTCCTCCTCCTCCTTTATAACTTGTTTCTATGAAATTTTCAAGTTTTCAAAGCCCTTTGTGTATGCCACCTTATCTGATCCCCCCAATATTCTAGTGAAGTGTAATTACCTACATTTTAGAGATGAGGAAATCAAGACTCATAGAGGAGAAATGGCTTACCCAGTGTCACACAGCTAAATGCCAGAATTGATACTTGAAACCAAGGTTTCTTGTGATTCTTCTAAGAACAGCAGCTTTTAAATGGATTCCCCAAGGTTCACAAAGTCCTTTACATAGATCATATCCCTTGACCCCCTCAACACATCCTTAGAGGAAGGTACTAAAGACAATATTATGCCCATTTTACAAATGAGTACCTGGTATCTTAAGGATATCAATGTATTGCCAGACTCTCTGTCTCTGGTGTCACTTCTTGTCATATAACTTACCTACCTCCTTCTCTAGTTATATCATTTAAAATGCATAGAATTCACAATCAGGTAGGGAGATTATGCACTAATATAGAGAATAGAAGATACAATCAATCATTCAGTCAGCAAGTATTGAGTTAAGTGCCAGATAATACAAAGACAAAATGAGATAATCCCTGCCTTCAAAGAGCTTGTATTTGATTAGGGAATCATGTAAACCTATATATAGATAGGGGAAAATATATATATATATATATATATGTATACACACACACATACCAACCAGTAAGTATCCCCATGGAGCAAAGATGACCAGACACATAATCTTATTTGACTTCTGTATCTCTATCACCATTAATTGGTGATAGAGATATTGGTATTGGTAAGGCCTGGGATGTCTGGATTTCGCAGTCTTAGTAGGTCATCTATAATCTCAGACATGACTATAGAGTCTATTCTGAAGTCACTTTCCAAGCTTTATTCTTAGTGGTAGGTTGGGTCCATAGAGGACAATCATAACATCTCCAGGCTCTCAGATTAGTTTTTTAGGAGTTCAGGAGTGTTTCTCTAATGAGCCCTCATTCATGTGCTTGCCCTCATGATTATCAGTCAGTATTAATTAGGCAGCCAGATTTAATTAGGTTTTAGAAATTGATCTTTATTATGGTGGCAAAATTGGTAAATGCCATTTCCCCCAAAGTCCATGACACCTTCTCCTACCAGTATCTACAGTTTAAGTGAGTTCATTGCTTAGAGTGAACATGGAACAAAGGAGCAATAACTATGAGTTTTTTTATTGAAGTCCTCAAGACCTTCCCCTTAGGTACAGGTTTTGTAGTTTTTAAAAAGAAACTCTTATCTTCTGTCTTGGTAATAACCCTAAGATAGGATAAGCACTAGGCAAATGGGTTGTGACTTGCCCAGGGTCACATAGCTAGAATTTGTCTGAGGCCAGATTTGAACACAGGTCCTCCTGACAATAGGCCTGGCATTCTATCTACTGTGCCCCCTAGATGCCCCAACGTTTTATAGACCCTTGAAGCTACCTTTCCTCAATGTGTCTGGTTTGTCTTGGTTCTCAATTTAGGCATTGTGTTGGCTCTTTTAGGACACTGACAGACTATCTCATTGATGGAAAAGTCCAAATTCTCTGGTCCTTCAATGTTCTTGAGGTCATCCTCTAGCTTTAGGGGAATAGAGAAGGTGGAAGCCAAGGTAAAGACTCTCTCTACCTTGTGTTACCTTTTTAGGGGCTTGGCTGGTATGCTGTCTCCTGACTTTCTGCTTTCTTGTCACTGATTCCACCTAACTTGATTATTCTATATGTACCACAGAGGGCATGGCCAAATCCCTGAACTATTCTGAATAGATTTCCAGCCTCACCTAGGAAGCTTTCCAGGCCTTTTCACATCTAGTGAACAATGGAGACGTGCTTTCATCTGATAGATGTGTCGAGTCTAATTGAAATGGAATAGTTTCATCATCCTCCCAATGGGTCCATTGTTGGAGAGATGCACATTCCTCGAAGATCTCGAAAGAACAAACACAAAAAAGGTAGCCTGAATCCATCAGGCCTGTGTAGACAGGATATATACTTTAGGCATCGAATGCTTATGACTATGCAAGGCCAGAAGTCCTTCCCTACCCAGCTCTGGTGAAGCAGCTCAAAAGAGTCCTGCTTATGATTCAACCAGGAAAGAAAGGTGGATGGGACTCCACAATAAGTGAGCTGTGCTTGTTCAGTTGTGTCCAATTCTTCATGACCCTATTTGGGATTTTCTTGGCAAACATATTGGAATGGCTTGCTTCTACAGATGAGGAAACTGAGGAAAATAGGATTAAGTGACTTGCTCAGGGTCACATAGTTAGTAAATATCTAAGGACAGATTTGAATTCACAAAAACGAACCTTCTTTTATGACTCCAGGTTCAATCTCCATCTACTGCTCTACTTTGCTGTCCCAAATAAGTGAGCTTCTTTCGATATATCTGTGAATCAGCATCTCCAAATCTGGAGACAGTAGAAGACTCTTGGACATCTCAAAGTGCTTTGAGATCCTTATTCATGAATCATGTATGGCCAGAAGGAGGCCTCCTAAAGCTTTCACTTCCCTCCCAAATAGGAGGAACAGTGCTTAAAAATTTATTTTATTAAGCATTTTTAACATATTGATATAATTCTTAATAATTGTTTTCTGACATTTTACAATCTATGTTCTCTCCTTGCATTCTATCCCACCTCCCTCCCCAAGATGACAGGCAATACCTATTTCTATGTTCATCATGTTGCGAAAGAAGACATATTGCTTACAGTAGAGAAAAATTCATGGAGGAAATAAAGTGAAAAAATGGTATGCTTTGATCTTTATCAGAATCTGTTAGTTCCTTCTGTGGTAGTAGAAAGCTTTTTCCATCGTAAGTCCCTTAGGGTTGTTCTAGATGCTTGCATTGCTGATAATAGTTAAGTCATTCACAGTTGACCACCAAACGTTATTGTTATGGTGTACAATGTTCTCTTGATTCTGCTCATTTCTAGTTTGCATTGTTTAATATACATTTCCATGGTTTTTTTGCATGTGTATGTGATTTTCTTATTCATCATTTATTATAGCTCAATGGTATTCTCTTATAATAATATACTATAACCTGTTCAGCCATTCCCCAGTGGATGGGCTTCCCTTCAGTGCCCAGTTCTTTGCCACCACAAGAAGAGCTGCTACAAATATTTTGGTTCAAGTAGGTTATTTCCCCCTGCCTTTGATCTCTTTGGGATATAGATCTAGTTGGGGGATTGTCAAAAGTATGCACAGTTTAATGATCTCCAGATTGGTTGTATCAGTTCATAGCTCCACCAACAATGTATTAGTGCCCCAATTTCCCCACATCTCCAGCATTTATCATTTTCCTTTTTTGTCATACTAGCTAGTCTGATAGGTGTGAGGTGGTATCTCAGAGTTGTCTTATTTTACATTTCTCCAAATAAGGTGGAATTTGCTCAACTATTGAAAAGATATATAGGAACAGCGACTTTAAGCATTGGGATTGGGATGGCTTCTGCTAGATTTGTAAACTAAATACATGTTATTTTTTTTTCCAAAGGGAGAAAGGTACTAATAGATGGTGGAGGCCAAGAAAGGCTTTTTATAAAAGGTGTTCTAAAGCTGGCTTTGCAGGAAGCTAGGGATTCTAAGAGGCAGAAGTGAGGTGGGAAGGAGTGCATTCTAGTTGAGGGGAACAACTTGATAGGAGAGCAAATGTTATGAAGACTGCTAAGGCCAACAAGTTTAGATGGACCTCAGAGTGCCATATGAATGGAAATACTGGGCAGAATATCTGGAAAGGTAGACTATGACAAAAAGAGGGGTCATACTTTACCACTCTGTAGTATTTGTAGTGACAATATTACATGAAAATGGCATTGGAAAAATACAAAACAAGTGCTTAAAGGAGGGGAAATTCTCATCACCTGAACATTCTGGTCTTGGAGCAATAAAATTGAGGGTCCAGGAGGCAGCTGGGTGGCTCAGTGGATTGAGAATCAGGCCCAGAGAAAGGAGGTCATGGGTTCAAATTTGGCCATAGACATTTTCTAGCCACTTGACCCTGGGGGTAAGTCACAACTCCACTGACCAAAACAAACAAACAAATAAACAAACAAACAAACAAACAAATAAATAGATAGATAGATAAATAAATAAATAACTAAATAACTAACTAACTAACTAAATAAATAGATAGATAGATAGATAGATAGATAGATAGATAGATAGATAGATAGATAGATAAATAAACCAGTGCTTTGGTGGGAGGAAGGATAAAGCAAAAGAAGAATGGAATAGGAATACTGGGTACCTGGTTCAACCACTTGCCCTCCATTCCCCCTTCTCTCAGTCTCTGAATGATCCTGGGATGCTTACTGACTCTTATTGCCTTTTCAAGATAAAGGAAGAAGAATCTAATATCTTGGGGGCAAAGATGAACACAGGGTTTTATTCTGGGAACTTTGATTTGCTTACATATGTTTGGAATCAAAGCATTCCTCAGTCCTGGGGGCAACACACAGTCTGCAATTCCTTTAAAAAATACCCTTTCATTCTATGTCCTTTATCTAGTTGTCTTGAAGTGGGACAGGAAGCACAAGAATGAAATCAGCAAATATTTGCCAGGAGAGAGAGGAAGAGAGAGGAAGAGAGAGAGAGGAGAGAGAGAGAGAGAGAGAGAGAGAGAGAGAGAGAGAGAGAGAGAGAGAGAGAGAGAGAGGGAGGGAGGGAGGGAGGGAGAGGGAGGGAGGGAGAGAGAGAGAGAGAGGGAGAGAGAGACAGAGAGAGACAGAGAGACAGAGACAGAGAGAGAGGGAGAGAGAGACAGAGAGAGAGTTAAAAAGGAGAAAGACTTAATATATATCAAAATATTCATAGCAACTTTTGTGGGAAAGACTGGGAATAAATTGGGGGTGAAGGATTATGGATGTGAAACAGAGATTTGCATTGTCATATGAGGCAACCATCAGCTGGTTTTGCTTAACTGTTGTTTTTTGTAACCAAGGGATGTTCATAGTGTAAATATATTAGAAAATGATTAGTATAAAAGACAAAGGAAATCGGTAAAACTCTACAAAAAAGCTCATCCCAATCCTTCCTTAATTAACAGTTTTTGATGCACATAGATTAGTGCACACATTTTCTTTAGGTTTTTGAATGGAGATAATGCCAGTTTCTCAAAGAGACCAATTTCCCACAGAGTGCCAACATTTTAAGCATTCTCCATATGAACCTCCTTTTTTCTCTCTTTGAATTTGCTCTGGGTATATGACTAGTTCTCCACAAAAAAACTCTTTATCTAGTTTCCCAAGAAGGGGTCAGTGCATGAAAGATAGCCCAGATTGCTGCTGGAGTGCCAGTTAGCCAAGTTTTGAGAAGTAATTTATTGACCAGTCGACAAGATGTTAACATCTCCAGGAGCCCAGGGGACCCTTTCATATTGAAGGGGACAGGCAGACAGAGACATTTTAGAAACAATTTTACAAGGTAATATTCTGAGTTTTCCAGCCCCCAGGGGCCTAATTCACTGCTTGCTTGAAATTTCAGGAGTCCTCATTTGGAGATTTTTCCATCCCCTGGTGAAAAGTGTCCACTTTCTCCTCCTGAATTAGTTGGTGAGTAGGATGTGATACTGTGCTGAGCACTGAGGTAATCAGGGAAGGGAGGGAGTGAAGGGCTCAGCAAAGAAGAATTATTGATCCCAATTTGTGAGAGAAGCCCACACAGAACAGCATGGAGCTTTAGCATTTTCACATAAACTAATTTAGTACTTATCTGATTCTCCTGATTTTATCTGAGTTAAACATATGTGGGAACTCCTACAGGACTGAAGTCATATACAGGATGAGAGAAGGCTAGGATTAAAGGAAAGTGATGGCCTCTGTTTCTGTCTATCTCTGTCTCTAACTTAGAAAAAAAAGTTTTGATTGGTGCCTTTTGCTTTTTTTACAGAAAATTGTTTCCTGATATGCAGTTAGTCATGTAAGTCAACTACAATTTCTTAAATACCATTCACAGAGAGCTCTCCCTTTTCCCCTCCCCCATTACTTCACCCAGATACCATCTCCCACTCTCTCCTCTTTAACCCCTACCTCACATGCAAAAGGGATCTATTTCATTTCATTTGTTCTGACAAATTGTCCCCCCTTTATCTCCACTCTGTAACTCATCTTCATAATTGCTCCCTATCTACTGCCCAGATGTGCTCCTTTACTGCCTAAAAAAATGGACCTATATCTCCCCCATCCTCCAGAAAAAATTCACTTGATCCAAGAGGCTAGGAAATGGGGTTGATAGGTTTACTTTCCAGAGCCTAGGGAGCCAGAGATGGACTCAAGATTATGAGGAAGGAGATGAAAATAATGCTTTGATTAGAGAAAAGCATGGCATGGAGTGTCTGGGAGGAAGAGGACCCAGGACAGAATGTTGGGAAATGCCTAGCGTGATGATGATTCAGCAAAGGCAATTGAGAGGGAACAGACAGAGAGGTTATTGGGCATGAAAGCTCAGTGATAAGAGTATATCCAGGGGAAGAGGGCTATCAGCAGAGTCAAGGATTGAGAAGGATTAGGCTTGGGAAAAGACCATTAGATTTTACAATGAGGGAAATAAGATGGCCCTAGATATGTATGAATTGGGAAGTCGTGTTTCTTCTTTTTATATTAGCATAGTTAGCTGTCCTGACTTTAAATTAGGTTAGGTGACTTGT